>NC_068431.1:50118256-50425131 GCF_023373465.1 Oncorhynchus keta | reverse complement strand
AGGGAGCGAGAGTCAGGTCTGGCTAATGCGGAGTGATTAGTGCTTTTTGAGGTCGGTTCAGTTTCGGTTTGATTATTTAAAAAAGGAATCAAGGAAATTAAATAACAAATTATTGTAGAGCTTTTTACTGGAAATTCCAAACCCCAAAATAGTGAACAATCAATTGCCAAAACATTGAAAATATTCCATAGTCTCTGGCATGTCCACATTGGGTAGGCATCAATAGAAAAGTTGCTATGAAATAATACAATATTTCCGTTCTGTATATTACTTCATTTTCATGACTAATATTTTTTATTCAGAACATCATCTCGGTTTAGGAAGTAGCAGCCAGCCAGCCCATCTAACACAGTGGTATTCAAAGTAGGGGTCACGACCCCAACTGCAGTGGGGTAGCCAAAATTAGGAACAAAAAATTAAGAGTACAGATTATTGTATGGGACGATATACAAATGTTTGAGGAAGATCATTTGAGATATACAATTGTATTGAGTAAATGTCTTGATTGGTTTTATTTTCTTTTGACGATAAAATTTAATTGATTGAAGGTCATTTGTTGATTTCAAAATCTAAATGTATCGATTTTAAGGTTGCATCATCGGATGTGGGGTATTTAGCTAGGCTAGCCTGCCTAAGTATGCTGCAGAGCTGTCTGACTAAATAATTTGACTAGTTATTCAAGGTAGATAACGCATACTTTCACGAACTGTCTCTATTCCTCGCTGTCGTTGTGTTCGTTCCTCTCTCATGCGGTCTGTGTGAATCCTAATTTACCAGGCGGAAAAGTGTATCAGTCTCTGTCTGAGCCGGAAACGACAAGCGCGATGGATTATGGCAATTGTCGTTAATTACCACACTTTGACGCTGAAATAAATTGAATATTTGCTTCGTGAAAACTACAACTCCCTTCATCCCAGCGCCGCACGTAGTTCTTGACATTATTTCTCTCGGGAATGATTTGATTTCTCTCTAGAGAAACCGCACACTGGCCTCACAAATAAAACGCAACTCAATGGAATTCAAGTAATAGTACTGACATCGGTCAATTAGTTGTTTAACAGACCTGCCAACCCTGTGTAACTTTTTAGAGTACCAGACGCGTGCGGCAAATTGGAGATTCAACTTGTAATTCTAGTGCAAGTGCATTTTTAAAAGCATTGCCCCTATAGCTAATACCGGACACTCATTGGGTAGGCATCATCTCGCAGTCTTCTAAACTTCCGATTCCATTTAATTTATTTTTGATTATACTTTTATAATGCATTTTGTAACGTGGATCATAATTAGTCTATCCTCGTAATGTTGTGGAAAATGCAACTAACGGGACGCAGAATTAAAATGTATATCACACTCGCACAAATGCGACCAGGTATTTTGTCGTATTTGTATTGATTTTCTTTCACTAGCAAATGCGAGTGAACTGCTGGCACTTTAGAGCCCACTGAATGTCCACCATTCGCTAACTTTAGCTTGAAACAATCAGTGTTTACCTTTCCACAACACACGGAATCGAAAAGGGATTTGGCCATGTGTTTACCTACAGCTGACAGTCGGCAAACTCAGCATCACAACAAACAGGAGAGGCAGACACGGGGTAGCTATGACGAATAAGGATGTATTAATCTCCATGTCCGTTGACACAAACTCTGTACATGTGTGTTGCAGCTCGAGAATCGGGATGTTAGATTTACTCAGTGGATTTATGTTTTTATTCAAATATATATTATTTTAAATCAGGCCATATTCATTTCTGCATACTTTTCACTCCGATCTCATGGACAGAGATTTGCTTAGTTGGTACGCTAAATGCTTGCATGTTGGCAGGTCTGGTTAATAACCCTAACAAACAAAAATGGTTAATCACTCAGCACTCCCTGGGTCACACAGAGAGAGTGAGTCAAAGTCAGTCTCAGGTCACAGAGAAACAGGCTGCAGGTTACACAGGGAGAGAGAGAATCAGGCTACAGGCAATAACCCTAGCCCCAGGCATATTGTAATGCTATTTCAGTCCTGTCAGCTGTCCAGTAGAGTGATTACAAGCCATATTGACTCACCAATCAGAGAGAGAGAGAGAGGGCATCCAGCAGGGATAGGTATCGTAGCAGGGAAGAGGAGGAGAAAAAATTGCATTGGGACACAACTGGACATTTAATTTCTTCTAATAAAGGTTGGGGTTGACATCAATTAATATCTTATTTATGTCCTGCAGTGACTGATTTCTGTCCATCACAATATGCTCAATGTATCTGCCTTCGTTTGAAATACAATACTAGTCTTCAAGAGTATACTGTGTGTGTGTGTGTGTGTCCCTCACCTCCCCAGGCGTTGTTGTTAGACGGCACAGTGTGTGTGGTCTGGATATTCGGGTTGAAGGTGGGCTGGAGGTTGAACAAGTCACTGGTGAGATTTGGCACGCTGGGGAAACAAGAGCAGAGAGAGACAGAGATAAAAAAAAAAATCATAGCAGAGCAGACCCCTTCAGGCCACAGGGCAGAGAGGAAGAGAGTTACAGCGGCCAGGACCAACCACTTGGAATACTGCCATTCAGCCATCCATTTTAACGTGGCTCACAGATCCTTTCCACTAATAACCCAACTAATATACTGTGAAGTGATTTAACCACCTGCAATTTTAAAATCAGATACATACAGGTTATATTATACAAACTGAACAACCTGTGTGAAATATACCCACAGGTATTAACTCAAGCACAAGGATTATCAGACCGTAGGGTCTGCCTTACTTATTTGTAACGGATACAACAGATGAGTTGGAGAAGAGGTCTGTGACCCCACTGCTGCCGTTGGCACTGCCCACTGACTGGGAGCTGGGAGAGACGGTCGGCGTCTGCACGTCAATCACCTTGGCTCCCTCGTCCTGCCCGGGACAAACACATCAAGTCAAGCCGCAAAAAAGTGACAGTACAACAGGGTTGAGAAAATAATATATATTCAGACTCATTCATACAGTAGCGCATCGACATTGTAATGAGAAGTTGCTGTACAGTGACCCTGTCTGACCTTGAGCCTGTTCTCGTCCTCCTTCTCGTCCATGCGGCTGAGGGAGATTCCAGTGCTGGACAGTGACGACACAGCACTGGACAAGGTGTTAGCTCTGGAGAGACCACACAGCGCTTATCAGTGACCACCACGTACACTTCACTGTCACACAAGGCCATTCTGGGACTGACCACTGATGAATAATTATTTTTCTTTTTTTGCCGAACGTTTCTGACTCTTGCGTGCCGGAATTGTCATATAGTAGACAGGTCTGACACAAACACATTAAAACACTCCCAAATCCAGGATAAATGAGGCCGCATTGCCGTTGTAGTCCAGATGACATACTAGCTAAGGGTGGAACACTGGCACAGCATCATTTGCACATTCGTCCTCATACCCATCAAAGCTTTACTGAGTGACAAATGTTCTGAAATGCCTGCTTCAGTCTAAATGCCTCTTTCAGACACAAAGCCTGAAACATCAGCATCTTTGTGTGCGCGTGTGTGTCTGTTTGTTGGTTACCTGGTGGCTGTGGAGAGCTCCTTGATTTTCCTCCCCTCCAGAGAGGCCAAATGCTGCTCCAAAGCTTCCAGGAGGCTGCTAGGGGCCTGGAGGGGGGGAAACATTAATGCACCAAGTGAGGATAGCACTGTGTAGAACAATTGGGAAAACAATCACGCGTGCGCACACACACACACTGCATTTGCATACACTCGCGTACAGGCACACAGACATTTGGCACCGGCGCAAGCGCACAGACACAAGCCCGCGCAGACACACACGCCCGCACACACACACACACACACACAGCGGCCAAGTGGCACATTGTCCTAAGCTTTATTCATGTTCAGTCTAGTCTCCATATTTGCAGGTATTTTATGTAAGACAATACATCTGGTATAATTAGGTTTGGCTCCAAGCCAGACATGCACAGATCAGTCCTCTCTCATGCAAGCAAGTACACAGGCCTGGGAGGTTACTTGTACAGTGTGTCGGCTCCTGTGGGGTTCAGAACACATCACATCGTCTGTTGGCATATGGAAAGGAGCTTAGAAGCCCATTCACAGGTGTGTATAAATGCTCTCACACACACACACACATCCCAGTGCATAAATTGTGAGTTAACCACTGGATTCCATTTCCTATAATCATTTGGGTAACTATTCATTCATGAATATCAAATTTCATAAATGTATTTTACAGGTTAGCGTAGAAATTCTACTAGCAGACGGTCAAATTTGGTCATTAGCTTTAGTGTCTAGTTCAAAAAGGTTTGGAAGCCGAAACGAGTTAACTCACAGAAAGGCAAAACGTCTGATGAAAATGAGGTACACGCACTTGGGAAATGAACTTTGTATTTTATAAAGACATACAAAATGATGTTTAAATAAACCAAGGATCAGTGAATTCAATTCCCCACACGTGATACCCATGTTTCAACACAACATTTGCGTTTCATTACAGAATGCAATCTTAACACGTGCAGTAACTTGCAAAAATAAGAATTTCCATATACTTATTTTGGGGGGAATAAGAGAGAATAATGAGAATTCTGGATATCCTTCTTCTGAGAAATCTAGAATATACTAAAAAGTTTCAAATAAGCAGAAAGAAAAAAAAATCTACAGCTCAGTAAAGACATGGGTTACTATTTAGTTGAACAGGGATACAGAAGATCTTCATAAGCACTGCAAACATGACATAATTGACAGAAACATTTGTTCGTGTTTATTGTGGAGGGAAACACCATTAGTGTCATTGAAGAAAGCTTCAACCAGTGTTTGTAGCATCACGTCAGATGTTACGCAAGTGCTTAGGATTGCATTATGTATACCATTCAAGTAATATTTGCAGAAACCTATTTGGTAGAAACCATTCACTGCTCTCCCCACAGCTATTTTGATGGGACATCTTTTCCGGGGAAAAAAAGAGATACAAATAGTGTTCATTTTGAAGCAACGCAAAGTTAAACTGCGAGAGAAATCAAGAGCTTGAACTCTATCAAGAGATGTCATCCCTTAACGTACAAAAGGCTTATATGGGCCTGACACAAGCACCATACGCCCATATTCGTTAGGACAGAGGCTGAAGAGGTGCCTGACTTCAGCGCCATTTCAAAATCAAACAAACAAAAAAAATGTTTTTTTGTGGGTTAACTTTCGAAAACTGCGATTCAACTACACAAGCGACTCAACTATACAAAAGACTCAAGTCTAAGTAAAGACATAAAGGATCGGTCTACCTAAAAATCTGCCGAAAGACATAAAACGGTGTTTTGCACAATCTCCAAAATGAGGAAACTAAATATGGGGCAGCAGAATCAAAGGTTCACATATTAGGAACCCATTTTTTGGAAGTAGGCCCTCTCTACCCTAGAGCTCAGAGAGAGGGAGGTAAAATCAGGTAGAAAAGGAGGGGGCGGTTGGAAGCCTGTAGGGTGAGTAGGGAATGGGAGCGTTCAGAATGGAGCTACATGGGAGATATTGAGATGAAATGCACCACTGACCTGTGTGAGATCGGGGATGTCACCCTGATCAATTCCAACTTGCTGTGTCACAAAAAAAAAAAAGGAGGGGGGCAAACAAAAACCAAACATAATAAACAAACAAACACAACCACAGAATAACAAAAGGGGGAGGGGGAGGTGTGTGGAGGAGGGAGAAAGAAGAATCAAACCAAAGAATCCATTACTCCATGCAGTGACTAGAAACAAAACAACAAAAAGACAACAGGCAGGGGAATTGGCATGCCCACACACGTACTCACACACATACGTACTCACGCACAGGATCTGAAGACTTGGGTTTGAAATGAATGTTTACACACTGAAATGCCACTGACAGGTGTGCCGGGTACATTGGGCTGTAATACTCATGTGACTGCAAGGTGAGAAACATCCAAAACAACAGCAACACACAACTAATGTTGACTTTGAACAACAACAACAAAAAGGCTGGGGAACAAATGACAAACACATTGTTAGACGAGTAAATGAAATGGGCCCTTAAAGTCAACGTTAGTCCGTTTTTGGATAGAAACACACCCCCATCACCCCAAACCTTCCTCCAAATAGTTACCAAATCAGTAAAGACAGCAAGAACGCCTTTCAATAAAAGAATGCACGAGAAATGAGAAAACTACAGAGAGATACGGATTATCTTTGCAATAGGGCCTTGTGAATTGCGAGTAGTACTTTACGTGGATAACAGCAGACATTCATCATTAGAAAAGAGAGAAAGGGAAGGAAAGAGTAAGGGGGGAACCTCTTGCTAAGACATGCAACGCAGGCATCAGAGCAGGCAGCACATGGAGGGGCCTTCACCTTGAGCTTTTCAGGCTCACTAATAGGCTAACCTCTGCATTCATGACCAGCATTAGCCTCCACCACACGGCAACAGAGAGCGAGAGAGAGAAAGGGGGAGAGGAGCAGAGGTCCGGGAGAAGAGCCCCACCTTCTTGCTGGATCTATCTGACACCTTCCTTTCCTCAAAACAAGTGGAAAAGGGAAAACATTACCTCTGCAACTTTGAGAAACTCTGACAGCTTGGTCATTCTGTTCAGAAACGTCTTATAAATCTCCAGGGCGTCTTTGCATTGGTTCTTCTTCATATCAAAATATTTCTCTTTAGGGTACAAAAAAAAAAAGAAGATAGGTTAACTGAAAAAAAGAAAAAAAAAAAAGACTTGGGCTATTTATTGTATATAGCATACACTTAGAAACAGCATAATGGCACCATAGTTATCTAACAGATATAGAGTGTACTTACCCAGCATGTTGATGACTCCTTCATTGTACGCGGCAAAGAGGCGGATGGAGTCTTTGAAGAGCAGCATGAAGGCGCTGTTGATGACGCCATTGGTCAGTTCGTTAGAGTTAGCCTGGGAAAACAACAGATCGAGAGACCACACATTGAGAGTTCATGCAGACAGCTCACGGTCATCACGTTGCCCGTGTTCATTTAAGGACCACCAACGCCAAAACCATGGACCCCTGCAGCCTACCTGAAAATCCAGCAGTGCATCCAGCTGATTCTGAATAATCGGTAGAGTCTTGATCAGCTTCTCAACCGTCATGGTGCGCATCACACCGTCGACCCTGTCGACAAGAGGCACGGAGGACCGCTTTAACAGGGCAAGCAACGGACAAAACACGAACAGATAAAGCATCTCCCGTGTCAATCATGCTGAAACTCAATATAAAAGGCACACCATTTCCAAAGTGTCTGCTGAAATGAGTTGGCCAGTTGAGCGGAGTTACCGTGACTCTATTTAAGACCCGCCTCCACTGATGTAGCTTGATCTTAGTGTGACACAGGGGAGGTGTTCCACACTAGCCACAAACAGGACATCTTACCCTCTCTTCATCTTGGTGAAGTCCACAGCCACCAGCCTGTAGGACATGGCCTTCTCATTCAGATACCTGCTGTAGCGTCTGATGAACGTTGACATGTCATAACCTAGCAGAGAGGGAGCACTTGTATTACTATGCGTGTAAGTTCTAGCTGGTGGCTTACAGAGCCAAACCTCTGCAACGCATTCAGAACGACGGTTTGAACTGGGGCATTTTTTGTTCATGCATTGCACGTTTCTATAGGTTGTTTTGTACCTGTGACTTATGTACAGTGTGGCGTGGAATTGCTTCCCACGGACAAGTTCCCAACAGTACCTTGTAATGCTCCCTTATCCAAGAAGTTGTTCAGGTTAAAAAGTGTGTTTCTGGACGCCAGATACTGGATTAATCGCTGGTGAAACAAAGAGAGAGAGAGAGAGAGAGAGAGAGGCAGCGTGGTCATAAACAGTAAGAAGAAAGATTAAAATCAGTGAATAACATCTAATAATACACTGCAACCCATTTAACAGATTATTTTATCCAAAGTGATTTACAGTCGTGCGTGCATACATTTTCTTTGTACGGGTGGTCCCGTGAATTGAACCCACTGTTCTGGCGCTACGAGCGCCATGCTCTGCTAGCTGAGCGACAAGAGGACCACTTTTAACAGTGAAGCCAGTCTGTCAGCGGGTGACTCACCTCGTTGCCGTACATCATGAGGTGGTGCGTGGTGACGAGGGCCTTGAACACCACCACCCAGCTGTTGTTGGCCGTCCTCTCAAACAACGTGTCAGCCAGGTGGGGCACACTCACGTTCAGCTCGTTGGTGCAGTGGATCAGGTCTGCCGACGACACAGAATGGTGACATTGGAGAAAATGTGACAGTGCTTAAGAAGTGCTGTACTCTACACTGAGGCTGATCAACTCGCACACAGTTCCCTCTTCACTGAAGACGACGTGGGCGATGAAACTACGGGAAACCATTCATTCCCAATGGAAGCGAAGTGGGCGGAGGCCCATTTTGACGACGCGAGCCTGCTGGGCGACAGACGTGAACAGGGTTGGGACCAGAGTCGGGGAAGCTGAACTTCATGCAAACACTCTGCGACGTCGATGAGCTAGGACCCCCCCTGCTGGATAGGCTGCTGATACCTAGCACTACCCAGCTTGCTTGCACCCACACAAGGGCAAAGCTGGCGTGTCGAGGCTGAATACAAGTGTTAGTGAAAACATATTGTCATGCTGAAAATTCCTAGCAGCAGTTGGAATCTCTGCTCGGCCCCCTCACACCCTTCAAAGAGAGACATTCTTTTACTAGTGAATTAACTCTAATTTATTATGCCTTAAATTACAGCGACTAAGCCTGCAATTAACATTTCAAATTGGAAATCTGATTGTAAATAAGACAGTCAAACAAAATTAACCTCATATGATTGTGTCGTCAGTCCTTCAAGACATGTCACTGTAGGAGGAGTGTAAGCTTATGCTAAACCTTAAAAGGAACATAAAAGGAAACATAAGCGGAATATCAAGGCGTCCGGGATAATCCAGTGGAATTACACTCTTTAAATAACTAAATTGCAGTCGGGTACCACATTTTTAAATCACATTTGAAAGTCTTCCCAAATGCCACTCAGAGAAATGGCAGTTTTATATGACTACAAGATTTTAGCTTATGTCATTCCACTCTGCGTGACTCTAAGGTGACTAAAATGTTCACAATTGGATTACTTTGGATAAAGGTTGGGCAAAGAATTGTACAATTAAAACATTCCTCTGGGTCTATGGCATTTGTTGCAGCCCAGAACCAGACTGATTGATCTTAATTGATTGACTTGGGCACAATGTTGACTGTGTCATGTCATCATTTGGGTATAAAGCCACCTAACCATCAGTAGTTAAACTTGGAGAATACACTTTCAACCCAAGAATTGCTCCAGTTCCACATTCCCTCACACAGATCAACACACACGTTGAGCTCAAGATGGTCTATGACACTGCTGCCACTGAATAAATATGAATGACCCATGGACACCAGCTCATCACAAACTGAAGTGGCTGAGAAAACTCAAAGGCTACATACACCACAATATACTAAAAGGTATTAATCCTAAATTAGACACATTTTAATCTAGAACTCAGTAGGAAATTAAGAAATGGTTTGCAATAGGTAGACTGACTCCAATTGTGCTTCTTTAAACCTACACTGCCATTAACATTTTCATAGCCTGTAAAAAGGGACATTTACAAAAGTATTACTGCATACAATGATGAACAAAGTGTAGTAGGCTATGTGGGCATTTGCATCTGATTTGCTTGCTGTTTGGGGTTTTAGGATGAGTCTCTCTCTGTACAGCACTTTCTGACATCTGCTGATGTAAAAAGGGCTTTATAAATACATTTGATTGATTGATTTTCTTGTATGACACTCAGTAATAATAATATATTTGTCTCATCGTGTTCAGGCTACAACACGATCGACTACCGTAGGGTAATGACACTGTATGATAATGATTGACTACTGAGCTGTTGAAGCCTATGATGCGCAATTATTCATAGCCGAATAGAATCATTTCGATAAACCCTTGGCCATACCAAACATGATGTACATAACGACAAATAAAGGTCGTCTTGAATATCCAATGTAACCAATGCCTTTGCCGCTAATATGTAGCAACGGCGGTGCACTGGTGGTGTACTTAACCTACAGTCAAGGTGTTTCTTCTTGGGTCCGCTGACTTCATGCGTCGTGGCCTTGCAGACGGCTTTGCTTATAGCGGATCCGGTCATGCTGTGCTGAGCCGCAGCGATCCGATCCGTGATAGACTGTCCAGACATATTCCAAAAGCAGTGATTGGGGAATCAGAAATCAAATCGTCTTCAGTTATGATAGAGAGGGTGCCCTCTAAACAAACTGCCCGTCTGAAAACAAAAACGTACACTGACGCGAATCCGATGGGAGAATTCATACGGCGGCCAAATAAAATTGACGGCTACATTCAGTCAAGGAAATGGCAATCCAATTGTCCTCACAAATACAAATACAAAAACCTAAACCAAACGACCCACACCAATATCAGCTCAGAATGATTCGTTCGGAGGTCGAGATGCTACAATATATCCGCGTAATAGCTTTCCAATGGTGATTCCGGTTAGAGTGTACAGCCGCAACAGTAGCCTGCATGAATACAATTGAGCATCAGGAGAGAGACAATCATTGATTAGTTAGCCTACCAATCCTCGGCCGGTGATCACGCGACGTTCTCTCTGGTTATGATTGGGGCTAGACTAATTTTGAAGACGTTACAAAATAGCATATGAATGTATTTTCTCTCAAGCTCCCCTCTGTTCGTGTCGAGTTCTTGTAGCAGTGACTCCTCGTTTTTCCATGTCCTTTAATTGACGTGCTCCATATGGTTTATTCTGAATGCATTTAATCTTTTTACAAATGTTTTTTTTTTGTTAGGTAGTCGATTATTCATTATTTTTTTCACTTAAACTTCATGTGTAAAATGGCAGTGTAGCCTATGAATCAGGTGACTTAGAAAGGGGTTGATTGGGCAACACAGAAAGGGTCCGGGGAGGGCATCTTAAAGCAGAACACCGCAACTGAATATGAGACAGCTGCTTCTTGATTTGAAGTGGATGGAATCTGTCCGACTCTGCAGTACTGTCCAATCAGATCCAGACACATCTGAAGACAACCCCCTGGGTTAGTATGCTATTGATGTTAATACCATTGTCATTGGACTATAACAACAACCTTTCACAAAGCACCAGCTTCTTAGTTTCCTGCAGCTCTCTATAGGAATGTAGGACATACAGTACATGTAATGTTTAGGCATATTGTCCCAAATGTGACTATACTCGGCCTGCAAGTGAGATAAAATCCCTAATATGAGTCAGATTTGGCATTGAGATGTCTTCCTCCATTTTACAAATGCTGTACAGGATGTATATGCCTTTTTATAGGCTACCGACTGTATGAAAAGGTTTGAAATTCACTGGTTCTCCCCCCTTTCTGGTCCAGCCTGGTCCTGGGATCAACTCATGGTGGAGGATGCAGATTAGGATGAGAGGAAAACTGACATCAATGCTATCCTTTTATACCTTTGTAGGAATAATATAATGACATAGTAACAATGTTGCATTAACATGCTATGTTGGACAACTGACATGGTCAAAATAGGCTACAAAAATGTACAAGACAACTCTGCTGAACCCCACATCAAAGCCATTTTAATGAAGTTAAAGCTATAGGCCTACACTGCATGTACATTATAGGTACACCAAGGCACTGTGGCAGTGTTGTCCCTCTCCTGTAAACAGAAAAAAAACCTTTTGTATCAGACTGATGTCGATCAAACGACATCTTTATATCACACAGTCATACATCCTTGGTTATACAACCGTAGACGTCATAATGTGTGTCATCTCGTTGCTGATATTCTCAGCTTTGTCATTTTGTTGTCTGAGGGGGACTGAAATGAGTTGGAGCCCTGCTTTCACAATGTAGAGAGGTGGTTCACACCAAGAAGTTACAACAATGTATTTCTTGTGAAAAGATACATGTTCCACTCATTATATTATTATTTTACAATTTCTCACACAAACATGATCATAAATCCACATAGAGAAATACACCACATCTCTCTCATAACATATTTTCTCCCATGGCCCCTCTCAGCTTCTTTTGAAGATGTTCTTTAATTGGACCGGTCCGACAGACTACAGAGAGACACGTACAGACCCTTGAAGATCTTCCTCTTTCTCCATTCTCTTTGATGGGTCAGAATTTGTTACATGATCCACAGCGAACTCTTTCTTTAACACTGCTGTTGAACCCAGGCAGAACCTGCACATCTGGGTCTGAATCCAAGACTGTACTCTCTTCATTGGCCAGGATATGTTCAACCAGACATCTCGTTGCCGCTTCAATGTTGGTGCTCTCCTACAAGATGAAACAGAAGACACAATCATGTACAGCTAAATGACAAATAGATCTTAGAATGATCTCAGATGGGAAGTATTCCCTGGCCAGATCGGCTCAGGATTCAAAATCCTCTTACCTCAGGCAGAAGGATGTTGCTAATCTTCTATTATTATTATGGGGTGGCAGGGTAGCCTAGTGGTTAGAGCGTTGGAATAGTAAGCGGAAGGTTGCAAGTACAAACCCCCGAGCTGACAAGTTACAAATCTGTCGTTCTGCCCCTGTTCCTAGGTTGTCATTGAAAATGAGCATTTGTTCTTACCTGACTTGCCTAAATAAATAAAGGTAAAATAATAAAAAATAAATGAATGTAAGCTACCAGTTGGGTAGGCCCCAGTGACATATTCACCCAATCAGCCTTCACACCCAACTGAGTAACTCATTAGAGAGTGGCTGTGAGTGTCCCCTTCCTCTCAGGTTCAGTCTGTGAGAAGGGAACACACCTTTCACAGCCTTCTGGACCATTTCACACGTTCCTGTTCACATTCCCCTCGGCTAATTAGTCCTTATACTCTAGGGTATGCTAACATTTCATTCCAACTGATCTCATGTATTATTCAGCCGAGTGTGATTGCATTTCATTGAACACTTTAAAGTAACCCAAGCTGACAATCAAAGGCTGTTGTTAAACGTATGCTCTTTATAATTTCATTTGTTTTTTAAATTATTTAACCTTTATTTAACTAGGCAAGTCAGTTAGGAACAAGTTCTTATTTACAATCACGGCCTACCCCTGCCAAACCCAGACGACGCTGGGCCAATTGTGCACCGCCCAGTCACGGCCGGATATGATGCAACCTGGATTCAAACCAGGGACTGTAGTGACACCTCTTGCACTGAGATGCAGTGCCCTAGACTGCTGCGACACTCGGGAGCCCCAAAAATGAGAGATACCATACTACATAGTGATCTTCCATAGGGGCACGACTGTCAAATGTTAGCAGCCAAAAAAATACCCAGCAGGAGTCAGTGGAATGTATTTAGAATCATTGAGATTGTGATGCTTCTCTGTCACATGCGCACACACACTCCAAGTGATCAGACATGATGTCTTTTAGGGCAACCCTAGACTCTCTAGCCAGCCATGAAGCAGCCCACATGTGTCAGTTGGGAGAAGCTATGACTACAGTACAGTAGCTTCAGCATCTTTCTTCCTCACCTTGGCTGAGGTCTCAAACCATCCCACAAATCCATTTTCCCGGCAGAATGTGTCCAGTCTGGGCTGCTGGGAGCAGACTTGATCGGACTTGTTGGCCAGCAGCACAGCCGGGACAGGTTTGCCATGACTCAGGGTGACCTTAGAGTCCAGATCGTCCTTCCACTTGAGCACGGCATCAAATGTGGAGGCGCGGGTCACGTCGAACACCACCAGAGCTCCCACGGCCTCCCGATAATACACACGAGTCATATTTCCATAGCGTTCTTGTCCTGTGGGACAAACAAATACAAGAACAGCACACATCAGAGTCAGAGACACACAGCACTGGTCTATCTATACTTGAACGATGTGTATTTAACTATCTAATTATATTGCATTATGACTTGGCACAATCCAAAAACTGGTCAGGTTTTTCATATTACAGAGAGAGAGAGAGAGAGAGAGAGAGAGAGAGAGAGAGACTTCTGGCAATAACTGCAGTGCTCATGTGACTCTCTAATATGAGCATGACACCAGCTGAGCCCAACACAAGACAACATTCCTCCACAGTGCACATAAAATACCATAGGGAGAAATACTATACACTATTCATTAGGATGATTAATGTAACATTGGCTATCTATGGATAAAACCAAATATAAGTCTCATAAAAGTGTGTTAATTCATTGATAAGCCTGTTGAGTTGTTGAAAACATCAATGTGATTTTACCCAAAATGCTAAACATGAATAAAGTCTGACGAATCGTCCAAACCACTGGTATTACAATGAATGGATATATAACGTCAAATATCAAAGTAAAATATCAAAGTCAAATGGACTGGTTAAGACATACCGGCAATATCCCAAAGCTGTAGTCGTATAACTTTGTCACTGTCCCAGTGCAGAACTTTGAGCGCAAAATCGACACCAATAGTTGCGCGATAATGTTGAGAAAAGATCTGATGGACATAACGCTTGATGATTGACGTTTTCCCGACCCCAAGGTCGCCTATAACGAGAACTTTGAACAAATGCTCATGCGGCATGGTCTGACTTTGTACAACAGCCCATTCAAAACGCACCACCACAGGATTCACTATTTGCCAGTGAGGATGGCTTTCTAAAAGACAGATTATGATTTAATACTAATTCCGTTCCAACTACAGCCTACATTCTTTCAAGTGTTTCCATATAGAACATTGAATGTTGACTGTAGGCTTATGTCACCGTGCACCCATACGGAATTATGCCTTCATATCCAAAGGATGAAGTCAAGCAAATGATGTAATCCAATTTGATTCCATCCACCGTAGCCAACACGAAATGTTAACTTTTAATCTTATAATATTTTCAGCATAGGCCAACTTTCTCCTCAAAAGAAAGTCTACTCCATAGCTCTAACACCCCAGCAATGAGTTTCTCTCCCTCCAGTCGCTTCAAGACCAGTTTGCTACATGATGTCATGATACCAAAACATTTGAAAGCTGCCAAGACTCAGCCACACCCATTATGTTCTACCCTGCAATAGCCTACTGTAGGTCTACTTCAGAGCAGGATTTGCGCACAAGCTATTTAATCATTTGGGGACAGTAGGTTACACAGTAGCCCACAAAGATAACCCGAATCTAATCTACGAAAAAAATACCTACATTTAAATGTCCCTTTATAGCACCCGGTGTAGCACCCTCTATTGAGAGCAGCGCGTAATTGCGGAGACATTTTTGCTGCGTTGCTGTCTGGGTTCTTACGGTAATGGTGCTGATGAGGGATGAGTCGCGCTATGTGATGCTGTTGTTACTGCCATTTCATCAGCGGATTTTCAAAAAATATCTCTCCATCTTTAAACATGAAATTACCATAAAATGAAACCATCGACAAGTTTTAAAGACGGCCATTAGCCTATTTCACATGAAACTCGGCAGTATAGTAACAAATCTCAGTGTAGAATGAAATAAAATGATAGCCTAGGACAAGGCCTATTTGCGGATTACTCCTTGGTGTTTGACTAGGCCGCCTGGGATCACTGTTTTAGAGATCATCTTCGAGAGAAAATATTTCTCAAGATCATGGGGTTTGCTATTGCCAGGCGTTGATCGCCCATCCAACAAGGTAATTTAACATAAGTTTGTAGACCTACATGCCGATGTTGTGTTTATTATGGATTAATATGGCATTGCCATAGAGAAGATCGTTGTAACTCAATCTATGAAGGACGGAAAGAAGATCAGTTGAATGTGTTTTAAATTAAGATGGCTTATTGTAAAATGTCAGACTTATGTAGCCCAGACCGAACTCGTTTCCAAATTTTGACACGGGTGAAATGAGTATTCAATATGTAGCCTATTGTTTGTCTATAAAAATGTGCATAACTGCCCTTTTAATTTAGTTTGTAATTAAAACATCTATGTTATTGCACTTGATTGGCTTTGCACCAAAGGTGTTTCTATGAGAGCTGAATATACGAGTTAAGAACCAACGGTGTTTCTATGGGAGCTGAATACACAAGTGTTCTTTTGCAAGAGCTGTCTGTGCATTTACACTGGAAAGAGGAGCGGCCTCTCCCTCCTTGTAATGTAGGCTAGGGCAGGCAGACTACTGTTTTTCAAGAATACGCAATTAGTCCGTCCGCAGTAGGCTATTGAAATTCTACATTTAATAGTTCTTAGCACCACTCATGTCGATTTTGGATGTTGCGCACACATCATCACGAATAGGCCGCGAAAAAATTGTCAGGCCCATCACAGAACTACATTAAAGAAATAGGCCGATAAGGATAACACTTTGTAAACAATGTATACAAAAATTGGAGTCAAACAAAACATTGGAGTAAAACAACCCACTGGACACACATTGGTGAATCAATGTTGTTTCCACGTCATTTCAACGAATATACGTTGAATTGACGTCTGTGCCCAGTGGAAGCTTACACCAGTTGAACTAAGCTCATGAGAAATATACTGTTTAAGTGATATTATTCAAGAATCAATGGGTATATAGGCGATCATTAATGAATGTACTGTAGATACGAAGGAGTCTAGATTTAAGCTAGTCTACTTGATTATAGGCCATTTACTATTCGTTTTTTTTTGTGCCATAGATTCTGTGAGATATGGAAGCAATATGGCTGTACCAGTTTCGACTCATCGTCATTGGAGACTCGACAGTAGGAAAGTCGTGCCTGATCCGGCGATTCACCGAGGGACGCTTTGCGCAGGTGTCCGACCCCACAGTCGGTGTAGACTTCTTCTCAAGGCTAGTGGAGATAGAGCCAGGGAAACGCATTAAACTTCAAATCTGGGACACTGCTGGACAAGAGCGATTCAGGTTACGTTTTTAGATTGTATTTTACTTTTTAAAATCTTCCATTGTAAAGACGAAATCATTTCTCTTTCAATAAATCACGTTTTTTTGTTGTTGTTGTTGATAGTCATCTGTCAATATTATTGTTATAACAATATAGTATTTTGATCTCTGTATTATTCATCTCGGAGCCTTTCCTTGTCTTGATGTTTGAACCTCACCACTTCCCTGACACATCCTTTGTTTTTACATTCCCCCACTTCTCAATAAGTATATTTACAATTTCTTTCAATTCTCTCTCTCTTCTTTGCTTAACCCCCTCAACCCTCTCTAGGTCTATTACCAGGGCCTACTACCGCAACTCTGTTGGTGGGCTACTGCTGTTTGACATCACCAACCGTCGCTCCTTCCAGAATGTGCATGAGTGGCTGGAGGAGGCCCGCAGTCATGTCCAACCTCACAGTATCGTCTTCCTGTTGGTGGGTCACAAGTGTGACCTGGAGTCCCAGAGGCAGGTGAGCCAGCAGGAGGCTGAGAAGCTGGCAGGTGCCTATGGCATGCGCTATGTGGAGACATCGGCTCGCGACGCCATCAACGTGGAAAAGGCCTTCACTGAGCTAACGCAGGACATCTTTGAGCTCGTGAAGAGCGGTGACATCAACATCCAGGAGGGTTGGGAGGGGGTGAAGAGTGGCTTTGTGCCAAATGTGGTGCACTCCTCAGAAGAGGTCACCAAGAGTGACCGCCGGTGCCTCTGCTGAATGTCCTGTCTGTCTAGTCGGCTTTACCCCCCCTCCCCTCAGCTCAGCTCATGTATTCCTGTAACATTATGACCCATTAGCTCCCTGTCTTATCACCTGGCATTTATTTGGCTCTCTCACTCCTATCCTGAATACTGGAAGGCCATATCAGCTCTAGTCTACCACTGGAGCAAAAATGGACAAAGCGATTTGGGTCGTTCCATGAAAAGAGTGCCTTTTGTGTCCCTTGGATATTTCTAAGTAGAAATTGTGCCCCAATATTGAATTTGAATAGCTTGTTGCATTTTGACATGTCCTTCTCTCAACCCCGTGTCTCTTCTAGGAGGATTTTAACCCACTTAATCCCGACATTTCTCAAAGTAACCTTTTTTTTGTTACTTTGCCAAAGTTATTTCTGAAGATTATTATTCATTTCATGTGATTAGTGTTTATGTCCGTCCCTCATTTTAAGGTCAACTGAACTCCTGGTGAAGCTATTCCTTTTAATATATATATTTCTTTTAAAGAAACATTGAACATCCTAATAGTGAAATCATAGAGTAAAAGCAGGTGAGCTGGTTCTACAATTTTGGGCCATTTTCTGGTGTTTTGTGGTGGAAAACTGAGCGGGTGAGAGTTGTAGGGTTTAATGGCACAGGCACACAGACGCTTCAGAGCCTTATGACATCCAGTGGAACAGCACTTTACAATAGTGCATCTAAATCTTTTAAGGGGAGAAGGATTGGTATTCCTTAAAGTGGAAGGTACATCAACCCTGTCACATAGATAGACAGGCTAGAAATATATATATATTTTTTTTTTTGGAGGCAGGGTCGTAGTGAAGCTCGCATTCAATTGCCAATCCCTGTGCACACAACAAGCTTCCATTGCCCCTTTCATTTCAGATGAAATCATCAACCCTGTTATGGTCAACCCTGTTATGGTCAACCCTATTTGGCACTTAATAGGCCATTGCTATAGTAATGGGAAAACTATTTTTTTTTATGAAGTTGAACATGTGCTGTCACATTATGACAGAATGTTAAAATTAGGTGAACCCCCCTCTAAAAATGTACCAAGTTACACTTCTCAAAAGGCACCGAAATGGTGAAACGACCCAATTGCCAAAGTAACCTTCCTCGCCTCTGTCTTACCTGTTAGATGCACTTGAAAGAAAAGAAATGCCCTGCTTTATGGTGAGATTTTCCTCTCTGTAGTTATGCCCTTACGGGTGGAACACACCGCAAACTTTTACAAGTCTGTCCTGGAGTCTGGAGCGCTCACACAACTTTCGGGGAGGACACCTAACCTCTCCAGTCTGTTTCTGGCTGGTGTGTGCAATACAAGGGGACACCAAATCTAGCTCTTCTCTTTAAACCCTCTCTATGGAAAGATCCAATTCACATATGTTGTATTAGCACTGCGTGAGCATGCGGGGAATGGCACACTGCAGTGTGCAATGCCTCCTCTGCTTTAGTTTGTGAGACCGATGGCACCACCAGACAAATGAACAACTTGAGAACACATCATTGCCATCATCCCTTTGATCATAGATAAGATGGAACCAAAGTTTATGTGTGCCGATTCAGTTGCCAACTGTGTTTCTATATGAGTATCCACAGGGAATTTGTACGGTTGAGTGTGGGTATGCACTGTGAAATGCCTAACATCAATGTTTTTATTGCGGTTTGCGTCCTCGTTGCTCATATTAAATGCACAGTTGGTGACAGAAGGTCGATGTACAACATATCACCCCTTTTAGCTACCCTGTCCATCGATCATAATCATTACAGAGAATGTGTCTCATGAGAAAGCCATTTTATGTACTCGGTTGGCTTAAACTGTACGCGCAACCCTTAAACATTGACATCTACCCATATGCCTCCTGATGAACACTGAAGCTTTAAATGGGGTCGGCTGCACTAGGGTTGTTTGCCTTTAGTGTCTTAAGACCTCCATACCGTATGGTCGTATGCTTGTAGTTTTAACACGATTATAAGCAACATTCTGCATAACGCAACATGTCCGATATTTCTTCCCGCCCTACACTGTAAAAAAAAAAAAAAAAAAAAAAAAAACTACATTTTTTTTTATTCCAATTGGTTACAAGTAACTAAGTTAGGGTTTCTCAATTGAAAAACAACACATTTGTTGAAACCAAATACAGTCGTATGAAAAAGTTTGGGCACCCCTGACAATTTCCATTTATAAATAATTGGGTGTTAGGATCAGCAATTTCATTTTGATCTATCAAATAACTGATGGACACAGTAATATTTCAGTAGTGAAATGAGGTTTATTGGATTAACAGAAAACGTGCAATATGCATCAAAACAAAATTAGACAGGTGCATAAATCTGGGCACCCCAATAGAAAAATCCCATTCATATTAGTAGAGCCTCCTTTTTCTAAAATAACAGCCTCTAGACGCTTCCCATAGCCTATAATGAGTGTATGGGTTCTGGATGAAGGTATTATGGACCATTCCTCCTTACAAAACATCTCCAGTTCAGTTATGTTTGATGGTTGCCGAGCATGGACAGCCCGCTTCAAATCATCCCACAGATTCTCAATGATATTCAGGTCTGGGGACTGGGATGGCCATTCCAGAACATTGTACTTGTTCCTCTGCATAAATGCCCTGGTAGATTTTGAGTAGTGTTTTGGGTCGTTGTCTTGTTGAAATATCCAGTCCCGGCGTAACTTCAACTTTGTGACTGATTCTTCAATATTATTCCCAACAATCTGCTGATATTGAGTGGAATATATATATATATATTGCAGGGAAAGGGGAAAAAAAGGAGGTTTTTACTATAATTTGGACAAGTTCGGCGGGCCGGATTAAAAGCCTAACGGGCCGTATATATATATGCCATTTAGCAGAGTGGAATCCATGCGACCCTCAACTTTAACAAGATTCCCAGTACCGGCACTGGCCACACAGCCCCACAGCATGATGGAACCACCACCAAATTTTTTACTGTGGGTGGCAAGTGTTTTTCTTGGAACGCTGTGTTCGTTTGCCGCCATGCATAACGTCCCTTGTTATGACCAAATAAATCAATCTTTGTTTCATCAGTCCACAGCACCTTATTCCAAAAGGAAGCTGGCTTGTCCAAATGTGCGTTTGCATACCTCACGAGACTCTGTTTGTGGCGTGTGTGCAGAAAAGGCTTGTTCCGCATCACTCTCCCATACAGCTTCTCCTTGTGCAAAGTGCGCTGAATTGTTGAACGATGCTCAGTGACACCATCTGCAGCAAGATGATGTTGTAGGTCTTTGGAGGTGGTCTGTGGGATGTTTTTGACCGTTCTCACCATCCTTCGCCTCCGCCTCTCTGATATTTTACTTGGCCTGCCACTTCTGGCCTGAACAAGAACTGTGCCTGTGTTCTTCCATTTCCTCACCTCACTATGTTCCTCACAGTGGACACTGACAGCTTAAATCTCTGCGATAGCTTTTTTTTTGTTGCCTTCCTCTAAACCATAATGTTGAACAATCTTTGTTTTCAGGTCATTTGAGAGTTGTTTTGAGGCCCCCATGTTGCCACTCTTCAGAGGAGAGTCAAAGAGAACAACAACTTGCAATTGGCCAACTTAAATACCTTTTCTCATGATTGGATGCACTTGTCTATGAAATTCAAGGCTTAATGAGCTCACCAAACCAATGGTGTGTTCCAATTAATCAGTGCTAAGTAGTTACAGATATTCAAATCAACAGAATGACAAGGGTGCCCACATTATTGCTACACTAAAAATCTTTGTCTGGACAATACCCCAGTACTCAGCTTTTATTAGAAAATGAATGGCATGCCACTGTGAGCATTTTCTGTGACGACAGAGTAAATTATTATGCAGCCTCAGAGGGGTGCCCAAACGTTTTCATACGACTGTATATGATTCAATGACGACAGTTTTATTTCATTATTACCAAACCTATATTTGAAGTTGCAATGTATTTTTTTTTTTACTCAACTTACTTTCCCCCTTTCGGTTAAACCTAATAAATAACAAATACAAACTCATATTTCATGTAAATTGTAACCAATTTGTTTCATATTGTTCCAAGTTCACTTTTTAATTTAATTTTTAATTACCTATCCAAATCCAATGAAATCAATTCCCTGTAAATCAAGAAATTAAGTTGGTTCGATAACTTGAAATAATGTTTCCAAACATATTCTTTATACATTTAGTAGCCACAATATCATAACCAAGAATTAGCTACCTTAACATAGAAACCTTAACAGGCTCTTTAGTACCATATGCACTCATGTAAGTATCATTACAGATGCTGTCAGTGTACAAGTTTGAGTTTGAATAACAGATACAATAGACCACATTAACAGGAACGGCATTTACTCTCACAGGTGGGCAAAAATAACTAACTGAAAGCCACGCCCCCCAATAAGCTATACCTCCAGCGCTTTTGATAGGCTGCCGCCGCTACATTGCCCCACCGCTATTCAATGCACATGCGCTCGCTCACGAGGTGTTGAAAGCAATTTAGAACTTTTATTCAAGAATTTTTTTGATTGTCAAATCTGTTATTTGATTTCAGGGAAATTTTATAGAATAGGTTGAATGAACCAAAGTGTAATTTGTTATCATTCCAATCAGTAAATGCACTGCAGAACAACAGCATCTTCCCACCTTTTTTTTAAATTTATTTTTACAATGTATTAGACTCAGCCATGTGCTTTATCTAACCATTAAGACTTCCAACCTCAACCCTTAGTACCTCTTAAGCAGTTTTCTTCCTCAATGCCAGTTTCCACCCACCTTATTAAAACTTTTCGGTAAGCTATACAACCCTTTGCTTCAAGGGCCCCCCATGTCCATATTTCTGCAAGCAGACCATGTCTGAGAGCAATAATCAGGAGCCTCCTGGGTTCAAAGTATCTATGCACCGAGAAACTAACCATTTGCTCTAAAGGAACGCTACAACATGCATTCATTCATTTTTACTGTCCTACAAACCCTCACAATGTGTTGAACAAGAGGGTTGTTCATTGCCGCACGTGTATAGTTGCATTTCACCCATTTTACATTTGATTTTCCAAAGAATTACAAGTGTCTTAATGGATTTCTGATATAGCATATTGTAAATAGCCAGGGTGTACTGGGTGTATTTATTTCTAGAACATGAAGGGTAATATTGGCGTGATAGAATTCCAGTTTTACTTTCTCACAATATGGGGAGAAAATGCCATATGTTTCAATATTTGTAGGATGTATCATACAGTAACTGGAGTGGAAAGGGAGAAGGCTTTGAAATGGGTGTTGCTCTGTTCCGGGTATTAAGAGAGTTTTGGTTTCCCCCACTTTCACTGAAGTCGTACTCATGTATCATATGAAAGGAGATATATGAGAAATGAACGTCCGCAACCTTCATATTGTCATCCGGAACCTAAATACCCTACATGCTTATTGAGCCTACATGTGCCAGAGACATTGCAGTCTGTTGTTGAATGGACTCCTGTCTCCATTCTCTGCTTAAGCCAGGTACCAGATCAGCTGCTCATTTTACAATCACAGCACTGGCGCCAAACAACCGTTGTGTTTCTTTCTAAACCACTGACTGACTGTAATATAGGGTTATGTCGAGAGAACATTCAGACAGACAGCTCTCCGTAGTTCATGATCTCTGCTAGACACCGGAGGCTCTGGATGACGCAGTTTACCTGCACAACGTCATGTGGCCGTTTGAAATGGCGACATATATCTCTAGTCAAAGCAAAGATGGATTTCCAATTCATTTCATGTGACTTGTAAATGTTATTTGAAACAAACATAAAGCCATGTTCCTTTAGCGTTGTATAGGTTTGGGGTGCATAGAAGGGGCAGGTTTGATGTCTCATGCTTGTAAGGAATAAACATTTAATCTCAGCAAAGGCACGGTCAATATTACCAATGCTCTATGATGCCCATCCAAAATACATGTGTTCAGTGTTAGTTACCTCTGCATGCACACTTATAACCCCAATGACTTAGATATTCCCCCAGCCTGGAAAAAACATACTGTTTAGTCAACAAGCAGTTGAAAGAATTTGATATTCCATAAGTGAAGCTGGATATACAAGCAGGTCAGACACATGGAGACTAAATTAATGTAATGTCGGTGATGTATCTATTTGTACCACAAAGATACTATGAACTAACTCCCTATTAAATTGTGAACACTTGATACGAAAACATCCGTTTGTAGTCTCCATTAGTGTAATGCTGCAATGCCATGTACAAACACAAGAGGGCAGCACACACGAAAGAGTTGGCCTTGTAAATGGTTAGACGGTAACAATCACAAGGCGCAACATTAAAAGTTAAAGACACATATGGTTCAAATACAGGGTGACAAAAACACGGGATTCTACTGTGGATCTAGAAAGAATTCCTATTGAATGTGTATATAATGTAATCTTAATCATCATCGCCCATGCACACAGCGAAACAGCACCATGTAGCCATGTCCAGCTGCATTCAGCGGTGGAAAAAGTACCCAATTGTAAAATTAAAGATGGAAAATTACTCAAGTAAAAGTGAGTCACCCAGTAAAATACTACTTGAGTAAAGGTCTAATAGAAAAAGTGGTTTTAGATATACTTAAGTGTCAAAAGTAAATGTAATTGCTAAAATATAATTAGGTATCAAAAGTACAGTGTGTTCGGGAAAAGTATTCAGACCCCTTGACTTTTTCCATATTTTATCACAGCCTTATTCTGAAATTGATTTTTTTTTTTAAATAGATCACTCTACACAATACCCCATAATGAAAAAGCAAAAACAGTTTAATACATTTTTGCAAATGTATTAAGAATAAACATGGGAAATATTAAATTTACACAAGTATTCAGACCCTTTACACAGCACTTTGTTGAAGCACCGTTGGCAGCGATTACAGCCTTGAGTCTTCTTGGGTATGACACTACAAGCTTGGTACACCTATTTGGGGAGTTTCTCCAATTGTTCTCTGCAGATCCTCTCAAGCTCTGTAAGGTTGGATGGGGAGGATCGCTGCACAGGTATTTTCAGATCTCTCCAAGGATGTTAGATTGGGTTCAAGTCCGGGCTCTGGCTGGGCTACTCAAGGACATTCAGACTTTCCCGAAGCCACTGCTGCGTTGTCATGGCTGTGTGCTTAGGGTCGTTGTCATGTTGGAAGGTAAAACCTTCGCCCCAGTCTGAGGTCCTCAGTGCTCTGGAGCAGGTTTTCATCAAGGATCTCTCTGCATATTGCTCTGTTCATCTTTCCCTCAATCCTGACTAGTCTCCCAGTCCCTGCCACTGAAAAACATCCCCACAGCATGATTCTGCCACCACCATGCTTCACCGTAGAGATGGTGCCAGGTTTCCTCCAGACATGACACTTGGCATTCATGATAAAGAGTTCAATCTTGGTTTCATCAGACCAGAGAATCTTGTTTCTCATGGTCTGAGAGTCTAGGTTTCTTTTGGCAAACTCCAAGCAAGCTGTCATTTGCCTTTTACTGAGGAGTGGCATCTGTCTGGCCACTCTACCATAAATGCCTGTTTGGTGCAGAGTGCTACAGAGATGGTTGTCCTTCTGGTACCCTTCCCCACATCTGTGCCTTGACACAATCCTGTCTCGGAGCTCTACGGACAATTCCGTCGACCTCATAGCTTGCTTTTTGCTCTGACAACTGTGGGACCTTAAATAGACAGGTGTATGCCTTTCCAAATCATGTCCAATCATTTGAATTTACCACCAGTGGACTCCAATCAAGTTGTAGAAACAACTCAAGGATAATCCATGGAAACAGGATGCACCTGAGCTCAATTTCGAGTCTCATAGCAAAGGGTCTGAATACTTAAATACGGTTTCTGTTTTTTTAAGTTGAATAAATTCACAAAAATGTATAAAACCCTTTTTTCCCTCGCTTTGTCATTATGGGGTAGTGTGTATAGATTTCTGAGGAAAAAATATTTAATACATTTTAGAATACAGCTATAACATATCAAAATGTGTGTGGGGGGGAATCAAGAGGTCTGAATACTTTCCAAAGGTACTGTAAAAGTATAAGGAATTAGAAATTATTTATACTTTTACAGTACCTTTGGAAAGTATTCAGATCTCTTGATTTAAGCAAACCAGACCGCACCATTTTCAAGTTATTAAATTTACGGATAGCCAGGGGCACGCTCCAAAACTCAGACATTTTCAAATGAAGAATGTGTTTGGTGTGTCCGCCAGATCAGAGGCAGTTGGGATGACCAGGGATATTTTTGTCCTGCTAAGCATTCAGAATGTAACAAGTACTTTTGGGTGTCAGGGAAACTGTATGGAGTAAAAAGTACATTATTAGCAGAGAACAGTCTGATTAGGGTGGCTGGAGTCTGACAATTTGTAGGGCCTTCCTCTGACACCGCCTAGTTCTGGATGGCAGGAAGCTCGGCCCCAGTGATGCACTGGGCTGTAAACATTACCCTCTGTAGTGCCTTGTGGTCGGAGGCCGAGTAGCTGCTGTTTTCACTTTAAAGTATTTTAACTTAAGTACTTTACACCACTGGCTGCGTCATAAGGTAGATTTTGACAAAGACACTAAACAGAGGAAGCCAAGGCAGCAGGGGGCACCTAGAAAGGAGAGAGAAAACAAGTCATCATTTTACTGCATATCTAGCTGAATTATAAAAAACTGTGACAAGGTTGAAAACCAATGAATAAACACTGCACCTGTTGTTTACACCTTCAATAAGTATTCAGAAACAAACCCTGGAGGTGAGAGCTTCCTTGCTTTCCGGTTGCCTCCAGATGACACAAAAGGGCACAGACCAAGGCCAGGAGAATCTGAACACATCATATTCATCACATGAACCAAATTAAGAGCGACTGAACAAAAAAAAAAAAGTTTGAAAATGGCCTGTGGCATCTATAGGAGTTTATTCTGGTTATTCTAGTGTCAAAATTGACTACGAAGTGGAAATAGGATAACTTGAGTCAAAGTCAGTCTCTTTCAAAACGTAATTTGCAAGATTATTACGAAATAAGGGTATGTAACAGAAGGAAGGGTACGTACATTTTCCGTGGGTTATTTCAATCCTGCCCACATCTGGCAGCACCCAAGTAATCATTCATTTGAAGCACTGACCATGGTACATTTGGTTTCACTTTTGATATCTCAATGGGGCTATTTAGGGACCATCAATAAATGTTTAAAAACAATGTACATGTACATTGTTTCCCTTCATGGCACATTGAAACTCTTCTGGAAGTTACCTGTACATGCAACATTCAAAAGTTGTGGATCTGTAGATGAGGGCAATTCGTTTTATGGATGTATTCCCTCCCCCGCTTGATAGGATTATTAATTTTCTAAAACAATTCCATTTATTCTTGAGAATCAAAAAGGCATAGAATTGATAATTAACCATTTTATTTAGAAAAGAACAATGAAAATACAGCTCATTTGTACAGGCAATTACACAAAAGTATGTGGACACCCCTTCAAAAATAGTGGCTTTGTCTATTATAGCCACTCCCATGCTGACAGGTGTATAACATCAAGCACACAGCCATGCACTCTCTATGGACAAAAGATTGGCAGTAGAATGGCCTTACTGAAGAGCTCAGTGACTTTCAACATGGCACCGTAATAGGATGCCACCTGTCCAACAAGTCAGTTTGTCAAATTTCTGCCATTAGAGCTGCCCCGGTCCACTGTAAGTGTTGTTATTGTGAAGTGGAATCATCTACAGGAACACCTCAGCCGTGAAGTGGTAGGCAACAAAAGCTTATAGAACGGGACCGGTGAGTGCTGAAGCCCGTAAAAATAGTCTGTTCTCGATTGCACTCACTACAGGGTTACAAACTGCCTCTGAAAGCAACGTCAGCACAGTAACTGTCAGGAGCATTATGAAATAGATTTCAATTCCCGAGCAGCCGCACAAAAGCCTAAGATCACCACGCACAATGCCATGCGTCAGCTGGAGCGGTGTAAAGCTCGCCACCATTGGACCCTAGAGCAGTAGAAAAGCGTTCTCTGGAGTGATGAATCACCCGTCACCATCTGGCAGTCCGACAAACAAATCTGGACGCCAGGAGAAGGCTACCTGCCTGAATGCATAGTGCCAACTGTAAAGTTTGGTGGATGAGGAATACTGGTCGGGGGCATTTTTTCTGGTTTGGGCCAGGCCCCTTAGTTCCAGTGAAGGGAAATCAATGCTACAGAATACAATGACACTAGACGGTTCTGTGCGTCCAACTGTGGCAAGTTTGGGGAAGGCCCTTTCCTGTTTCAGCATGACAATGCACCCGTGCATAAAGCGAGTTCCATACAGAAATGGTTTGTCGAGATCGGTGTGGAAGAACTTGACTGGCCTGCAAAGAGGCCTGCCCTAAACCCCATCGAACACCTTTGGGATGAATTGGAACGCCAACTGCGAGCAAGGCCTAATTGCCAAACATCAGTGCCTGATCTCACTAATGCTCATGGCTGAATAGAAGCAAATCCCCACAGCTATGTTCTAACATCTGGTGGAAACCCTTCCCAGAAGAGTAGAGGCTTTTATATCAGCAAAGGAGGGGGGTGGGGGGCCATCTACATATTAATGCCCATGATTGTGGACAGAGATGATTGACGAGCAGGTGTCCACATACTTTTGGTCATGCAGTGTATTTACATTATATAAAACCGAAGATAAAACCTGTGTCTTGGTTTACCAGCCATTGGGATCTTTGAGGTGGTAGGCATTTTTAGGAAACGGTTTCTTTTGGAGATGTCTAACAAACCCTCAAGAAATGATGTTAAAAGTAATGCCAAGAAGCACAACTATAAAACATATCCATTTGTATAATATACAGCATTCTACTAATAAAAATACAGCTATACACACTGTACATCTACAGTGATTATCTACAGTTATTACTGTACTACAATACCATATTTATCAATTATCCTCGCCATCTCCAGGGTCTTTGGAGATGAGCAAATAAAGTTCAAATTTAGAGACCAGTTTTTGCTGGTCATACTCATGTTCTTGAACCAGTGTCTCCAAAGCTAAATGTAATTTGGTCAAGCAGCACCACAACTAGTGACTATTAACAAATAGATTCACGAGTAGACCTGTCAATTATTTGGTGAAGCAAGTTTTGCTATATACAGTAACACATTAAAAGCAAGGGGGTAATCAAGAGTACATGTAAAGAACACAAAACATCTATAAAAAGCACATTACTCGATTAAAGTCAGTTGAAGGGCAGAGCAGGAAAATAGATGACTAAAATGATGCAAACTCGACAGCCAAGCTGCCAAGAACAAGTTTCAATGGAAACTAAAAATGTTTGTGAAAATAGGTTCACAAGAAGCTACAACTAAAGTAATATTAGTGGTAATAGCTGACCAGGATTAAATTCACTGCGTTTAAAAAAAAGACTCAATACAGCGCATCGTCTAGATCACGCGGGTCATTTCTTTGTTTGACAGTTAAATCTACGTTTGTAGACAGCTCAAGCAATCGAGGCAGAGATCTCAAACTCAAGTATTTACATATAAAAAGGGTAGCTCAAATGTGTCAATCAAAACTCCAGAGATAAATAGAAATGCATATAAAAGGGGTTTACAAGAGTACAGAACAGCCCCAATGATGATACCGAAATTATAGATTATTCAGCAGACAGTGCAGAGGTGCTGGGATGCGTTATCACCCTCCAAAAGGTTGATTTTTACCTCAGTCAATTCTTTGGATGGACCTGAGGCAAGTAACACAGGGACTTACATCACCATGAAAATGATAACATACATCATTACTTTGACTATTTTTACCATACGTTCGAAGACAAAATGTACGACAGAAAGAATCACCGGCAACAGATTGTTCATAAATGCCTTTAACATTATAGGATATGTAGTTTGAGGTCTCTGTGGTGATATTTCTATCTCATGCAGCTTACTGAAGAAGCTGACACCAACAACAAAAATTCTCGTTTCTGCAACTAGGTGCACAAGGTACTATTGTTAAATTGGTTGCTCTTTGGCAGGTGGAGGACAGCTCGTCTACGACAGTCATCCCAAAAACAAAATGCCCACATTGGGCCTCGGCACGGTTAACAAGTCTACGGAGGCCCTGACCACGACTGTAAACCCCACAGACACACTGGTACCCAGTAATACATATGGCCCTAACCAACAGATCCTGTACAGCATATTGCTGCTGGAGGCCCTGGGGGCTAACGATTGGAGGCACGGCCACCAACTAGCAAGAGACTAACGGTTAATAAATACATTTTAAAAAATCACTAGTAATGTTAATAGCAACTTTAAGTGTTGAAAGTATTACTCATCAACTGTCCAATAAAGTGTAAGACAGATCTCCCAAAAATGAAAGGTAACCAATCTAGAGACACACATTGCAGTGTCAGTTGAATTGTCTGCCTTCCCTTCAGTGGTATAACGTGTGGGGTTTCCTCCAGCCCCTAGCCGTTCAGGGGCTCATCCCCTCCGCCTCACTCTCGTCTCTCCCCAGGTAGATGGGCTTCTTCTTGGTCTGGAGGGCTGGCTCGTATTTCCGGGGGGTGCTGTTGACTGCTTCGCTGCTGTGCCAGATCCCGTAGCAGAAGTAGATTGCAAATCCTGAGGGAAGGAGAAAGAGAGAGGAATTAAGTTGACTGAATTAAAGAGGGAATGTTTAAAATTGTGAATCTGCCACGTCGGTTTGTGATATTACAAAGTTACTGCAAACAAACAGCCCCCCGGCATCATTGCACGTGCGATAGAAAAGCAGAATATGTACTGCAATTACATTGACCATGGGGCAGACGGTTTCCACTACAGCAGATTCCATGATTAACATGTGATTCGATAGTGAATTTAGAAACATTTCCTACTCTGTATAATGTAATCTAACTTACCAATGCCCATCCAAACAGCAAAGCGGCACCACGTAGCCAGGTCCAGCTGCATCATGAGGTAGATGTTGACGAAGACACTGAACAGAGGCAGCCAAGGCAACAAGGGCACCTGGGGGGGTGAAACACGTGAGTTGTTTTAATGCGTACAAGTTGTATTATGAATTGGTTATAAGCTGTGAACAAACACTGAAGTATCCAGAAACTAACCTTGAAGGTGAGAGCTTCCTTGCTCTCGGGTTGCCTCCAGATGATGACGACACAAAGGGCACAGAGCAAGGCCAGTACTACACACACCGTGACCCACACAGGCTGAACCTCGATCAACTCATCCAGCTTCCCCGCCAACACCACACACAGCACAGTGATGAGCACCGCTAGAGAGGGCGAAGAGAGAATCAAAATGTGCTTTCTCTAAAAAGAGCCGCTTTGAAAACAACCCGTGGTCAACTGCATTACAACGCCATAAGTGAGAGAGAAAGAGAAGAGGCGTCACTCACAGATAATGGCCGTGGTGGCATAGACAATGTTCCCAGAGATCTTAGTGGGTAGATTCCCGCTGGGGAAGAGGAGGCGGCGGGGGGTGAACTTCTCCCGGAGGGGTCGGTCCTCCAGATCCAGGCCGTCCTCGTCACCGCTGTCTCGCCCAGACACGGCCACCTTCTCCCCTCCCACCAGCTCCACCAGCTTCTCACTCTGACTGGACGAGCTCAGGGTGCCCGGCTGGTACCTGGACAGGAGGGAAGAACAGGTCAGTTTCCTGGACCATGAGAGGTAATCGCACTGAGAATGTCAAACACCATTAGCAAATCTCATAATTGGAGACAAATCATAATTTCAATAACAAAAAAAAAAATGCAGTGTTAGGCATTATAGTATATTTAAAAGAAAAAGCGGTACAAGTCGTCACCCACCTGAGGATGAGCACACAGATGGCCACTAGTGAGTAGGCCAGCAGTGTCCCTATGGACATGAGGTCAACCAGGGCAGCCAGGTCAAAGAGGAAGGCCATCAGAGCTACAGGGAGAGGGGACAATGAGCATTACCATCATAAATACTATAGAAAACACAATCCACATCCCCTCGGTTGGTTATTTACTCTAGTTATTCCGGCATTCAAAAACAATGAAGAAAAGAGAAAAGAAAAACACTTTTAAAAAGCATTCCACTGATCAAAGGGTCTATTTCGACAGGCTTCCCTCCTGCTGCACATTCATAGTTTCATACATAAACAAAAACATAACAGCAGGAGTTGACTACAGTGGAACCCAGAGGTAGTAGAGCAGAACCAGATGAATGAACAGAGGGTGGAGGGCTGAACTCACATGCCACACAGCCAGAGACGATGGTGGCCATCAGGGGCGTCTTGGTACGCGTGTTCATGCGGGACAGGCCACGGAACAGGAGCCCATCCTCTGCCATGGCGTAGATAACCCTCGGCATGGGGAACATGGACCCAAGCAGGCTAGGAGGACAACAAAACCAACATTATATACACACATAACAAAGGGAGTGCATTTGATAGCTTGACAAGAACACCAAGTACTGAGGAGTGTAGAAGACAAGGGAGCTACAGAACAGTAGCCATAGTGCGGTCTATCAGCCTAACTGACCTGGTGGAGAGAGCACAGAGGGAGCCCACAGCCACGATGTAGTGAGCAGCAGGCCAGCCTACGTGGATGAAGGCCTTTGGCAGGGGGCTCTTGGTGTCCAGCAGGTAGTAGGGCATCATGAGTGTGAGGGCTGCAGACACCCCGAAGTAGGCGAAGAAACAGATGAGCAGAGAGGCCACAATGCCCACAGGGATGGAGCGAGTTGGGTTCTTAGCCTCTTCGCCTGGGGGGCGCGGCAAGGCACAACATTTATTTGTCTGGAACTATGAGAGAGTAACAACCAACTATACATTCCAACTATTTAGCGAAAATTGGCCACCATATTAAAAAAAAGCTACATTTGGATTAAGTGGCATGTAAGTGAGCGCTCAATCTACTGAGAACAAACAACGTGGTCCTATCTAATGTTTAGCTTTGGAGCACAGTAAATAACTCACTTGTAGTGGCGATGCAGTCAAACCCCACAAAGGCATAGAAACACGTGGCAGCACCAGACAGAATGCCACGGATGCCAAAAGGAGCAAAACCACCAGTGCCAAACGTCTTATCCACAACCCTGAGGGACATAGAGGCGGCATGGAGACGCGTCAACTATATGGTTTTATTTCTGAAGCAAAATGCAGAGATTAAAACACAGCTAGACACATGAAAGCATGATTTAGTCAATGGTAGTGCCCTATAATGGAATCTCTGGCTAAATCTCAGCCGGTATTAATCTGTATTGGAAGACTCACTCTTTGGATAAACTGGACATGTTGGTGTTACTGGCGTTGTTAAAGTCCTCCAAAGTAAGGTTCCAGTTAACTGTGTCTCCCTTCACAAAGCCTGAGATGATGACGAAGCCCAGCACCACCAGGTTGACCCCTGTGAAGATCTTATTCACCAGAGCCGACTCACTCACTCCAAATGCCAGCAGCCCTGGAAGATGCAACAGTATGACATCAAGTCGCATGAGGTACATGTACATTACATGCAAGCTTTTACAATGAGGCTATAACTTATGTGTTGCCTCCCCAGCACTATACATTTTAGTTGACTGAAGTCCTCACCGGTTAATAAGAGTACGAGGATGAGCGCAAACAGGTCCGGGTATTCAGCCAGCACCCCCCCCGGGGCGCTCATGGCCATGGACGACCTGAAGAAGTCTGATATCCTCTGCTCCACCAGGCTATCGAAATTAGAGCTCCAGGCTCGGGCCACACTGGCTGTACCTAAAAAAAAGGACCATGGAGAAGAAGAAGTTAACGTCATGGAAACCGTCAACCAAACTCAAGAGGATAAGGCAGACTAGAGACTAACCACAGTGAACATTGTGGCTCAACGCAAAAGCATTTCAAAACGGAAGCAATTTCCAATCTACAAACTCACCGAGGACATAGGAGAGGATGAGGTTCCACCCCGTGATAAAAGCCCAGATCTCGCCAACCGTCACATAGCTGTACAGGTACGCCGAACCAGTCTTGGGTACGCGGGCGCCAAACTCGGCGTAACAGAGTCCGGCCAGCATGGAGGAGAGCGCAGCGATGAGGAAGCAGAGCACGATGGCAGGACCAGCCTTCTCCCTGGCTACCTCACCAGCTAGGACGTACACCCCTGCCCCTAGCGTAGAGCCCACCCCCAGAGCCACCAGGTCCAGTGTGGAGAGGCAGCGGGCGAATCGGCTCCCCTCATCGGAGCAGTCCAGTACCCTGCGTCGCAACAAGATCCGGCCAAAGGAGGCCATCTTGTCTACCATGTTCGCGTCTGCGGAGGGAGCTGCAAAGCTGAAGGGGTTGACTGAGCAGAGCGGCGAAGAGTTAAGACGGAGCAGGAGAGATCCTATGATCAAACAGAAGGGAAGCAGATTAGGCGAAAGTTTAAGCTAGCTGTTGTTGCTTTACTTTGTTTCGTGCGGATCCCTTGTTTGCAAACCAACCGTCTCTGGGATATCGAACTGACTGATTAGCTCTCATGTGCGTATTTAGTCAAGTTGATACGTTACATTTCTGTATGGTGCCACACTCATATTGGTTCCTCCTACTCGGGTAATTCCAGTAATGTTTTAATTCCCCTCCTGCAGGTTTCCAGACAAGCAAACCACATTCTTCTAAGGAACAGCATGCTGCTATTATGAGTCTTCCCAGAATGACATTTCTCCACCTTCAATAGTGCTTTGTAAAAAATGTTTCTAAACATGACCTGACCGGTAGAGAGCTTCGATAAGCAGACACGATAGTGAATACCAATCTCTCTGTGCCTCGCTATTCACTAATAACCTTACTGGAGGAGTACAATTTTAAAAGACATGGGAAATTCCCAATGACTCAGATTCTTCACTTTAAAAATGTATGCCGAACCAAAAGTTTAACAACTTTTGCAAACTTACTAGCAGAACACAACTCAAGTGTTATAACAAGTCTTCAAATTGGTATCCCACATTCTATTACATCTAGCAAGTCCCACAAAAAAAAAAGAAGTGACAACAGCGCAACATTTCAAGCAAAACTTTTGCTCAGCAATCTCGTGTTAACGACAACAACGTAGCGTTTTGGCATCACTAGGGGCATCGCTGACTAATACTGATAGCACCAGTTACAACAAACCCCAGCCCCCTTCAGCTCAAGGACAGACAGCATCGCTATCTGTGCAGGTGCCAGACTGCAGGGACACTCACACACAACCACCTCATAAGCATCGGAGGCTCTGGTCACATGACCTTGTCTAACTGGCGGCAGCTGTCCACACAGCTCCATGTTGACATTAAGCACGTTGCACAGAACGGGACAGGGACCAGACGACCAACCGTAAGGTCATCATGGCTACTGCTTATTCGAGATATCTGAGACACTGCATCTTCAGCAGCACACCAAACACTCCACAAAAAGGTTGGTGACTTGAAGGTGTAGCTTAGCCTCTAACACCTATAATAATAAACGTTTTCGGCCCATTCTACGTTGTTATCCATAGGACACTGTGCACAATCACCGGAAGGTTATTGAGAAAACAATTTGCAAACACAGAACAAAAAAAGGAGGAATGTCAGTATAAAATAAACATATCCCCTGGTCTCTGAAGGTAACAGGAAATTAAAACTGTTCAAAAATAACTTTCATGTATCAGGCATTGTTGTCACTGTCAAACTGTCTACAGGGAAAATAGTCAACGCTGGTTTGATCGGGCAGTCAGCCTACGCTAGCGTCCGTGATTGGATCACAATGGTGCAACCAACTATATTCCATCCTGCATGGCTTCCTTACTGAAGTCTGCATGGGCTTGGCATATCCACCTTGTAACTTAAACCAGTGTTTAAAAAAATACATTAAAAAAAAACACACCATGGCTGTGCTCTCCAGGGATTATGATTGAACAACAGAATAGTTACGCAAGACTGAAACCGCATACAGGGTCTGCTCTCCTAAAGAGTTGCATTAGCTGTTTTAGGAGGCCGGCGGGCAGGGCAGGCATCATCTCCGGCCTTGGGAAAGGTTCACTTCTGGGAGTCCCCCTGCCTGCGATTAATGTGCGGCGCCTGAGAGGTTTAGTCTGTTCTGCCCACACAGTAAGCTCTGGAGGTAGGCCACCCTGCGTCACCTAGACCAACTAGGCTAATCTTTTCCTTGTGGTCTTCACGAGGGGTGGCTGGCCTCTGTGAAACAGCGGCAGCTTCAGACCAGGTTGTGAAGACACCAACACGCAGCTCCTCTAATTTACCACCTGGATGCTCAAATCAGGCATGCTCGTTGGAGCCTCCAGGCCAAAGGGTTTAATGGGACTCTTTACTGTAATAGGTAGGCTATAGTATACAATGGGTAGGAGTACTTCAACCACTTAAAAAGCATTAAAAACTAGGCCTAGTCTAATTGCCTAATACTTGGGCTGGGAATTGCCGATACGAAATGTATCGAGATTCGATACTGTAATTTGATTGCGATTCGATGTTCCAAATATTGCTCACCTCTGCCGCAGGGGGACAAGAGAGCCATGGTATTGCTAACTAATACCATAAAGATTAGATTTAGGTGTATGTTATAAGGCTTTTAACTAGGACTTCCAGCACACAAGTAACCACCCAGCGGAAGCTTCCGCAGATACTGTATATTATTTGCCTCACTGAGCTTTTCCAAAGCACATGCTGCAACAGACTAAGAGGATTATCTTAGCTCTGAATCTCATTACAGACTGTTGCTCACTCCACACAAAGTACTTTTCTTTTTTTTACTCACTGTCTAGCCTCAACTCTGCCATCACGATACGGTATTATGATTAGCCTAGTTTGTTATCAGGGTGTCCTAAGCTTCCTAGGCTTTATGATAGCATATGAAATAAACAAAAGTTAAGACCTAGGCCCTCATCGTTAGCTAACTTATGATACTCTATAAAGTGGAAAGAGTGGATTCCCTTATTGGTTAGTGTTCCTGCTCACTGGTAGTTAGGATCACGTTTATTTTTATTCCCTTGTGGCAGTTTCCATCCAGTTATGTCAAACCTTATAAAATAATAAATCACAACAGCTATGACTGAAATAGGATGTTGTTTTGGTACAATGTGTTCATTCGACATGGTGGGATCTTTGTCTGTACAATTGAATCATGAAAGAAATGGTCGTAGAGTCACGCAATGATATGGTGTGTGTGGTCCTCCCAGAGCGACTTAGAAAACCATGCAGTTTATTAGGCTAGAGATTAAATAACTTATGAGGAAGTTCACAGGAAAGTGCATGGTGATCTTGATGCTCCTTTCCAATAAATATTGAGGGTCTGAATCTGGCGACTTGACAAGTGATGCTTGACAAATAAAAACATTCTCACTCATCCAAACTGATGATGTCATCATGTAGACTTGCCTACCCACAATGCAAGCTGGTGGCTAGAGCACATGTGCCAAGACCAGAGTAGACACATTTGCTATTTGGCGCAACAGTTTTGTGACAAAACTATCGAGAGTTGAAAATGCGATGGAAACACATTGAACTATAGATGTTTATTCGGTACATAAAAACTTAAGTGAAAAGGTATATTGTGTGCACTGTAATCACCCACTGATTTGTATCTGCAATAAGTCCATTTGGTGGGAACACAGCACTTGTTTGAGACCATTTGAATAAAAATTATGTTGCCAAATTGGATGGAAACCTAGCAATAGACACTGAAATACATGGATATGGACCAAATTTAGACAAATAATTACACACAATTAAGATTAGATTTATTAAAAGGCAGCTGACCTCAAAAACCTACTTCTCTGCTTCAAAACGACCGATGTTACATTGATAGTCAAAAACAGTGTAAGAATTTACTACAAAGTGTAAATAGCTAAATTTGTCATAAAGTCAGTATCTTAAATTGAGATTTGAGCGATTTAGGTAGCACCTCCCCAAAATGTACCCTATGCTAAGCCCCATCCCATAATTTTGAGCGACCAACCACAAATCTGATAGCAACTGTTGTCTAGTCCGACACCTCAGACAAGCGCATGTTTAAAGCCAGTCAGGGCTATGGCAAGAAAGTATTCTCCCCCAAAGTTTAAAAATATATATATTTTAAAATTGTGCGCTGTCATCCTACAATTACAAATAACTCCATTCAAAACATTAAGTAGCAGCCTGTTCGCTCTCAGCATATCCTTCTCCTTTAATTTTTCATTCCATCTTCCATTGATTAGATATCTCCTTACTTTGGCCACACATGGAGGCTCTATGACTGTAGACTATTGCCACTTTGATGACTTATGATTGGCCAACAACAAACTACACGTTCCACACCCCACTCATGAAAAGAAAGAGCAGCAGCAAAAATTATCGTGTTCAGATCTGTACAGGCCCTTCCGGACAAGTCAGTTAAAGTAATACATACCAGAGATAACAATCATATCCAATCCAACCCAGACCCTTGACATTATTTAGACGGGTGCCACTAAGTTCCTCAGTTGGTGGCATGCAATAGAAAAAAACATGTATATTCTTGTAAAGTAATTTGCAGTGCTTTAGTAAAGTGCAATAGACTAATGAGATGTTATTCAATAAATAAGTTATTTCACCGTCTCCTCGTGTTTTGAGTCCAAATATTTTAAAGATGCCCTACGCCGAAATCACGCCACATTTTACTGGTTCCTAAAAAGAGCGTTCTTGCACCTCTCAGTAGTCCTGGAGTGTGTGACAGAGAACGTGAGTGATACAGGTGGTTCTGCCTGTCACTTGTCCTCGACAGGCTTGCAAGACAGTTTGCCAAGTCCAGGCACCACTGCTATAATCTTCAACAATGTTCACTGTAACAAGCATATCAATTAATGAGTGCACTGTATAACATAACCAGATTTGAAAATGCCTCAAAATAATGACAGCTTTACTCCAGCCCTGCATTTTATGTTCAACTAATGACTGCTGACTTCATGACCAGGTGGAATCATTTGACAAACTGGCTCACCATGCAATTTGTGGGTACAATTACCATATATTAAACGTTAAGCAGACAAGGAAATTATTTTAACACCTACACATGGGGTTTCTTGCCCCTTTTATATGCTTTTTCAGATGTTCATTGGGGGAGTGGATACTTTAATAGGCTGGTGCAGAGTGCCCTTTCAGCATTCTCGCCTCAGTGGGCGAGGTCACCCTTGGAGCGATGTGATGGGCGGCACACTTCATGCATCACAGAGAGTCAATGGTTGTCTAGCTGTTTGACGCTATGGTGCAATCCGTTTTCTAGTCAAAAAAGGACTACTGCTATGAGTGAACTTCAAGCCACTGGAACAGAGCCAACAGGATCCCTTCCTTCTTCCTTAATGTACAATGCCTCTGCCATGACCAGTCTACACAGAGCTTGGGGCAAATTTGCCCCTGAACATTTCAGAAAATGTCCCAGCAAATTTGTATTTCCATCCATCAGCTTAGAATACTAGGGTGACCAAATAAATGCCTTCAATCCCCCTTACAATAAAACAAAAATGTTCCTCTGCATGACGACCAATCTGCACATGAAACAATTACTAAGTAAGGCGGTAAAGTTTGTTCCTTAAGAGTGAGTACATATTGGGCTGGCGATCCATGAACAACCGTCTGACATGAGACTGAGGGCGAACAACTTTCAACACAGAGACCAGGAGTCCTGAGGGTGAATGTGACGTGTAACACATTTTTGCTAGTTGTGGCTAGTTAACAGCAGCAACTATAAAATCCTGCTAGCTAGCGTACTCAAGCTGATGCAATAGCTGATGCAACATGTTTAAAAAATAATGCGGTTAGCTGCAGTAGTCAAGCCAAGGACCCGTCTATTGTCTAGCTAGACTGGTATATTATGAACGTTGTTTGTGATTAGTTAACAAACCCGTTCCTTTACCACTGTTAAGATAAAGTTTACAGGTTGCACACATGCATGCCTACAGTTCGCTGGTGTGTACATTTCTACCTGACGATAGTTATAGCTAGATAACATTATCTAACTAACGTTAGCTAGCAAAGTAAATTGAACTAGTTGACCGAGGACTTTGTTTGATAGCCAGCAAGTAAAACAATGAATGATTGCACGCGGCAGTTTTTACACCCGACAATATAAATCCACGTTGCTGCAACGAACTAGTAGTTTACACAGCACATCTTCGATTATAACGTTACCTAGCTAGCTACCGTTAATAGCCAATATGCTAACTGGCTAAATTAACGTTCCCCGCTAAAAACAACCGCCTCGCGAGCAATGGTATTGGTAACTAAACGTTTGTTGGAAAACCTTAGGTACCCATCTACTTATTTCAAAATAAACAGCCTAATGACTATTCTAACCCCTAAAATACGTAACTAGTAATGTACGGTTTTAAAAGGGAATATCGTTATAATAGTTTGCTAAAGTTAAGTGTTTCTGACAACACACGAGGGTATGATTACGTCAGAATGAGCGCGAGTAAAAGACTACGGAGTCTCTACACATGGACCACCACATCGAAACGTAAGCACATACTTTTCAGTACAATTTAAAAAATGTGTGGTGTTTGTTACTTTACCTCTGGGTTGACTTTGGAATGTTTGAAGGCTCGACAACACGACCAAATACAGTTGACTTCACGTTCGCTGATGAAACAACCCGCGTTCGTTAGTTCTTGTGTGTCGTTTTTTTTGGTTAACAGGGCGGATACAGTGACGTAGATGTTCGTAGTATAAACAACCCTCGCCTATGTCGGGTGGCGCAAACCATTCATGTATTCCAGGGTGCATCTCCAATGTACTACAGTGGCTTCCTCGATTCGCTTCCCCGCCACCAATTGCACTGATCTTAAAACATACGAGGCGAAATGCAATTACGCATAAATTTCTCGACTCCTTTCGCGTCGGTTCAAATGAAGGAAATGCAACAGGGAGAGTAAGTTTTTTTGAAAATGATTGAGATAGACCCACACTTTGATCTTTACTTTGTTTTTTAAAAGCAGAATTCAGAGAAATTCTACTACAAATCCAGGAAAGGTGTGCAGTCATTATGCCCTTTCAAGCCCGTTGTGTTGTGCGTGTGAGTGCATGTCATTCCCCTTTCAAGATCTTTCACTCCAGCAACTGAGCTAGCTCCAAGGGCTTTTCACTATATCCGCTGTAGCTTTGTCAACCGGATTAATAGAAGGGGGGGAAATTGTTCTTCTTCATCTCTGCACTCAATGCCATTGTCTGGAGTGTTAGATGTGCAATGACCACATGTTTAATGAGGCTATACTAATGGTATGACATATGCCCTTCCCAGTCCTGAAATCTCACTGGCATGCAAACTCCACAACAGGAGAGGTATATTACTCCCACCAATCAGACCATGATAGGAAAGAAGAAAACACAATTATTCTTTCTACTGTAATATTTTGAGTTGAAAGGTCAACTCTAATACTTTTCAAACTCATTTTCATTATCTCCCCATCACAATATCAGCGTCTACCAGTGGTGTAAAGTACCTTAGTAAAAATATTTGAAAGTACTACTTAAGTAGTTTTTTGGGGTATCTGTACTTTACTATTTCTATTTTTTACTATTTTTAATGAACTACATTCCTAAAGAAAATATTTGGTGGTGTTTCCACCAAACGGACTTCACTGCATTATGATTTAGTTCACACAAAATGTATTTTTTTGCTCATGTTCCAAATAATAATCTAAAGATCAATGTGTTTCAATCACATTTTTAACTCCACGGATAGTTTTGTCACGAAAATTGTTGCGTTAAATAGCAAACGTACCTTGGCATTTGTGCTCTAGCCAAACAGTGCAGGTAGACTAATCTACATGATGAGATTATTATGGGTAGCCTAAAAACGAGAATATTTGTATTTATCAAACGTCAGTCAAGCATTGATAGATATTTATTGGAAAGGAGCATTTTTTTATTTTACCTTTATTTAACTTGGCAAGTCAGTTAAAAACCAATTCTTATTTTCAATGACGGCCTAGGGTTAACTGCCTGTCCAGAACGACAGATTTGTACCTTGTCAGCTCGGGGGGGTTGAACTTGCAACCTTCCAGTTACTAGTCCAACGCTCTAACCACTAGGCTACCCTGCCGCCCCGCATCAAGATTAACGTGCACTTTCACAACCCTGTGAAGTTCAAGTTATTTTATCTGTAGCCTGATAAGCTGCATCTTTTCCCGAGTCACGTGACTCCAAGTTTACTTCGATATGGTTATTATAGAAATATTTGCACATAAAAGGTGCTTCCACTGCCATTTCTCGCATAATTTATTTTACCGATCCAAAAAGATCCCATCATGTCGAACTAAAAAATGATCTGTCTGCATTTTTTTTAAATAACGAAACGTCCTGTTTCAATCACAGATATATTTTCAGTTTTCGCTATGATTTTACTGGCATAAAAACTGGATGGAAACGTGGTTACAGAGAAGCAGTAATTAGGACCTTCTGTCTTGCATTTTTCATATTATGTAGACACGGGTATTATGCTTGAGATAATGAATATGAGGTTGAAAAGTGGCGGAATTGCCCTTTAACTTTGGGTAATACCCAACCTATTGTCCTTGCTCAGTGACATCTGCCTCCCTTCAGACCAGCATGGAGTTGCTCTTTCAATTAACTTCCACTTTATCAAGCTAACAAAACTGCATGTCTCCCTAAATAAAACAAGCGTCACCGCTGAAAACCAGGCTACAGCCTTACATTCTGGGATTGTATCTGCATCTGCGCCATTAACATAACACTGCTAATCTCACTGCTGTCCCATACAGCTCATCCATTCTGTCTGCTTTCATTGAACAGGACAAGGCCTGGAGATCAAAGACAGCCTTGTGGGTTTTTGCCTTCAGTAGATATTCTGAGTCAGTCTCGATTGGCATCAAATGTGCACTCTAGTTTTCGTCATGGGTTCTGCAAAAGCTAAACTTTACTTCACAACCAGATGACCACACATACATTATCATTTTTGTATAGCACTATAGTCCAAGACATTTGACATGGGGACATGAATGCATGTTCGAATGAAAAAGTGTGTTGTGTTTGTAACCTTGGCATTCCCAGGGCCAGGGCTTGACATTAAGGGTTGTCCTATTGCCTGGGGCAAGTGAACTGAAGTCAAGCAAGTTGAACCTGCTCTGAGGTTTCCCCATTGGGCAGGTGATTTAAAAAGAATAATGGAAACAACCAAACTGCAAAGAATTCCAATAGCCTAAAAATGACAAGACACTATGGTTCTTACCCATTGTTTAAGTGAAAGACAGGCAAATTGAGCCTGAGATTATATATTTTTTTGACTGATAACTAAAATATGAAGAATTTCAGTACTAAACTTTTTGATTCCTCCCCTGTGTACATGAAAGGCAGACAATATATGGTACTTCTGCATATTAGACAATTTACATTTTTGGGCAAGTGATCGTAATCTTCAGTCAGCCCCCCCCCAAAAAAATACCCTTGACTTGCCCGATGGGCAAGTGCATTTCAGACTTTAATGTCAATCCCTGATTCCTATTAATAGTTGTTCATGAACAGCCCTTTGCAGATCATTTCTTCCACCCACATTTTATACCCTGCTAATGTAACTAAGTGACCACTGCATATGCGGGTGGCTACAAAGGAGTGGAAAATCCTACTAGTCTTAATGCTACTTTCAATTAAAACTTAACAGACGGTTATTTGGGAAAATTGTGTCTTGTTATTTTTGAACCATGCACTTTACAGGTCAAGGCACACATCAAAAGCTATTTTTGAGGTACATTTAATCCACCTGACTACATTCCCCTCCTCCCTGTTAATCCTGTCGATTCCTGGAGTACGCTACTAAATTAAATTGAAGAGGTTCAACTTTAACAAAGTAACCCCATACATACACACAAACTACAGCACTTTGGTTGTAGTGTAATCGTAAAAACATGCGGACCTATTAAATTGTTATTAAAAGAGCTTGTGTTTTTACAAGGACTGTGATTGCTGGAAAATACTAGGTTCATTAGAAAATATGGACTTTATTTTGCCAAGAACTGTGTTTCCATAAGATAATCTCTTGGAACAGAGATGCCATTCTACTTCCATAATTAGCTGGCCACATAAGAACTGGCGACATAAGGAAATGCACTAGAAAAAAATAAAACATACAAGATACAAATGAGAACCATATACAATCCCCTGAAATTCATTTGAAAAGACTGTTTTGGACACATGGCACAGCAGGCAGAGATTTTATTGATAGTACAAACAAGGCAGTTTATATGAAAACTGAAATCTGCATGATTAAATGTACATAATGATGAAGAGGTAAAAGACATGACAGAAAGCAATTTAAAGAATACTTTGGGTCAATAAACTTCATGCTGAAAGCTTTATCAATAAAAATGTGTGGATTATTGATCAGCCCCTTGTTTTCACAGTGGTTTGATTACCTGACATTCCATAAGCAGACTGAAGACAACTTATGCAGAGCTCAAGGCAAAGTTACAGAAAGAAAAAAAATCATGATACAAAAAAAAAAAAAATCACACTAAGAGCATGTTGACGTGCAAAGAAACATGGAATGTCATGCTACAGGAAGTAAATCTCCCATTTAAAATAGTTGTTTTGCTTAACTTTGGAAGGTATCATTTACTGACATCCATCAGAGATGGGAAACATACATTTGGAAGAACAATGTTGGTTACTGTGGGTATGAAGGGACAGAGACATGATGATTGAATACTTAAAGATGGGATAACACTATTTCTCATGTATTTTTATACATCTCCAACAATGCACCAACTTCCCTGTCACACCCCCCATTTAGTGTTCTTGGAGTAAACAGCCCCAATACAGTGCTGCAGAGGGACATGCACCATTGTTGCTGGGGCAACTAGCAGAATATACTTTTTGTATACAGTACAAGGCATTAGAGAGTGACGCAAGCAGCTGTCAAAGGTGGTTGCGGCCACGACGGGGATAGGGTGCGGTATGCTTAATCAGGCAGAGGTGATAAAACAGACGAGTCCTGGTCTGCGTTCGGCACGTCTTGCCTCTGGATTACTGGATCTGGAGTCCAAACAATTGCGTGCCATGATCAGATGGTCTTTCCATTACTGAAAGAGATGTTGCAAAAATTGTGAAATGCTTTATCCTCAAAGTGTCAGGTCCGACTTGTTTTTTTTTTGTTTGTTGAGGGGGCCCCGAGACTGCGGATTCGTAGGCAACTGTCCTGTTCTGCCCCCCTGAAAAGATCCGTATCATGTTCTGTGTTTCTTTACGAATATTTTGTTTTGTTTTGTGGTTACCATCCCTTCACATTTCTCACTGTCAATCTTGAATTATAATTCTTAAAAAGTTTTGACTGGTGAAATGTCCATGCAGCATCTGCATGCCAACCATTGGATCTCAATCAGTTTCATGGGAATATGCATTATATCCATAATATAAGATCTTCTTGGTTATGTACAGTGTTGTTTCAATTACTGGTATGTGCGGTGAGCAAACTGAGGCGATGACGTTAATAAACTGCAGTCTACATTTTGCCTAGTGGCGCGCACTGTTGAGCTGTGGCCACATAAAAAGACGGGGGAAAAAAAGTGACCATTCGCACAATCACCTTACAATCTCATAAGAAATGCAGTAATTTGTGTCTTACGGTAACATTAAACTATGCTATCATATTCGATTCTGTTATGTACAATACTATCATGTTGCAGATACGGATTCCCCTTTGATCTAACTTCATTGAACAAGCACCATTTGCAAGAGAAGCTTGTTCTCTACGAGTAGAGCAGAGAAGCTGTGTAAATAGAGAATCCTGCACATGTGCAGACGCTTCGGGACCTTTAGCCCCCCGGGATAAGGGGATCCACCTTTTTTCAAACTAATGATTGTGTCCATGCTATGTTCTAAACCTTCGAAGAGATTTTAGAGTGTCAAAAAAGTCAAACTTACTTCATTCATACCTGCATAAGAGAGAGAGAATACATTTAAAATCAGTAAACTCACTACATAACGTAGCATACAGTGCCTTCAGGAAAGTATTCAGACCCCTTAATTTCCCACATTTTGTTACGTTACAGCCTTATTCGAACGGATTAAATAAAAACTCCTCAGCAAGCTACAGCACACACACAATACCCCATAATGACAAAGCATAAACAGGTTTACATTTTTATTTACACAAGTATTCAAACCCTTTGCTATGAGACTTGAAATTGATCTCAGGTACATTTGGTTTCCATTGATCATCCTTGAGATGTTTCTACAACTTGACTGGAGTCAACTTGTGGTAAATTCAATTGATTGAACATGATTTGGAAAGGCACACACCGGTCTACATAAGGTCCCACAGTTGACAGTACATGGTCAGAGCAAAAACCAAGCCGTGAGGTCGAAGGAATTGTCCGTAGAGCTCAGAGACAGGATTGCGTCGAGGCACAGATTTTGGGGAGGGTACCAAAACATTTCTGCAGCATTGAAGGTCCCCAAGAACACAGTTGACTCCCTCATTCTTAAATGGAAGAAGTTTGGAACCACCTAGAGCTGGCCACCCGGCCAAACTGAGCAATCAGGGGAGAATGGCTTTGGTCAGGGAGGTAACCAAGAACCCGATGGTCACTCAAAAGAGCTCCTCTGTGGAGATGGGAGAAACTTCCAGAAGGACAACCATCTCTGCAGCACACTGTAGCAAACAGGCATTTATGGTAGAGTGGCCAGACAGATGCCACTCCTCTGTAAAAGGCAAATGACAGCTTGCTTGGAGTTTACCAAAAGAAACCTAGACTGTCAGACCATGAGAAACAACATTCTCTGGTCTGATGAAACCAAGATTGAACTCTGGCCTGAATGCAAAGCGTCACATCTGGAGGAAACCTGGCACAATCCCTATGATGAAGCATGGTTGTGGTAGCATCATGCAGTGGAGATGTTTTTCAGCGGGAGGGACCGAGAGACTAATCAGGATCGAGGCAAAGAGGAATTTTAGAATAAGGCTGTTAGAAAATGTGGAAAAAGTCAGTCTGAATACTTTCCGAAGGCACTGCATATATTCCTACACAATATTATATACAAAATATCAAATAAAAGTACTGCACCACTTTGAATGGCAAAAGAGCTCTGTGTATAAATAACAACGAAAGAGCAGAGCAGAGGGACAATAATAGAAAGCAGTCATTTCCACACCACATTGTCAACCCCAAACCCTACAGACGTACCTTTCCGGGAACGTAGTTGCGGTCGATGCTCTCGTCCTGCAAAAACATGTGAAGACAGCGCTCGTTTTGGGCCAGAGGGTGACCTGCAATTCTAGAAAAAAATATATAAGACATGAATTCATTAAAAGTAATTTATGTGCAGTTCAAAAATGGTGTCTAGAAATGAATGCATTTTAAAATGACCCACACCAGCAGAAGCCAATTTCAAATCTGCCACAAAAAAAACTTCAAGTTGATGCAGGTTATTTCACATCATTACACCTGTAATGTTTAATAAATTGAGGGCCACCTGTTGATGAACTGCTCAAGACCCACACGCCGCTCTTCAATGAAAGCATCTTCAAAAATGCCTTCATCCCCACGGAAAGGTAGCTGTCTCTTCAGTGCCTTCCCAGGCAAGGGAGGCACTACAATCTGGGGGAAGAAAATCAATAGCAATGCATTTAGGACATAGCAGATCCACTTAATCATGGTTCATTAATTATTGCTCTAGCTAAATGTATTTAGCCTAACTTATGGAGACATCACCATGGAGTAAATTCCTATTGTGTAGTGTAGATATAATTGAGGCCAAATATATTGGCACCCTGGCACTTTTCTTAGATAGATCCACCTTTCTTTTCTAAAATAAGTTTAAAAAAATAAAAATGTAAAAATAAAATGGGTCACCACATCCTGTAATCGGATTTAACATTGCAGAATAATTTTATTTTTGTCAACTTAAGTTAAATTTGAATTTTTAAAATTAAAACAAAATGGCATGGACAAAATTATTGGCACCATTGAGCTTTTACTTGGTTGCACAGCCTTTGGCCAAGATAACTCATTGTAGCCATCATTGAGTTTGCTGCACCTTTCTGCTGGCAGTTTGGCCCACTTTTAGCAGCAAACTGCTCTAATTCTTCAATGTTTTACAGTGTCCTCCACCAACGGCTGTTTTCAGATCTTGCCATAGGTTTTAGATGCGATTCAGATCACGGCCGATTTCCTAAAAGCATCTTATAGCTTAGGTCATAGTTAGAATGCTGAGTAGTAGCTTCCCAAAACCTTCGTTACTAAAGTTTCACTTGAAAATCCTTGTTATTTACCAACTGCCTCAGACCACTCGTAAAACAACCAAAAGAAAAGTGTTGTTATACTTAAACTGAACTAAAATAAACACAACATGTATAATGTTTGCTCCCGTGTTTCACGAGCAGGGGAAAAAAAAAAATACTCAAAATGTTTACATCCCTGTTAGTGACAACATTTGAACATCTTGGCCATGTTCTGTTATAATCTCCACCCGGCACAGCCAGAAGAGGACTGGCCACCCCACATAGCCTGGTTCCTCTCTAGGGTTCTTCCTAGGTTTTGGCCTTTCTAGGGAGTTTTTCCTAGCCACCGTGCTTCTACACCTGCATTGCTTGCTGTTTGGGGTTTTAGGCTGGGTTTCTGTACAGCACTTTGAGATATCAGCTGATGTACGAAGGGCTATATAAATAAAATTTGATTGATTGATTGAATTTCTCCTTTGCCAAGATAATTAATCCACATGACAGGTGTGGCATATCAAGAAACGGATTAAACAGCATGATTATTACACAGGTGCACCTTGTGCTGGGGGACAACAAAAAAATAACGCTAAAATGTGCAGTTGTCACACAACAATGCCACAGTTGTCTCAGGTTGAGGGACCATCCAATTGGCATGCTAACTGCAGGAATGTCCACCAGAGCTGTTGCCAGAGAATTGAATGTTCATTTCTCTACCATACGTTGTTTTAGAGAATTTGGCAGTAAGTCCAATCAACCTCGCCAGCCCAGGACCTCCACATGCGGTTTCTTCGCCTGTAGGATCGTCTGAGACCAGCCACCCGGACAGCTGATGAAACTGAGGAGGATGTCTGTCTGGGAAAAACTCCTTCAGATTGGCTTATCATCCCAGACATGTGAAATCCATAGATTTGGGCCTAATAAATGTATTTCAATTGACTGATTTCCTTATATGAACTTTAACTCAGTTGAAATTGTTGCATGTTGCATTTATATATTTTTGGATACTTAAGTTAAAACCTGCAGTCAACTTTTGCAATACCTGAGGAGTAAAGCAGATTGCATTCTTAAATTTTACCCAGCAAATTATTTTACATAATGAAACTTACCATACGTACTTCTCAACAGTTGAGCCAGTCACATTTGTAAATACCACAATGGGAGAAAGTGGGAGCTGGTGAGTCCAAAGAGTTTTTTTATTGTTATTGGCAAGTCTGTTGAGACGCACACGAGGTGATGAAGTTACATGTGTATGCAATTCACTACTAAATGTTAGCCATCAGATATCTTATAATGGATTTCTGCCAGAAGTCAAAGAGCTCTGGATAAGTTCAGTAATGGCGATTTTTCCTGTGTGCTTCCTATTAGCATTTTCTTCCTCCTCCGCTCTACTCAGTGTACACATGCTGCTCTTCCTTCAAAAAAAGCATACATCACAACTCTGGTCATTTGCACAATTTCGCTCATAAAGTGTCCATACTCACAGAGGTTGTTACAAGCCTAGCTTGTATACCTTTATGAGCTGGATTTGTTCATTTTTCGCATGTTAGCATTTTGCGATTTATGTGATTTCGCTATTAGTTTATGCCAATTTTGTTAAGACTTTGGTAATATAGGCCCAATGGGCTTTTCTTGCATTTTTAGCACCCCCCTGTGTGCTCTCCCGGTAATAGTGTAAATCCCAGGATGAGCGAAGGACAGCATGAACATCTGGATTACCGTCCAAGCCTAAATCGGTAGCCACCGTCCGTTATACCCAATGTCCCCTCTAAGCTGAGCGTGTGAGCGGCCACACACTTCCTCCAGGACTGCCGCTCAGAAGAAGTGCCATGCCGCGCAGAGACACAAGAGATTGAAATTCAAAGCGTTTGCCCCATTTGTTTGCACAATATAGATCAATGTTTATTCTGTGAACGAATCAACATTATATCAGCGCCTTTTCAATGCAACAAACCAAACCCAACTTCACAAGATTGAGTCTGATTTTCTTGTAGGCAGAGCACAACAGAAGAATTCTATTTGCGGGGGTAACCCACGAGTTGTCTTTCAATAACCCACAAGTGAATGTGCTTTTCGGATTAGTTCAAGAGTGCAGAGCCGTGCGTGTGCACATTTGTTGATATTCTTTGCTAGTTAGCGAGTTATTCGCCCAGTTATAGATAAGTATAGGTCAGCAATGGGAAGTTACTGCTTCCTACAAGAACACAAAACAAGTAGGTTACAATTCAAGCTGTCTTTGAAAAGTCAGGTAAAAAGCTTAGATCTTAATTAAAGGGTCAGTGTTGTATTTTCAGACAGGCTGGAATATGCAAATAAGCCAATAGGCAGAAGGGTAGTCTACATTGTCTAATTCTCTGAATAATAATATTCACCACCTTCCAGAGACACCTGAAACCCCACCTCTTTAAGGAATACCTAGGATAGGATAAGTAATCCTTCTCACCCCCCTAAAAGATTTAGATGCACTATTGTAAAGTGGCTGTTCCACTGGATGTCATAAGGTGAATGCACCAATTTGTAAGTCGCTCTGGATAAGAGCGTCTGCTAAATGACGTAAATGTAAATGTAATTAATTTTATAAAGTGGTGTCTTGCATCATATACAACACAATACAATTTACAGTCACCTATTTGGCCCATGGTGTTACAGACCAAGTAAAAAAAATAATTTAATTAATGTCAAACTACTGTAGGCTATATCATAGAAATCAAAAGTTATTTCCATGTGAAGGTGTTATGGGATTTGCTCCATTGGTTTTGTTTGTAGGCCTTCATTATGCTCAAATAGCTACAATAGCCTATTGAATACTGTCTAAACTGTAAGGGTACAGCCTCAGTGTTCACTGTAAACACACTGGAAGTTGCAGAAAATTCTCACAATGTTCAAGTTTCCGCTCACAAGACCTCAAATTTGCTCTGTGCCTCCAAGAAAACGGGGGAAAATTGGTTACTTGCATACATTTATAACTGTCACAACTTCAGTGTTAGTTTCCTTAAATATTCCATCATTCCATTCCATTGTTAGTTAACCTTTCTTTCCTCCGTCACGTTCGTGTGGTTGTTCCTGAGGATCGATAGCAATAGTGGATCATATTAGGCTAATGTATTACAAAGTTGTGTACTTATTTGGGACATGTAGCCAATTTGAATCATTATGGAACGCACACCAAACGTAACAGTTTAAACCTGAATCTGGCACAGTTCCATGACTAATGAAGATTAGGGTAGATGTATAAGACTACTGCTCAAGCCCTGTTGTACACTTTTCTCACCTCTCATTGTGCCATGATTGAAAAATTGAATACGGCAACTCTGGATGAATCAAACCACTATTTTTGATTCACCAATATATTTAGTGTGTAAAGGCTTTTCAAACCAGTTTTTTATTATTCATATAAATACTTCCTTACCCTAAATAATAGATTTTTTATTTATTTTTTAACAGCCAAATTGGTCCTGAAAAGTAGACGAATATGCACGTTCTCTCCATATAGTAATCAATTTGTCAAGAAAATTATAATTAAAGGATCACCAAATTGAAAGGGATGGCTTTAGATAAATATACTGGAAACTCAAATGAACTCCATGAGAATCTGTTGGCCAGCAAGTGTGACGGTTTTCAGCGGTTGATTTTATGTACTCAGCACACGCAAGGCAACCACGCCTGCAAAGCCCATCACGCACCTGCGTAAGGTAAGTCTGAATACCAGCTACTGAGAAGTGCGTAGGAAAGGTGTACACTCCTTAAGTCTGAATCGGACTCTAGGAGCTGATCAATCACTATTGTGGAACAATTCTAATGCGAAGGTAAGTTTTGAATGGAGAAAGTGGATTTGAGAGCAGAGCTGGCTTTCTTTCAATCCTATCAGTATCAAATGCCTCAACAACGCTTTTTCTTCGTGGGGTTTTGGGAAACGCATCTTCAGCCGTTGCATTGTTAAAACACTTGTAAGCCTAAATTTCAAAGCTGTTGTTGGCCACTCCAGAATAGTCCAACATCTCTTCTTGAACCATCCCTGGGGGTTTTTGGTGTGTGTTTTGGGGTCATTGTCCTGCTGGAAGACTTAAAACCTTCAATGGAGACCCAGTTTTTGGACACTGGGTTGAACATTGGACTTCAAAACATGATAATCAGCTGATTTCACACCCTTAAGGCCCCCAGTACCAGAGACAGCAAAACAACCCCAACCCCAAACAAACCCATAGCATTATCAAACCTCTCCCATGTTGATTGTAAAGTGACTGTTCTACTGGATGTCATAAGGTGAATGCACCAATTTGTAAGTCGCTCTGGATAAGAGCGTCTGCTAAATGACTTAAATGTAATGTAAATGTAAATGATTGTAGGGAGGGCGTTCTTTTCATGGAATGCTTCATTTGGTCGTCAGTTAACACAGCACTGATCTGTACTGCCAAAGAGATGTAATTTTGGTTCATATTTTTTCTTCAATCAGGCTTCCTTGGGTCTCCTTCAGCAGTGGGGTCTTCCTATGTTTACCAAATTAACCATTCAAAGAAAAGAACACCCTCCCGACAATCAAACATGGGAGAGGTTTGATTGGTTGCTTTGCTGTCTCTGGTACTGGGGAGGCCTCATTAAATCATCAGATTATCAATGTGTCTAGGAGTGCAATGTCCAACCAAGTGTCCAAAAACTGTGTCGCTGTTGAAGGTTGTGGGTCTTCCATCAGGACAACAATCCAAAGACACATCAACAGAACCTTGGAAATATTCAGAAAGAAACGCTGGACTGTTCTGGAGTGGTCAGCGAAAAGTCCAGATCTGAATCACAACCTATGGCAAGAGCTAAAAACAGAAGTTGGTGGAGGCCACCCCTCAAATTAATTTGTGTATCACAGTCTGATTAATCAGGCAGGCCATAGCTACAATCTTTCACTCACCTTACTGTCTCGCTCCAACTCATTCTTCAGCCACTCAAAGTCACTGTATCTTCTTCGCACAGTAGAATCCTTCAACTTAAAAATCGGCAGGTTTGTCTGCATTTATTGAAAACAAAAACAATAAAATTATATATTCTCGTCAATAGACAGCCATCAAGTAAACGCTAGCTAGCAAGCTAGCTAACCCATCTTAGCTTAAAAAGGCTCCCTGACGTGCAATTTTAAACACTTCCTTAGCTCACAAAGCTAACTAGCTAGTAGGCCAGAACAAGTCCTGGGCCTCGATTTTCATCCATCTAACCTTAGCAAAAGCTACAAACATGTTCAGCTAGCTAACAATGTCGTGACGACAGACTTCTAGCTATAATAACCTACCCGCATACGGACTTCGTACGTTGTGAAACGGTTCCGCCCGACTCCAACAGTTTGGGGGTCATAAACATCCATTTCAAGAAAATTGCTGGGGGGACCATAAGCATCCGTCAGGTCCTGAGGTTTTGAATTTAACCGGCGAGTATCAGCCACCGTGGGATCTGACATCTTCCTTGTCCGACAACCCGCAGGATGTTCACGTTATACAACTCAATAGCGAGGAACAATTCTCAGCTCGATCTCTCCTATTAATTTGATGTGTTCAGCAAATTTCAACGCGGCGTAAACACACACACACACACACACACACTTTTTTGTGTGTGTGCGATGGAATATGCGCTCCGCCGCCTACTGTCCGGGATGGAGACAGGATTCGCAAAAATGGAACAAAATACCAAAATGTGGTGTATTGACAAATTTATGTGTTAATGAGTTTAGATTTGAAATGGTTGCAAATAGCCAATGGGGTTTGTGTGCAGGGGTTGAGTTATTTTAATTAACAAATGACAATGGGGTTTCAGTTCTTGCATTGAAGTGATTGGATTACGAGATACAAGCAGTAAAAGTTCAATGACATATGGGAGAGTTGGGCTGAAGACATTGTAGAGAGTAGTCGACTGTAACAGGCTGACTACAACTACTGACTTTTGCAACGCACGTGACGCTCGCGTCACAAAATAAATTTAGAAATCTATATATTATTCAATTATTGCATCAACACTGCTCGCTCGGGCCAACGAGCGTCTGCGTTGCCATGGGCTAACACGGAACCCAAAACGGCTGTGCGTGCACCATCGTGCATACATTTATTTTGTCCCCTTACACCAAACAGGTTAAAATATCAAAACAAACTCTGAACCATTTACATTCATTTGGGGACAGGTCGAAAAGCATTAAACATTTATGGCAATTTAGCGAGCTTGCACTTGCTAGCTAATATGTCCAATTTAGCTAGCTTGCTGTTGCTAGCTAATTTGTCCTGGGATATAAACATTGAGATCTTCTAGGCTTTTTCTTCTCTAGACTTTATATTGCGATTGGCAACTTTCATAAATTAGGTGCATTACCGCCACTGACCTCGTTCGTCTTTCCGTCACCAACATGGGTACCTGCTTCTATAAACCAATGAGGAGATGGGAGAGGCAGGACGAGCAGCGTGATCTGCATCACAAATAGAACTGACTTCTATTTTAGCTCTTGGCAACGCAGATGCAACGCGAGCGGTGTAGACAGCCTGTAAAATAGAAGTCAGTTCTATTTGTGACGCAGATCTCTCTGCAAGTCCTGCCTCTGAGTCCCCAAAGAATTTCTGCAGCAGCCACAATAACGTTCAGTTACTTAGATTTCTTTGAGACTTGTGCCGTACAGTTTATAACTGTGTCAATGAATGCCACAAAATCCACCTTTTTAACACACAGGGTATCTTTTTCCTGGCAGCAAACATTTAATACAGGCTGTGATGCGTCCACTACCATATCTTCACTAGCGTCACTTGTTTTCTCAATTATTTGAATCGCTTCCGCATAGGAGATTCGATTGATCCCCACGCCAATTGCAACACCGTAGTCCTTCTACTCACCGTTCTTCAATCAACTCTGTCCGTCTGCACACACTTGAAACATGGCCAAATACTTTACAATTACAACAGGACTGACTGTCACGACTTCTACCGAAGTCGAAGCCTCTCCTTGTTCAGGCGGTGCTCGGGGGTCAACGTCACCGGTCTTCTAGCCATCATTAATCCATTTTTTCATTGGTTTTGGCTCGTCTTCCTACACACCTGGTTTCAATCCCATTCATTACCTGTTGTGTATTTAACCCTCTGTTTCCCCTCATGTCTTTGTCAGAGATTTTTTATTCAGTGTTATTATTCAGTGTTGTGTTGGTGCGTGACGGGTCCTCGTACCCGTACCCACTTTGTTTATTGTTACATTTAGTGTTTGGCGTATGTTTCGTTTATTGTTATTAAATAACTCCATTACACTCAGTATGATTCTCCTGCACCTGACTTCCCTGCCACCTATACACACGACACTGACAGACTTTCTTATTTTTCTCCATTTACCCAGCGGGTCAGATACGGGGCACCAATCACACCGGGAATTCTCTTCAGGGATTCAACCTGAATATCTGTTGTCACCCCTGAAAGGACTCATTTGACTGGTGCTCTACTCCGAAGCTCAAAACACAAAACTTCTGTTGTCCGGATTCTTTTGAGGCTAACTGCAATATTCTTCTTTTCTTCATAAATACAATTACTCAAAATAAGACCACTCCTGGTCACTCTGACAGACTCCACTTTTCCCAGCCTATACTTCACCATTTGACACCTCAAAGGGGTCTCCCACATATGCATCCTTACTCAACATACGCATCCCAACAAGAGGTCATTATCATTCATACAAGTATCCTCCACTACTGTTGTCCATTCACAACATTCATCTTCACCAACTTTGTTCGACGCGCTGCTTGATTTGAATTGTTCATCCAATTCCGCCATTTACCCCCTGCCACTCTTGAATAGTAATCTGTGCCGCTCAATCATTTTGTTTATAAGGCACCATGGTGTATCACCCAGACTCATACAAGATCTATTATCCATAAAATCAATTATTTAATTTTCGAAATAGTTTTCATTGGGAAGGCAGATAAAGCGTTTTTATCAAAAGCAATCGCTTTTACATGGGAAAACACAGAATCATACTACTTCACGTCTGACAGATCAGGGAACCTGGCTCTGTCATGTGATTTTTCTGGATATTGAAATCAGGTTAAATTTGGGTTCTGATGAAAAATGAAAATATGTATTTTCCATACATTTAAAATATTTTTTCCCCCAGGACGTTGAAAGAGCGTATTTTCCGGGTTTGTTGAAAATCAGGTACATTTTTGGTTCTGAATCAAATTTGAAACGCGCAATTTATAGACGTTTATGTTTGGGCCAAATCCAGGCTGGTCCAGACTGGACAAAATCTGAACCAAACAGATTGGTTCAGATTTGATCTGGACCGGACAAAAAAATCTATGTCCGTGGACGTTGAAATCAAGGCTGGTCTGGGCCGCACCAAATCTGAACCAAAGATAGACATCTATGATTGGCTCAGATTTTGTCTAGACAAGACCAAAAACCAATGTCTGTGGATGAGGAAATCAAGAACCCCAAAAATATGTCCAAAATACATTGGCTTGTGCTTACTGGGGTGTAGCCTCCCATGTCTGCAAAAATGTGGATCAATTTGTCTATTTAAACTCGGAATATCAGCTACCCAACGTCATCAGGAGGTATTGTAAACCTCTTTGCAATGTGTTTACACAGCGGGAAATTCAGAAGTTGTAGTTTTTTTTCGCAATGGTCAGCTTATCAAAAATTGATGGACTTGATGGAAACCACTGATCATAACAATGGGGGTGAAACTCCTGGACAATAGTTGTGATTGTCCATTCCATATTGTCCATTTTACTTTGACCTGTCCTGTTTTAAGGATATGTTGTTTGTTGTTAACAGGACAAAGCATTTTTATCTGATTGGGCGCCATTTAGGTTATGCTATTTGATTGGATAAACCTGCATAATTTAAAGTGTCCGTCTCATTACATTGTCATACATTTTATCTCCAGCCTGTAGTTACAAAAAAGGCCACCTACTTTTTCTACCATATCCTATATCTGCTACATGATTTATGTTAGACAATTTTTTTGTTGCAAGTGTAGCGTTGTATTTTTTTGTGGCATCCTCACATCATCTACCTACGTTATATAGGTATGCACGTTAGCTTTGACATGGGTTTTGCACATCGGCGTTAAACTAGACATTGGGCCGATGCCGACGTTGGCAGTTTTAGCTAATATCGGCCGATTCTGATATGCTTACCGATATATCGTGCATCCCTAATGATAAACATACTGCACAGATATATCTTGAAATTCACTGTTCTACGCAATATTGTATCACATTTGATGAGATACTGACCTGTCCATCCACAGGCTCGATCTGCTGTAATCTCTACAACTGGACGCTTGTGCTCGGATCACCAGAGGGACGCACTCCTGTTGGACTGGAAAACAAAGAGACATTTGGTCAGTGGTGGGTATGTTTCAATGCTGTATCAACTTCTTTATCTGGACAGAGAACTCATTGTTTATAACGCAAACCCACATTGGACAATGTGACAAGTGGTCCCTCAACACCCATCCTCATGCCTCATTGTTTGTTCTTGTTTCCCAATCAACAGCTACTTCTCTGATGAGTCGGTCTTGGAGGTTTACAAGTGCACAGCAAGTCTGCACCAGCACATTACTATAACAACATAAGGATCTCAGGATTTCTGACTATTTTTGTCAAGCATTTGCCCTCTCAACATGGATCTTGTTTCTCGCTATGTCTTTTGTGAGATGTATTTCACTGTCTGTGAACCCTCTGTGGTTCAGGAATGGGGGAATGTTTATAGTGACTCCTGCAGGCATCAAGCTCTGGATCAAGAAGCCTTTGTCTGCCAAGATCACGTCTCCAGACATGAAGATCTTCTCAAACCTTGACTTCTGGACAATGGCTTCGTCCGACACAGATACAGATCACTGCAGTATGTTATCATCACATTCGGTGCAACACCCATGAGTAGCTTGAAGGAGTGCATTGAACGGTACACAGAGTAGGTTTGTTTCTGTAGATCCATCTGACTTGGATTAGCAACTTCTATGTCAGTACGGTCAATGACGATCCTGCAGTTTTTGCTGGACCCCTGAAACGATGCAGGCAAGCACATTTGATTATTCTCAAATTATTCTCCCTCAAATTCTCTTTTTTTCTCTCTTTCTCTTTCTTTCTCTCTCTCTTTCTCTCAGGGTACCTAAGCCCTGGGACCATTTCTCAGGACTACCTGGCCTGATGACTCCTTGCTGTCCCCAGTCCACCTGGTCGTGCTGCTGCTCCAGTTTCAACTGTTCTGCCTGTGGCTATGGAACCCTGACCTGTTCACCGGACGTGCTACCTTGTCCCAGACCTGGTGTTTTGGACTATCTCTAACTCTGAATGATTGGCTATGAAAAGCTAACTGACATTTACTGGTGCTGACCTGTTGCACCCTCTACAACCACTGTGATTATTATTATCTGACCCTGCTGGTTATCTATGAATGTTTGAACATATTGGCCATGTACATGTACTGCCATGTAGTGATTATCTTAATTTACCGAGGTTAGCTAGCCAGCTATTTGTCCCTTAACGAGGAGACACTGCTAGCTAGCCAACAGCCCAACGTCTACTGAATAGAACTTCCGCACTCAACAACCCGTCGCATTCCGCTCGCTCCACAGGTAGTATCACATTTTCATTTAATTTCATTACAGCACAACGTTTGATTTGTTTGATCGTAGCTAGCTACATAGCTAGCTACATAGCCGCTGTGTATCAAAGATAATTGTGTAGTCTAGAGCGATTTTCTAGGTTAGCTAGCCAGCTATTGTCGTTCTTTTAACAAAATGGTTGAATCAACACTGCTAGCTAGCCAGCTAAATAGCAGCACTGTAGAAACTATTACACTCAACGGAACGACTTGATTAGTGTAGTGTCAACAACGCAGTTTTTGCCAGCTAGCCTACAAAGTCAACAACGCAGCCACTGCCAGCTGCCTACTTCAGCAGTACTGTATCATTTTAATCATTTTAGTCAATTAGATTCTTGCTCAACGTCAACAAAACATTCGAGACGTGTAGTCCACTTGTCATTCCAATCTCCTTGCATTAGCGTAGCCTCTTCTGTAGCCTGTCAACTATGTGTCTGTCTATCCCTGTTATCTCCTCTCTGCACAGACCATACAAACGCTCAATGGTGGCCGCGGCCACCTAATCTGGTGGTCCCAGCGCGCACCCACGTGGAGTTCCAGGTCTCCGGTAGCCTCTGGAACTGCCGATCTGCGCCAACAAGGCAGAGTTCATCTCAGCCTATGCCTCCCTCCAGTCCCCCGACTTCTTGGCACTGACGGAAACATGGATCACCACAGATAACACTGCTACTCCTACTGCTCCTCTTCGTCCGCCCACTGTTTACACCCCGAGAGCTTCTGGTCAGCAATTGGTGGCAGGGATCCTCATCTCTCCCAAGTGGTCATTCTCTCTTTCTCCCCTTACCCATCTGTCTATCACCTCCTTTGAATTTCATGCTGTCACAGTTACCAGCCCTTTCAAGCAACATCCTTATCATTTATCGCTCCAGGTCCCCTCGGAGAGTTCATCAATGAGCTTGATGTCTTGATAAGCTCCTTTTCTGAGGACGGCTCACCTCTCACAGTTCTGGGCGACTTTAACCTCCCCACGTCTACCTTTGACTCATTCCTCTCTGCCTCCTTCTTTCCACTCCTTTCCTCTTTTGACCTCACCCTCTCACCTTCCCCCTACTCACAAGGCAGGCAATACGCTCGACCTCATCTTTACTAGATGCTGTTCTTCCACTAACCTCATTGCAACTCCCCTCCAAGTCTCCGACCACTACCTTGTATCCTTTTCCCTCTCGCTCTCATCCAGGTTCCCACACTGCCCCTTCGGATGGTATCGCGCCGTCCCAACCTTCGCTCTCTCTCCCCGCTATCTCTCCTCTTCCATCCTATCATCTCTTCCCTCTGCTCAAACCTTCTCCAACCTATCTCCTGATTCTGCCTCCTCAACCCTCCTCTCCTCCCTTTCTGCATCCTTTGACTCTCTATGTCCCCTATCTTCCAGGCTATGCTCGGTCCTCCCCTCCCGCTCAAAGGCTCGAACTCATTGCCTCACAGAACAGGGCTCCGGGCAAAAATGGAGGAAAACTCGCCTCCCTGCGGACCTGGCATCCTTTCTCCCTCCTCTCTACATTTTCCTCCTCTGTCTCTGCTGCTAAAGCCACTTTCTACCACTCTAAATTCCAAGCATCTGCCTCTAACCCTAGGAAGCTCTTTGCCACCTTCTCCTCCCTCCTGAATCCTCCTCCCCCTCCCCCCCTCCTCCCTCTCTGCAGATGACTTCGTCAACCATTTTGAAAAGAAGGTCGACGACATCCGATCCTCGTTTGCTAAGTCAAACGACACCGCTGGTTCTGCTCACATTGCCCTACCCTGTGCTCTGACCTCTTTCTCCTCTCTCAGATGAAATCCACCCGAGTCAACCTGCCCGCTGACCCTATCCCCTCCTATCTTCTCAGACCATTTCCGGAGACCTTCTCCCTTACCTCACCTCGCTCATCAACTCATCCCTGACCGCTGGCTGCCCTTCCGTCTTCAAGAGCGAGGGCACCCCTTCTGAAAAAACCTACACTCGATCCCTCCGATGTCAAAACTACAGACCAGTATCCCTTCTTTCTTTTCTCTCAAAATTCTTGAACGTGCTGTCATCAGCTCTCCCGCTATCTCTCTCAGAATGACCTTCTTGATCCAAATCAGTCAGGTTTCAAGACTAGTCATTCAACTGAGACTGCTCTTCTCTGTATCACGGAGGCGCTCCGCACTGCTAAAGCTAACTCTCTCTCCTCTGCTCTCATCCTTCTAGACCTATCGGCTGCCTTCGATATGTGAACCATCAGATCCTCCTCTCCACCCTCTCCGATTGGGCATCTCCGGTATATTGTCCTACCTGACAGGTTCCTACCAGGTGGCGTGGTGAGAATCTGTCTCCTCACCACGCATCTCACCACTGGTGTCCCCCAGGGCTCTGTTCTAGGCCCTCTCCTATTCTCGCTATACACCAAGTCATTGGCTCTGTCATAACCTCACATGGTCTCACTATCATTGCTATGCAGACGAACACAATTAATCTTCTCCTTTCTCCCTTCTGGACCAGGTGGCAGATCGCATCTCTGCATGTCTGGCAGACATATCAGTGTGGATGACAGATCACCACCTCAAGCTGAACCTCGGCAAGACACTGCTCTTCCTCCCGGGGAAGGACTGCCCGTTCCATGATCTCACCATCACGGTTGACAACTCCATTGTGTCCTCCTCCCAGAGCGCTAAGAATCTTGGCGTGATCTGGACAACACCCTGTCGTTCTCAACTAACATCAAGGCGGTGGCCCGTTCCTTGTTCATGCTCTAAACATCCGCAGAGTACACCCTGCCTCACACAGGATCCTAATCCAGGCACTTGTCATCTCCCGTCTGGATTACTGCATACCACTGTTCTGGGCTCCCTGCCTGTGCCATTAAACCCCTACAACTCATCCAGAATGCCGCAGCCCGTCTGGTGTTCAACCTTCCCAAGTTCTCTCCGTCACCCCGCTCCTCCGCTCTCTCCACTGGCTTCCAGTTGAAGCTCGCATCCGCTACAAGACCATGGTGCTTGCCTACGGAGCTGTGCGGGGAACGGCACCACAGTACCTCCAGGCTCTGATCAGGCCCTACACCCAAACAAGGGCACTGCGTTCATCCACCTCTGGCCTGCTCGCCTCCCTACCACTGAGGAAGTACAGTTCCCGCTCAGCCCAGTCAAAACTGTTCGCTGCTCTGGCTCCCAATGGTGGAACACACTCCCTCACGACGCCAGGACAGTGGAGTCAATCACCACCTTCCGGAGACACCTGAAACCCCACCTCTTTAAGGAATACCTAGGATAGGATAAAGTAATCCTTCTCAACCCCCCTTAAAAGAATTAGATGCACTATTGTAAATGGCTGTTCCACTGGATGTCATAAGGTGAATGCACCAATTTGTGGCTCTGGATAAGAGCGTCTGCTAAATGACTTAAATGTAAATGTAAATGTACTGTTATAATCTCCACCTGGCACAGCCAGGAGAGGACTGGCCACCCCTCAGAGCCTGCGTCCTCTCTAGGTTTCTCTAGGTTTGATTGATTGATTGCTTGATTAAAAATGCCGCATCATTTGGCTTCCAAACGGCACTTCATTCAAAATGGTTGAAAATCGACCTTGAACCAAAGACAGTACAGTATGAAGATTGGAGAAGCAGTTTTTGCCTATAGAAATCCTTGATCACAGTGTGGTGCCAGGAAAATAACTTCTCACTCAACATCAACAAAACTAAGGAGATGATCGTGAAATTCAGAAAATAGCAGAGGGAGCACCCCCCTATCCACATCAATGGGACCGAAATGGTCCACCCACATAGACAGTGTGGTGAAGAAGGCGCAACAGCGCCTCTTCAACCTCAGGAGGCTAAAGAAATTTGGCTTAACACCTAAACCCCTCAAACTTTTACAGATGCACAATTGAGAGCATCCTGTCGGGCTGTATCACCCCCTGGTACGGCAATTGCACCGCCCACAACCGCAAAGCTCTCCAGAGGGTGGTGCGGTCTGCCCAACGCATTACTGGGGGCAAAGTTCGCACCCTCCTGGACAACTACAGCACCCTATGTCATAGGAAGGCCAAAAAGATCATCAAGGTGTAATGGATGTTGAAGGAGGAAGACCAAGGTGCAGCTTGGGAGCGTACATATTCTTTATTTAAGATGACGCCGAACAAATAAAACTACAAATAAACCGTGAAGCTAAAGGCTATGTGCCCTAAACAAAGTCAACATCCCACAAACACAGGTGGGAAAAAGAGCAGCCTAAGTATGATTCTCAATCAGAGACAACGATAGACAGCTGTCCCTGTGTGAGAACCCTACCCGGCCAAAACATAAAACACCCACCCCAACTCACGCCCTGACCAAACCAAAATAGAGACATAAAAAGGATCTCTAAGGTCAGGGCGTGACACAAGCACATCAACCACCCGAGTCACTGCCTGTTCACCCCGCTATCATCCAGAAGGCAAGGTCAGTACATGTGCATCAAAGCTGGGACCAAGAGACTGAAAAACAGCTTCTATCTCAAGGCTATCAGATGGCTAAACAACCATCACTAGCACATCAGAAAAATGTAGACAAATAGACGTAGATTAGGAATCACTGGCCACTTTTAGAAATGGATCACTAGCCACTTTAATAATGTTTCAGTATCTAGCATTACTCATCTCATATGTATAAATTGCACTCCACAATATTCTACGGTATATTAGTCACTTTTAAATTGTGTTTACATATGGCATCACCCATTTCACATGTACATACTGTATTGTATTCTGTACTACACCACTGACTGTTAAACATCCATCTCCAGGACATCAGAGGCTGCTGCCTATAGATGAGGATTCACTGGCCACTTTAAGGAAATGAAACACTAGCCACTTGTCTCCGTATCTTGCATTACTCATCTCACATGTGTTAACTGTACTCCATACTATTCTACGGTATCTTAGTCACTTTAATTGTTTGTAAATATTGCATCACCCATCTCATATGTATATACTGTACTCTATACTATACCACTGTATCTTAGTCCAATGCCGCTCTGAAATATATGTATATATATATTCTTAATCCATTCCTTATTTAGATTTATGTGTATTTTGGGTTGATGTTGTCAAACTGTTAGATATTACTTGATAGATATTATTGCACTGTCAGAGCTCGAAGTACAAGCATTTCGCAACACCCGCAATAACATCTGCGTATGTGACCAATAAAAACTGAAATGGATGGAGGAGCTTCTGGGTGGCGCTGAGAACATGACTTTTCACAATTTTCTCAAGGCATTCCATTACTAAGGATGTCAAGGCGACAGGGCGGTGGTCATTCAGCCCAGAGGGAATTAGATGCTTTAGGAATGGGTATAATTATTGAGTTTTTCCACAATACTGGCACGTGTTGCTGGTCGTTAACTCTCGCTTTGAGTCAACTACTCACCACATTTTAGCCACTGCAGTCCTAGCTAGTTGTAGTTTATGCTTGCAGTACTAGATTCATTCTTTGATCCTTTGATTGGGGAGCTCTGATAGGTTGAAGGACATCCTCCGGAAGTTGTCATAATTACTGTGTAAGTCTATAGACGGGGGTGAGTACCCAGAGCCTCCTAGGTTTTGTGTTGGAGTCAATGTACCCAGAGGGGGACGGAAACTAGCTGTTCTCCGTCTACACCATGGTGCTACCCTACAGAGTGCCGCTGAGACTACTGTAGAACTTCATCGCAAAACAACGTGTGATATTTAGTGTAGTTTTATCTAAAGGATAAAGGATAACTTTTTTATTTTTATGAAATTCACTGAGGAGGTGAATAGTCCTCTTCCTCCTCTGAGGAGCCTCCACTGGTACACATATTTACACACAGGTACGCACACGGTTTCAGCCTAACTTTCATAGGTGAGTCTATCACATGCTCGTGTGTGTGTGCTTTGTCCTGCAGGTGTGGCGGCCATGTTGTTGTGTAGGAGGACTCAGGCTCACTACGCCTTCAACAACCTTTCGTCTGACTCCCAGGACAGAGTCCAACCGGTACTGGAACAGATGCCAGTCTATTGGTCTCTAAAACCATGCTGTTGGTTTTTGTTAGACAATGCCTGGCCTGACATTTGAATTTAGATTTTTGGTGTTCAAATGTTAATTTTTCATTAGATAAACACAACAGTTCTAGCCATAACAATCCAGTCTTCAACTTGGACCCACCATTCGGGAAGCACTGTTCAATGGTGATTGTATGTACAGAATAGTGCAGTGCAGATGCAATGTTAAACATTATACGCTAGAGGGCACTCTTTGAATTTCGTTTGCAATGTAAAGGAAAGTCAGTTCATGTGATACACAATCAATGAAAATATGATGAGGCACTAAATGCCTTTTATAGAGGTTATTCCTTTATTGATGATGATTGTGCTCAGACTACTATAAATCAAGCGCAGCAGTTTCATACAGGAAACCCGAATGTTATTATTATATCTTACATGATATATGCTCTGGCAGTGAGCTAACCCGAAGGAGCCGAGCCAAAAGGCCAAGACTAATGTATAGTAATCTCCTAATGAATTGCTAGAGTAATCCGTGGCGTTTTGAGGATTAGATCTCTTGAGTGTAGCCTCCTCCAGCTACCTAAATCCGCTGTTGACTCACAGCGGCCCACCCCTTACTGCCACCCTGCCAGGCTGGTGTGGCCCCTTGGCACGCTGTCTCACCAGCCCTCAGGCATATGAGGTGAGTGTTCACAAGCAAACACACTCCCACACACACTGGTAATGTAATGGTTGTGGTTCTTGATTCGTTCTCTGTCAAGAATGAAGGGCGCATTCACAATGATGAATCTGACGAACTGAATGACGGCAACGCAACCATGTATTGTGACGTCACAATGAGCACCGATGCCTCAAGCACCCGCACCACCAACCGCAAATGCCTGTCTGCCTCCACAAGGGGTGTGACCTCCTTGAACCAGGTGGTGGTGTTTGGGGAGCATGAACGGATCATAAGGGGAACATGTCTGGTCCTGCCCATGGACGACACCCCTGAGCCTACTGTGATTTGTACATATTAATGAATCATTTACACTAAATCCTTTGGATTATTATAACTTGAAACCCAGCTCAATGTTATACCAATACACTGCGGAATATAATGTGTATGAGCAGACTTATTCATAAGCAGATTTATGTTAGGAGATCCCTGCCAACTCAAGTCTTGCTCTGTGCACTACAATGTCCTTATCCATAAGCAGATGCCTTGATACTGAATCTATTGACCTGAAGAAGGATTTGGTATGACACTGTACAGGGCTGCTGTCTATGGAGTACACCCTGGCTTAATGTGTGTATGGGCTCCAAGACAGGAAGCTGGAACTGTAACTCCGAGCTCCCGCTATGCAGGATATGTTTTTGTTTTCAAAGAATTATACCTGGCAAATCCCTTTCTTTTTTAGTCAGGTAGGCAGAAACTAAATCTAAATCAAATCATATTAGTCACATGCGCCGAATACAACTATAGACATATTCTGACATTTGTTCTATATTAAATTGTTGTATTTTCTTTTATTGTCATCTTTATTTAACCGAAGCCACTTGCGCTAACAAATTCTACCCTACCACAGACAGTAGATAGTGTAACCACATGTTATGAGTACTGTAACTGTACCAGTGTATTGTAGTCAGTATATGAATGGAATTCTTCACATAGTCTACCCTGGAAAAAATCTAGTCTGTAAGTCGGGTTGTAGGTGGGGTTGTAGATATTTAGTATATAACAGGCCATTTGTTGAAGTAGCAGCAAATTCAACCTGAAAAGGTGAGGCAGTCTTTACTTGTTCCAATTGTATTTGGGTGTATGATGTTGATGTACATTTTGTTTTTGCCTTGAAATGTGAATTCAAAAAATAAAGTTAAATTGGTGGATGTGGGGAGAAACAAAACCTTAGATCTGTATTATTCATTTGTACGTGACAAAGTTACTAACAGCACAATAAAATACTGTATTATGTGAACTTAATGTGAACTTAATGGTGAATAAAAATAAATGTTGCTATTACCAAAAAAAGCAAATCCATCTCACTGTGTGTGTATTTATGTACAAGTATGTTATAACTGTTAAATTGTAACTTGTTTTATATCACATAATCCAGGGGTTTTCAAACTTTTCTTGCCCAGAATCCCCTGCCCAGGCAAATCAGCGACACAGGGACCCCAATTTATGTTAGCATAACAAAACAACATCATGTCTTGTTTTATCATCAAGTGAATGATAATGGCAAGTAGAAGTAACGTTAATCAACATTTTAAAATTAATATATTTGGTAGACAGTCATTATTTGAACTCCTCACAGTTTATTGGAAGAGCAAGTGTGAACTCAGTAATCTAGCTAGAAAGCTAAAGGTATATTGGAGTAGAGAAAATGAGTAGAGAAAATGTTGCTATTGTAAAGCAAATTTTCTGCAATTCTTCAGGTTTTTCTATTGAGCTGAGAGAACACTTTACAGTTTTGAATCTAATTTCCAGCAAGTTTGGCATGGAGCTGAGAGACATTTTAGCTCTATGCATTTTGCCATGGCTAAATGTTCCTCTGCTCAAACAAAACAAAATCAATGGCCATGTGCCTTGAATGCCTGTTTTTCATTTTTTTTTCTTTTTAAACATGTTTTTGATTCTTCCTTACTGTCGAGCTTTTATTTGATTGTTAGTTCTCAAAGTATTATATATATATTATTTTAAACATCTGCTTGCTTTCTGTCTGTTTTTGGTCGTTTAACTGTTTTTCCATCCCGAAAATTACCACTTCTATGCAGAAACAACCCTGTAATTAGCGCCAGTAATTTCCTCCATATTAAAGGGATAGTTCGAGATTTTGGCAATGAAGCCATTTATCTACTTCCCCAGAGTCCGTTGAACCGGAACAGCTAGCATGCTAACTTCCAGTCATTGCGCTAACGCTAGTTAACATTGGCTCATGAAACTACTTCTAACTTCTTTCATACTGGATGCAAATACATAGAAATGGTATCCATGATGGTGTTCTTTTGCAGCTAGCGTTATTCATAATTTTGTTTTTTAAATCACCAAAAATCCCCCCCCAAAAGTTTCCCAATTATAAATATTTTTAAATCGCAGACCACCTGCAGTACCTCCGCAGATCCCAGTTTGAAAACCCCTAACATAGGCTACACTTTCAGTTTAAACCAATTGTGTAAAGAATATTGCTACAATTAAAAACAAAGATCAATCAACATTTCAGACCAATAAGTAGGCTTATTGTTAATTCAACCATTTCCTGAAGACCTGGCTAATATATTCTGCATGGAAATACAGTACTTTTGCGTTTATTCGAAGGCAGTCATATCCTGTCATGATTTATTACCCTATATCCTGCCTCCAGAGTGGTTTGCATTTTTTGTAGGTGCCTTATACAGTAGTAGGCTATATCCTGTGCAGAATAACTGGCGCTTGTGCAGATCAGGGAGTGCGTGCGCGTCCCACAACTTTATTTGAACTTGGTAAGTTTCATGGACAGATCCCAATCTTGTCGTTATTGATTAATACAAGGACATTAGAAACTATTTGTAGACCTGTTTGCAAGGCATGTTTTTCGATTCAATTGTGAATGTAAAAGCTATGTAAACACGAATGTACAGTTAGCCAGTCCATATAATGCAACATGGTAACAAAGACTGATATTGTTTCTGATGTGCATCTTCGACTTCTGCATTTCATGTCTGTCTTTTATTCGAGAATCAACAATATATACCGCATTTTAACAAGCCTATTATTAATAGTTTTCTGCACATGAATTGGCTCCATGATGATTACATAGCAAACTCTGGCGACTAAAATCACCGGCGTTAGTAATAGGAATATGCCTGCTTTAATAGATCGTCATATTTCTTTAAACACCGAATACTATTTCCTTTGAATCAACTCGAGACTTTAAAAAATGCTGTAGGGCTATTTGCAGTAATGTGTTGAGTTGGTTGGGGCGTTGGCTGAAATATCATATGCAACATGCTGACTTGTGAAAATCTTCCTCCAAAATCTGTTTCTTATTAAGATTTTTCAGTGTAGGGATGAACCTCTGGGACTGAGGCATGTGATGGCAGAAACATGCATCACCAAGATCAATTAAATTAATTCCTGTCCTCTCTCTATCTCTCTCTTTTTATGTCTCGCACTCATTCTCTCACCTCCTCTCTCTCCGTCTCTGTGTTTGTCTGGTTTAATGTCCAATTGTGCTATCGGACAGATGTTGGCCCATAGAGCGCTTCTTTCAGCAGCTTTCCCGCTCCCAGAAAAGAGCTAACGTCAGAGGTCGCACGCAGAAAATTAATTACAATGAGCGCAGTGCTCCATAAAATCTTAATTTGCTCAGATTTCTGTATGGCTGCTATATAAAGCTGACTCTTATCCATCCTGTAAAATGGTAGGCAGTATACCCCAAAGATCTTGACACCTAGATAGTTTGTGTGTATGCATTGATATATAAGCTACTGTGCGTTTTAAAAATTGTATGTATGTTCTGTGCTTGAGCTGTTCTTGTCTAATGCTGTTCTGCATTATGTCATTCTGTATTATGTTTTATGTTTTGTGTGGACCCCAGGAAGAGTAGCTGCTGCTTTTGCAACAGCTAATGGGGATCCTAATAAAATACCAAAATACCTACAGTACCAGTCAAAAGTTTGGGCAACCTACTCATTCAAGGGTTTTTATTTATTTTTCCTATTTTCTACAGTGAAGAATAATATTGAAGACATCAAAACTATGAAATAACACATATGAAATCATGTAGTAACCAAAAAAGTGTTAAACAAATCCAAATATATTTTACAGTTTAGATTCTTCAATGTAGCCACCCTTTGCCTTGACAGCTTTGCACACTCTTGGCATTCTCTCAAACAGCTTCAACTGGGGTGCTTTTCCAACAGTCTTGAAGGACTCCCCACATATGCTGAACACTTTTCCTTCACTCTACGGTCTAACTCATCCCAAACCATCTCAATTGGGTTGAGGTCAGATGACTGTGGAGGTCAGGTCATCTGATGCAGGACTCCATCACTCTCATTCTTGGTCAAATAGCCCTTACACAGCCTGAAGCTGTGTTGGATCATTGTCCTGTTGAAAACAAGTGACAGTCCCACTAAGTGCAAACCAGATGGGATGGCGTATCGCTGCAGAATGCTGTGGTATTCATGCTGGTTAAGTGTGCCTTGAATTCTAAATAAATCACTAACAGTCACCAGCAAAGCACCTCCTCCTCCATGCTTCACGGTGGGAAACACACATGCGGAGATCATCCGTTCACCTACTCTGCGTCTCACAAAGACATGGCGGTTGGAACAGAATCTCACATTTGGACTCATCAGACCAATGGCCAGATTTCCACCGGTCTGATGTCCATTGCTAGTGTTTCTTGGCCCAAGCAAGTCTCTTCTTCTTATTGGTGTCCTTCAGTAGTGGTTTCTTTGCAACAATTCGACCACAAAGGCTTGATTGACGCAGTCTCCTCTGAACAGTTGATGTTGAGATGTGTCTGTTACTTGAACTCTGTGAAACATTTATTTGGCCTGTAATTTCTGAGGCTGGTAACTCTAATGAACTTATCCACTGCAGCAAAGGTAACTCTGGGTCTTCCTTTCCTGTCGCTTTCCTCATTAGAGACAGATTCACAGCGCTTGTTTGTTTTTGCGACTGTACTTGAAGAAACTTTCAAAGTTCTTGAAATGTTCCTGATTGACTGACCTTCATATCTTAAAGTAATGATGGACTGTCATTTCTCTTTGCTTATTTGAGCTGTTCTTGCCATAATATAGACATGGTCTTTTACAAAATAGGGCTATCTTCTGTATACCACCCCTACCTTGTCACAACACAACTGACTGGCTCAAACGCATTAAGAATGCGTTCACTTTTAACAAGGCACACGTGTTAATTGAAATGCATTCCAGGTGACTACATCATGAATCTGGTTGAGAGAATGCCAAGAGTGTGAAAAGCTGTCAAGGTTAACGGTGACTACTTTGAAGAATCTCAACTATAAAATATATTTGGATTATTTTAACACTGTTTTTCTTACTACATGATTCCATATTTGTTATTTCATAGTTTTGATGTCTTCACTATTCTACAATGTAAAAATAAAGAAAAACCCTTGAATGAGTAGGTGTGTTAAAACTTTTGACTGGTACTGTATATCTTTACATACTTCAAAAGCTTCAAAAGTATTGGGACAGGGACACATTAGTTGTTGTTTTGGCTCTGTATCTCACGGCCGTTGTTGGAAGGAGACCAAAGTGCAGCGTTGTGAGCGTACATTTCTCTTTTATTTAGTAAATGTCGCCAATAAAACAACAAATGAAAAACAACCGTGAAGCTTACAGGGCTATAGTGCCACTAACAAAGATAACCTCCCACCCTGAAGGGAAAAGGGCTACCTAAGTATGGTTCCCAATCAGAGACAACGATAAACAGCTGTCCCTGATTGAGAACCATACCTGGCCAAAACATAGAAATACAAAATCATAGAAAACAAAAACATAGAATGCCCACCCCAAATCACACTCTGACCAAACCAAATACATAAAGACATAAAAAGGCTCTCTAAGGTCAGGGCGTGACACTGTACTCCAGCACTTCGGATTTGAAATGATACAATGACTATGAGAATAAAGTGCAGACTGTCAGCTTTAATTTGAGGGTATTTTTATCCATATTGGGTGAACCGTTTAGACATTACAGCACTTTTTATACATAGTCCCCCCCATTTTAGTGGACCAGAAGTATTTAGGACAAATTCACTTCTACTGTATGTGTATCAAAGTAGTCAAAAGTTAATATTTGGTCCCATATTCCTTTCACTCAATGATTAAATCAAGGTTGTGACTCTACAAACTTGTTGGATGCATTTGCTGTTTGTTTTGGTTGTGCGAAAATGTATCCACTCACTACTGACTGAAAAGATTTGGCATGGGTCCCCAGATCCTCAAAAACTTCTACAGCTGCACCATCGAGTGCATCCTGACCGGTTGCATCACTGCCTGGTATGGCAACTGCTCGGCATCCGACCGTAAGGAGCTACAGTGGGTTGTGCACAAAAGCTTCCTGCCATCCAGGACCTATATACTAGGCGGTGTCAGAGGAAAGCCCCAAAAATTGTCAAAGACTCCAGTCACCCGAGTCATGGACTGTTTAGTAAATATTTTCTTAACTCTTATTTTCTTAAAACTGCATTGCAGGCTTGTAAGTAAGCATTTCACGGTAAGGTCTACACCTGTGGTATTCAGCGCACGAGACAAATAAAATGTGATTTGATTTGAGCGTCAGACATCGAAGCGAGTATTTGCGTAACCCCAGTTCTACGATAATATGAGTAGATGTCTCACCGCATTTCCATGCTCGAAAGAGCACAAGGAACAGAGGCACGCTTGAGAATGACCAGTGGGTGGGCGAGTGACGTCTTATTCGGAGGAGAGGGGCTCACCTCATTCGCCACTCACCTTGTCTGTCTCCAACAGACATTGTGTGAGTCATTACTCGAGCCATAAGTGATCCACTGAGTGAATCCGATTGTGAGACATCTCACTCACATTATCGTGGAACCAGGGTTATGCAAGTAACCCCAAGGTTTTGTTAGCTGTTTAGTGTCGGCTCTTCTGTACAACCTAACTTCTCAGTTACCGAGCTACTGAGTTCAGGTGAGCTCTTTAGGGAAAGAGGTACTGAGAGAGAGCAAGAAAGACCGAGAGAGGGGGGGGCATACATTGCCTGTTTTGGCCTACTTTAAACCTTTTTACAAGTATCTGTGAAAGTGATCATAACGTATGACTCACACAGATGTCATACGGAGCCCCTTGTAAAATGCCCATGTTGGTCGGTGTCAGTCAGCTGCTGATAGATATCTGGCTCATGTCTAGTAAAAGTGTATTGCTGGAAGGATTGTGTGTACTTGTGTGTGAACTAGACTATAGGCAGTTTCTGAGAATAGTTTGGCAGTTTTTGCAGACTGTTGACAGCTTGAAGCAGACTGTGCCACCAGTCTACCAGACGTCCTGTTTCTCAGTTTTCCTCCACATTCTTTAGTGATAAGCTCATGCCAACATACCAGAACCCTACAATGCTTCCCCAGCTGCTGAATTGTCTTCTCTCTGTTTGTGTGTGTGTGTGTGTGTGTGTGTGTGTGTGTGTGTGTGTGTGTGTGTGTGTGTGTGTGTGTGTGTGTGTGTGTGTGTGTGTGTGTGTGTGTGTGTGTGTGTGTGTGTGTGTGTGTGTGTGTGTGTGTGTGTGTGTGTGCGTGCGTGTGTGTGTGTGTCTAAAAGCTGTTTGAACCACAGGATGATGTCATTGTCCCAATTCTAATTAGGTCTCCCTCATCTGTGCCACTGGTTAGTGTGAGGTAAATCACCAAACCCTTTTCCATGGCCAGAGGGATAAAAACAACTTTACTATAGAGAGAGAGGGAGGGGGAGGGAGGCCACAAGGCAGTATATGGCTTGCCAACCACTTTGGAATTTCCGTAGAGTCCCGTGGCTGATGCATATCCCCTGCTGAGAGAGACCTGGCCACAGATGCTCTGGTTTTGCCGTGTCCCCTCTTTGGCTGTAGCCCTTCACACATACCCAACCAGGATCCAGATGCTGGCACGAGATGTCAGAGAAGCAAGAGTCTACCGCTCTGTTTCCAAATAACTCTTATCGTTTCCACGGAGATCAGATCAAATCAGATGAAAGAAGTTTGCTTACCTCTGACGTCATCGTCAGAGTCATTGTTAAGTTCCTGTGCGTACGTGTCTGCATTTGTCGAGGATTGGCCAGAAAACAGTGATGATAGCATGCAGCACAGAGCGGAATGACTGGCCTATGAATGGCGGTCATTGTTCTGAGTAGCTCAAGTTACCTCTGACTGCCAAACCACCCGGGCTACTGATAACGGTGGTGGTGGCTCACTCAGAGATAAAGAAAAGTCATTGACTTCTTTAATTTCAATGTTCTCATTGGGCATACCTTAACATAGATGCCAGTTCTCCTTTTTTGGGGGGGGGGGGTAAAAGCAACATAAGAGGAGGGGAAATGTAGATAACGTCACGTGTGTCTATGAAAGAGAGAGAGCAGGAGATGGGGGGTAAAAGCAACATAAGAGGAGGGGGAATGTAGATAACGTCACGTGTGTCTATGAAAGAGAGAGAGCAGGAGATGGGGGGGTAAAAGCAACATAAGAGGAGGGGGAAATGTAGATAACGTCACGTGTGTCTATGAAAGAGAGAGAGCAAGAGATGGGGGGGGTGCGCAATGGTGGAATAGAAGGGTAAAAAAGAAGGATTTCAACCGAGGAAGTGAAGAAGAGAAAAGACAGAGAAGGTGTGGGTTGGCCTCGGCTGTCAACTCAACAGAAGATACATTAGATTATGGAAACTTTCTGTGGGCACTGGCCCCTCTCGTTTTTGTTTTCGCATGTGCTTAAGTGATGCGTCAGTCTTTTACAGGTCACTACGGGAGATGAGGAGAATGGTAGGGAAGATAGTTAGAGACAACATGGGACATGAATGAGCTCCAATTTGGTTTGTGCATTCGGACTGTAGTCAAATGTCACTGTCTGAAATATGCTAGTGCAGTGAAAATGGCCGGGCTATTTGAGTCTGTGGTCAGGTCTAAGGAAGTGGCAGACATTCCCTGGGTTCTGACTGCTTTACACAGCACTTACAACAACAAGCTCTTTAACACGATTTTCATTTTTCAAACACCATCGGTTCTTTATTGTAATTGTTTGCACACAAGCATATGGATTTTGTTGTGTTAAACGTGCATATTTCTGTCCGAGCAACAATGGAATAACCCGTACACATTGTAATAGATGAACGTAAGAGTCTAGTTTTTGTGTGCTGTGGGTCCTTAGTACCTCTTCTGCTTCACAGAGGGGGTCCAAAGGGAGGGTACGCTCACTGGGTCTGTCAAAGAGCTGTGTCAACAGTCCAGGTCTCACCACATTCATACCAGGCATTCCTTCATGTGCACACCTCCCTGCACAAACATACCGTTCACACGCACGAACGCATGTTCACACACATGCACACTCACACCTAGTACATGCACAAGAACATGCTGATATAGTAAAAAAAGGTGTGTGTAGGCTATAATCAGTCTCCGTTGTTTAGGTTCCACTCATTTTACATATGGATTTGATTTATTTTCCGTCATCCTAACCCTACCATCAGGGATCTATTTGTGATCTATGGCAGGGGCACGTGGTGATTTTCTCCAGACCTTTTTATGCCCTTTCAACCAGTCACAGTTCATTCTCCGTTTTACAACATCCCTGCCGGTCATATTAGTTGAAGATAAGCATAATGTGAGGAACATGCACAGTCTACCTCTTGTTTGCCGTGATTACACAGCAAAGCAACCGGGCTCCAACCCAGTTCAATGTTCTCCCTTGTTAAAAGATGTTGAACAAATAGCATCTTATCAACACCTTCAGTAAATATTACGGCATGGTTTCCCCCGGGAACGGTTTCGATTGAATAGTGTTCCGTCTCTCCTTGTTCACAGTTCACTTCTTTCATTCCCTCATATCGTTAGAGCTACACTACTAGAGCCACGCTGTCCCTCTGTGGCAACAAGAAGTAATGCAAGTGTCCGAGTAATCAGATTACCACATCTGATAGCTTTCAATTGTATTGATGTACTCTGCAGGACTTACACCATTTTACTCTGACGACAGCTCCTGAAACATACCACTTGTGGTAAACAGAGCAACAGCTCAGTATGTCCTCTACGCCTGTGTGTTTTCCAGGTGTTTGCTGCCCTGCTGTTGATGTTGCCATGGCGGACAGTATGAACTGCAAATACTGCCGGGAGGACCTGAGTGGGAAGAAGTACGTTCAACAGGAGGAGAAGCCTGTCTGTGTCCGATGCCATGACAAGTTCTGTGCCAACAACTGCACTGAGTGCCGCCGTCCTATTGGCATCGACTCCAAGGTGTGTGTGTGTGTGTGTGTTCAGTGACACCTCCCATGTCTTATATACTGCCATGAAATGTATTTTATGTATTACATGTGTTATGTTTTATTGTGTGTTTCCATATGGGTTTGTTTATACCTGCACACTGTCAGCACGTGTTTTCATGACTGCAGACTGTCTGTCTAGACTTGTTTATGAGTGCACACTGTCTACACAGCAGTTGAGGGAGAAAACCATTCTGCTCCTCCCTTCCTAAAGATAAAAACTTAAACAGGAAGTACCCGTGTAAGGACTGTTCAACTTTGGTCTGACCAATCGGAATCTATGCTTCAGGATTGTTTTTTCAATTGTCACCTTCTGACCTTAGTTCCTTTGTTATGTCTTTGTTATAGTATGGTCAGGGCGTGAGTTGGGTGGGTTGTCTATGTTCCGTGTTCTATGTTGTGTTTTGCGTTTGGCCTGGTATGGTTCTCAATCAGAGGCAGGTGTCGTTAGTTGTCTCTGATTGAGAATCATACTTAGGTAGCCTTTTCCCACTTGTGTTTCGTGGGTGTTTATTTTCTGTGTCTGTGTGTTCCACACGGAACTGTTTCGGTTAGTTATTTCATGTGTCGTTTATTGTTTTGTTTCAGTGTTCGCTTGTTTTAATAAAGAGCATGAACACGTACCACGCTGCGCATTGGTCCTCCGATCCTTACTACTACTCCTCGTCAGTAGTAGGGGCCGACGTGAGAAAGATATTTAAACGTGTTAACCCTTGCAAGGCTGCCGGCCCAGATGGCATCCCTGGCCGCGTCCTCAGAGCATATGCAGACTAGCTGGCTGGAGTGTTTACAGACATATTAAATCTCTCCCTATCCTAGTCCTAGTCTGTTCCCTCATCACTAAGCTCTGGGCCCTTGGTCTGAACACCTCCCTGTGCATCTGGGTCCTGGACTTACTGACAGGCCGACCCCAGGTGGTGATGGTAGGCAACAACAAGTCCACTATTCTGATCCTCAACACGGGGGCCCCACAAGGGATCGTGCTCAGCCTCCTCCTGTACTCCCTGTTCATCCATGACTGCATGGCCACTCAATCATAAAGTTTTCAGACAACACAATAGTGCTAGGCCTGATTACCAACAATGATAAGACAGTCTACAAGGAGGAGGTGAGGGCCCCTAAGACACTCATGATCTTCTACAGATGCACCATTGAGAGCATCCTGTTGCGCCATGTCATCGCCTGGTACGGCAAATGCACCATCCACAACCGCAAGGCTCTCCAGAGGGGGGTGTGGTCAGCCCAACGCATCTCCGGGGACACACTGCCTGCCCTCCAGGACATCAACAGCACCCGGTGTCCCAGGAAGGCCAAGAAAATCAGCAAGGTCCTCAGCCACCAAGCCACAGCCTGTTCACGGCCTGTTAACAGGCGCATCAAAGCTGGGACTGAGAGACTGATAAACAGCTTCCATCTACAGGCCATCAGACGGTTAAATAGTCATCACTAGCCGGCCTCTGCCCAGTACACTGCCCTCAACTTTAGTCACTGTTACTACCACCCAGTACTCTACCCTGCACCTTAAAGACTGCTGCCTATGTCAAATGAAATCAAATGTATTTATATAGCCCTTCTTACATCAGCTGATATCTCAAAGTGCTGTACAGAAACCCAGCCTAAAACCCCAAACAGCAAGCAATGCAGGTGTAGAAGCACAGTGGCTAGGAAAAACTCCCTAGAAAGGCCAAAACTTAGGAAGAAACCTAGAGAAGAACCAGGCTATGAGGGGTGCAGTCTTCTTCTGGCTGTGCCGGGTTATAACAGATTATAACAGAACATGGCCAAGATGTTCAAATGTTCATAAATGACCAGCATGATCAAATAATAATAATCACAGTAGTTGTCGAGGGTGCAGCAAATCAGCACCTCAGGGGTAAATGTCAGTTGGCTTTTCATAGCCGATCATTCAGAGTATCTCTACCGCTCCTGCTGTCTCTAGAGAGTTGAAAACAGCAGGTCTGGGACAGGTAGCACGTCCGGTGAACAGGTCAAACCAAATGTTATTAGTCACACATGAAAGGCTTACTTACGAGCCCCTAACCAACAATGCAGTTTAAAAAATATGAATAAGAATAAGAAATAAAAGGAATAAGTCATTAAAGAACAGCAGTAAAATAACAATAGCGAGACTATATACAAGGGGTACTGGTACAGAGTCAATGGGGTCACCTGTTAGTCGAGGTAATTGAGGTAATATGTACATGTAGGTAAAGTTATTTAAGTGACTATGCATAGATAATAACAGAAAGTGTCATCGGCCAACTTAATGGTGTTGGAGTCGTACCTGGACGTGCAGTCATGAGTGAACAGGGAGTAAAAGAGGGGGCCGAGCACGCACCCCTGAGGGGCCCTTGTGTTGAGGATCAGCATGGCGGATGTGTTGTTACCTACCCTTACCATCTGGGGGCGGCCCGTCAGGAAGTCCAGGATCCAGTGTTTAGTTGTTTAGTCCCAGGGTCCTTCGCTCATTGATGAGCTTTGAGGGCACTATGGTGTTGAACACTGAGCTGTAGTCAATGAATAGCATTCTCACATAGGTGTTCCTTTTGTCCAGGTGGGAAAGGGCAGTGTGGAGTGCAGTAGAGATAGCATCATTGGATCTGTTAGGGCGGTATGCAAATTGATGTGGGTATAGGGTTTCTGGGATAATGGTGTTGATGTGAACCATGGCCAGCCTTTCAAAGCACTTCATGGCAACAGACGTGAGTGCTATGTGTCGGTAGTCATTTAGGCAGGTTACCTTAGTGTTCTGCTTAAAACATGTTGGTATTACAGACTCAGACAAGGAGAGGTTGAAAATGTCAGTGAAGACACTTGCCAGTTGGTCAGCGCATGCTCACAGTACATGTCCTTGTAATCCATCTGGCTCTGCGGCAGATGGCTCTGCGGAGAGCGTGATTACACAGTTGTCCAGAACAGCTGGTACTCTCATGCATGTTTCAGTGTTATTTGCCTCGAAGCGAGCATAGTAGTAGTTTAGCTAGTCTGGTAGGCTCGTGTCACTGGGCAGCTCTCGACTGTGCTTCCCTTTGTAGTCTGTAATGATTCGTCGGAGGGCATAGCGGGGTTTCTTTTAAGTTTCCGGGTTAGAGTCCCACTCCTTGAAAGCGGCAGCTCTAGCCTTTAGCTCAGTGGGGATGTTGCCTGTAATCCATGGGGTATGTACGTACGGTCACTGTGAGGACAACGTCATTGATGCACGCCTCAGTGCCATCAGAGGAATCCCGGAACATATTCCAGTCTGTGCTAGCAACACAGAACTGTAGCTTAGCATCTGTTTCATCTGACCAGTTATTTATTGACGAAGTCACTGGTGCTTCCTGCTTTAATTTTTGTTTGTAAGCAGGAATCAGGAGGATAGAATTATGGTCAGATTTGCCAAATGGAGGGCGAGGGAGAGCTTTGTACGCTTCTCTGTGTGTGGAGTAAATGTGGTCTATTGTTCTTTTCCCTCTGGATGCACATTTAACATGCTGATAGAAATTTGGTAAAACGGATTTAAGTTTCCCCGCATTAAATTCCCCGGCCTCTAGGAGCGCCGACTCTGGATGAGCTTCTTCCTGTTTGCGTAATTATTATTATTATTTTTTTTTTACCGTTATTTAACTAGGCAAGTCAGTTAAGAACAAATTTTTATTTTCAATGACGCCCTAGGAACAGTGGGTTAACTGCCTGTTCAGGGGCAGAACGACAGATTTGTACTTTGTCAGCTCAGGGATTTAAACTTGCAACATTCTGGTTACTAGTCCAACGCTCTAACCACTAGGCTACCCTGCCGCCCCAATACAGATCATTGAGTGCGGTCTTAGTGCCAGCATCGATCTGTGGTTGTATGCCGATACAGCGTATAACCAGACAGCTGTGTGTTGATAATGTCGTCATTCAGCCACGACTCTGTGCAGCATAAGATATTACAGTTTTTAATGTCCCGTTGGTAGTTTAATCTTCCTCGTAGGTTGTCGATTTTATTTTCCAATGATTGCACGTTAGCTAGTAGAACAGAAGGCGGGGGGGAGTTATTCGATCGCCTATGAATTCTCAGAAGGCAGCCCGACCTCCTTCCTCTTTTTTCATCGTCTCTTCACCAAATGACGGGGATTTGGGCCTGTTCCCGGGAAAGCAGTATGTCGTTCACATCGGGCTTGTCTGGCACGTTAAAGGGAAAAAAAGCTTCTGCCAGTTCTTGGTGAGTAATCGCTGTTCTGATGTCCAGAAGTTTTTTTTTTAAAGTTACAAACAACACAAAAAAAACGAACAAAAAACACAGTTGGTTAGGAGCACGTAAAACATCAGCCATCTTCTCCGGCGTCTTGATACAATGTACATAGGCATTGAACACTGGTCTCTTCAACAATGTTTACATACTGTTTTACCCACTTTATATGTACAGTTGAAGTCGGACGTTTACATTCACCTTTGCCAAATATATTTAAACTATAGGATTGAGGTCAGGGCTTTGTGATGGCCACTCCAATACCTTGACTTTGTTGTCCTTATTAAGCCATTTTGCCACAACTTTGGAAGTATGCTTGAGGTCATTGTCCATTTGCAAGACCCAAGCTTTAACTTCCTGACTGATGTCTTGAGATGTTGCTTCAATATATCCACGTAATTTTCCTTACTTATGATGCCACCTATTTTGTGAAGTGCACCAGTCCCTCCTGCAGCAAAGCACCCCCACAACATGATGCTGCCACCGCTGTTCTTCACGGTTGGGATGGTGTTCTTCGGCTTGCAAGCCTCCCCCTTTTTCCTCCAAACATAACGGTGGTTATTATGGCCAGACAGTTCTATTTCTGTCATCAGACCAGAGGATATTTCTCCAAAAAGCACAATCTTTGTCCCCATGTGCAGTTGCAAATTGTAGTCTGCTTTTTTATGGCGGTTTTGGAGCAGTGGCTTCTTCCTTGCTGAGCGGCCTTTCAGGTTATGTCGATATAGGACTCATTTTATTGTTGATATAGATACTTTTGTACCTGTTTCCTCCAGCATCTTCACAATGTCCTTTACTGTTGTTCTGGGATTGATTTGCACTTTTCACACCAAAGTACATTCATCTCTAGGAGACAGAACGCTTGAGCGGTATGACAGCTGCGTGGTCCCATGGTGTTTATACTTTCGTACTATTGTTCGTACAGAACGTGGTACCTTCAGTTGTTTGGAAATTGCTCCCAAGGATGAACCAGACTTGTGGAGGTCTACAATTTTTTTCCTGAGATTTTGTCTGATTTCTTTTGATTTTCCCATGATGTCAAGCAAAGAAGCAGTGAGTTTGAAGGTAGGCCTTGAAATACATCCACAGGTACACCTCCATTAGACTCAAATGATGTCAATTAGCCTATCAGAAGCTTATAAAGCCATGACATCATTTTCTGGAATTTTCCAAGCTGTTTAAAGGCACAGTCAACTTAGTGTATGTAAACTTCCGACCCACTGGAATTATAAGTGAAATAATCTGTCCGTAAACAATTGTTGGAAAAAATACTTGTGTCATGCACAAAGTCCATGTCCTAACCGACTTGCCAAAACTATAGTGTGTTAACAAGAACTTTGTGGAGTGGTTGAAAAATGAGTTTTAATGACTCCAACCTAAGTGCATGTAAACTTCCGACTTCAACTGTATATACTGTTTTCTAGTCAAGGCTCATCCTATATAACTACTGCTGCACACACCTTTTCTATTCATATACTGTCCATAATGTCTATACACACCATCATATACATATAGATTTATATTCCAGACTCTGACATTGCTCTTTGTGAAATGTTTCTATTTCTTAATTTGTTTCTTTTTATTTTGAGGGATTTATGTGTATTGTTTTGTAATTGTTTGGTATTACTGCACTGTTGGAGCTAGGAACATTAGCATTTCACTGCACCCGCGATAACGTCTGCAAAATTTGTGTACACAACCAATAACATTAGATTTGATTTGAAAACATTGACTTTCTTTCCCTCCTCCATTCCCTTCTTCTCTCTGCCCTCCTTCTCTCTGCCTTCCTTCCTTCCTTCCTTCCTTCCTTCCTCCCTCACTCACTCACTCACTCACTCACTCACTCACTCACTCATTTCCTTCCCTCCCTCACTCACTCCCTCCCTCCCCACCTCCCTCACTCCCTCCCTCCCTCCCTCCCTCCCTCCCTCCCTTCCTTCCTTCCCTCAGGAGTTGCAACATAAAGGCCGTTATTGGCACGCAGACTGCTTTCGCTGCTACAAGTGCTACAAGCCATTAGCCAAGGAGTCCTTCAGTGCTAAGGATGACCGCATCATGTGTGGGAAGTGCAGCTCCCGGGAGGATGCCCCTCGTTGTCACGCCTGCTACAAAGCCATTCTAGCCGGTAAGGGACACTATGGGCTAAGACTCACTGATTTGCGTTTGACATTAAATGAAGCTAGTGATATTTATGCCCTCTGTATGTTTCATTTCTTAGATGCTCTCCATCACGTGAACTTATATTAGTAAACGCTTTCCTGAATTTCAGTTAAGTGGAAATGTGCAGTTCAAACAATAACAAAGTGGACACCCCACTACTGTTTTGATAAATAGCTGAGGGTTGGGTCTGGAGAAACGTAACCCGTTTCAAATGCATAGACAGAGCTATAGATGGAATGACTGACCATCCATAAAATTGATGTTTTGAGGCTATTCAGTACTTGTTTACAATGACATTATTCACAACCAAAGGAGTAAAACAAGCTTTTATTTTGGGTTCTGATGGGGTACGACAGTTGAACTAAGCTCATAAGTTCTATTCAGCAAGAATCAATAGGTATATACAGTCGTGGCCAAAAGTTTTGAGAATGACACAAATATTAATTTCCACAAAGTTTGCTGCTTCTGTGTCTTTAGATATTTTTGTCAGATGTTACTATGGAATACTGAAGTATAATTACAAGCATTTCACAAGTGTCAAATACTTTTATTGGCAATTACATGAAGTTGATGCAAAAAGAGTCAATATTTGCAGTGTTGACCTTTCTTTTTCAAGACCCCTGCCATCTGCCCTGGCATGCTGTCAATTAACTTCTGGGCCACATCCTGACTGATGGCAGCCCATTCTTGCATAATCAATGATTGGAGTTTATCAGAATTTGTGGGTTTTTGTTTGTCCACCCGCCTCTTGAGGATTGACTACACGTTCTCAATGGGATTAAGGTCTGGGGAGTTTCCTGGCCATGGACCCAAAATATCGATGTTTTGTTCTCCGAGCCACTTAGTTATCACTTTTTCCTTATGGCAAGGTGCTCCATCATGCTGGAAAAGGCATTGTTCGTCACCAAACTGTTCCTGGATGGTTGGGAGAAGTTGCTCTCTGAGGATGTGTTGGTACCATTCTTTATTCATGGCTGCGTTCTTAGGCAAAATTGTGAGTGAGCCCACTCCCTTGGCTGAGAAGCAACCCCACACATGAATGGTCTCAGGACGCTTTACTGTTGGTATGACACAGGACTGATGGTAGCGCTCACCTTGTCTTCTCCGGACAAGCTTTTTTCCGGATGCCCCAAACAATCGGAAAGGGGATTCATCAGAGAAAATGACTTTACCCCAGTCCTCAGCAGTCCAATCCATGTACGTTTTGCAGAATATCAATCTGTCCCTGATGTTTTTCCTGGAGATAAGTGGCTTCTTTGCTGCCCTTCTTGACACCAGGCCATCCTCCAAAAATCTTTGCCTCACTGTGCGTGCAGATGCACTCACACCTTCCTGCTGTTATTCCTGAGCAAGCTTTGTACTGGTGGTGCCCCGATCCAGCAGCTGAATCAACTTTAGGAGACTGTCCTGGTGCTTGCTGGACTTTCTTGGGCGCCCTGAAGCCTTTTTCACAACATTTGAACTGCTCTCCTTGAAGTTCTTGATGATCCAATAAATGGTTGATTAGGTGCAATCATACTGGCAGCAATATCCTTGCCTGTGAAGCCCCTTTTGTGCAAAGCAATGATGTCGACACGTGTTTCCTTGCAGGTAACCATGGTTGACAGAGGAAGAGCAATGAATCCAAGCACCACTCTCCTTTTGAAGCTTCCAGTCTGTTATTCAAATTCAATCTGCATGACAGAGTGGTCTCCAGCCTTGTCCTCATCAACACTCACACCTGTGTTAACGAGAGAATCACTGACATGATGTCAGCTGGTCCTTTTGTGGCAGGGCTGAAATGCAGTGGAATTTTTTGGGGGGGATTCAGTTCATGTGCATGGCAATGAGGGACTTTAGAAATTAATTGCAATTTATCTGATCACTCTTCATAACATTCTGGAGTACATGCAAATTGCCATCATACAAACTGAGGCAGCAGACTTTGTGAAAATTAATATTTGTGTCATTCTCAAAACGTTTGACCATGACTGTATATATATATATATATATATATATATATATCATTAATTCAAAAGTCAAAAAATGTATGTACCAATTGCAGATTGCCCCTTTAAACCATCATAGAGACTGATGTGTGTTTTTTTCTTTCCTAAAGGCTCTGAGAATGTGGAGTATAAAGGCAATGTGTGGCATGAGGACTGCTTCACCTGTTACCAGTGTAAAAAACCCATCCGTTCCCAAAGCTTCCTGACCAAAGGCACTGACATCTACTGTGGCCCTTGCCATGAGAAGAAGTTTGCTAAGACCTGTGTCAGCTGTAAGCAGGTAACATAAAGATTTCATTTTTTCAATGACCTCCAAATTCTTGGATATCATTGATGGATGTTCATTGTCAATAAGCCAATTGGACCAAAGTGGTTGATTTGAAACCAATGGTTCTCCTGTATAAAGGACATGACGATTCCCCTCTAAACTGACTTGACTCTCTGCCGACCCCTGTCTAGACCATCACCTCCGGGGGAGTGAACTACCAGGAGAAGCCATGGCACTCAGAATGTTTTGTCTGCAGCTCCTGCCGAAAGCCTCTGTCTGGGACCCGCTTCACCTCCCACGAGGAGAAGGCTTTCTGTGTGGACTGCTACAAGTCTACTGTAGCCAAGAAATGCAGCGGCTGCCAGAACCCCATAACAGGTCAATACACGCTCGCACACACACACACTCGCACACCCACAGACGCACACACACAAGCACACACTCTCTCTCTCTCTAATGCCACTATTGAACGATTGTACACATTTGTAATTGTTTGATGTTTTTTTCCTCGGTTCCATCCAGGTTTCGGCAAAGCCACCAATGTGGTGAACTACGAGGGCAGCTCGTGGCATGAGTACTGCTTCAACTGCAAGAAGTGTTCCCTGAGCCTGGCTAACAAGCGCTTCGTGGCCAACGGAGGGAACATCTTCTGCTCTGACTGTGCCAAGGACTGAGGTGAACTTAGAACAGAAACAGTGGGTCTGCTATGCCAGCTTTTCAGGGATGTGAAGCTGAAAGCAATTGTTTTACTTTTCATTTTACAGCGATAGCGAGGGATACAAATATTTGGCTGAAATCTGTGGATTCGGTGGGGTAATCGAGTATCTTCCTAAAGATTGGGGTCATGTTCTACGGGAGACATTTCAACCCTGGGGAACTTCAAAACCGTAGCTGTTAATTCAAAGGTCTTAAAGGGAAAAACAGTGTCCCAGAGAGATTGCTTAGCTAATAGTTATTGTGATGGGTAATTATAAGCACTTTAAATTAGTCACTTACCGTGCACAAAACCAATGAAAATATTTGAAAATTCAATATAATGAACTGCATGTCTGGTGTCTTGCATATGTGGGTCTGTAATCAGCAATAAACAAATATATTTCCACAAAGTTGTGTGATTTTCCTTTTTCTGTGTTCCCAAGCATCGGGAGGGACTCTGGTTTCTTTTGTCATGATCGTTGTAATTACATTGAATTGTCATATGTTGGGTTCAGTATATACTAGGTATAACATCCTTACTCAAATAAAAATACAAAATCTCAGACCCATGGACAAATGCCGAATTCATCCAGCAACACAAGACGTTTTACTGTACGGTTTGTGTGCCACCCAAACCAAGAGATTGAAAATGTAACAAACATCCATTGATTATAAGCGTTAGGAGAGCGCAGTAAAGTAGGGAAGAGAAGAGCTCATACCCTGAAGGCTGATTCACTGTCACAGCATATAAAGCAAAGAAGGAATAGGTGAGGGGGGGGTGGAGCGACAGTCAGGTCGGTGTTTTCCATGTGTGTACACCTACAGGTCTCACTGACACTAGAAAACACCATCGGTCTCATCCATCCAGTCAGGGATAGTGACGATGCTAAATAACGCCATACAATAGGCTACTATATATCAGGACCCTCTGCAGTCAGTTGTATGCCTCCTCATGATTTGGTAAGTCAATTTACCTTTTGTATTACTGACCTTTTAAAATGTACTTTAAGACGATGGTTTACACAGCGGTAAAGTGTAAAGTGATGTTTTAAACTCTATTCTCGGTTGAGAAAATCCATTTCCAACTCAATTTCCATTTGAATCTTAATGGCATCTCCCGTTCATGTCCTACATTGTCATCTTTTATGATTGTCCATAATTCTGTTGGGATTATTATAAATGTTCATTACTGTAAATATTGTCATATTGTCTCATTTGGAATTCAATTCAACCGTCCCTCGACGGACTAGAAAGGCTTTGGCAGTGGAAGCGATATAATAGAAATAAAATATGCAAACACGTGAACAAAGTGCAATTGGGTAGCTACATTTGCTTTGATATTGTATCGTGTCGGATAATAGCAGTCTTGACAACCGCCCTGTAAAGTGTTCACCCAAAATGTAAAGCTTATACAATGATTGATAGATTGATGCTACAGAGAACCACATTTTGTCCTACAAAATACGATCTTCAAAGAAAAGACATTATACCGATAGATAAAACATCAGAGCAAAAGCTTGAGAGCGGGTCTTATTCTTATTTGTGTTTATTTCAGAGCCGTGATGAAGTTCAGTGAGACACTCCTCCTTCTCAGCCTGTCTCTACTAAGCTGTGGCTCTCGCAGGGATCCAGGTTAGCAGCTGGCCACAGCACTGCACAGCACTCAGCACTCTTTACTCACACTCAATAACACACACAACTGATCAATAACACGCCACACGTAGCCGATCCTCTGAGAGACACTGTATCTGTAAGATGTGTAAGTTAATAATGGAGATGTACACGGAGTGGACAAAATATTAGGAACACCTGCTCTTTCCATGACATAAACTGACCAGGTGAATCCAGGTGAACGCTACGGTATGATCCCTTATTGATGTCACTTGTTAAATCCACTTCAGTCAGTGTAGATGAGGGGGAGCAGACAGGTTAAAGAAGGATTTTTAAGCCTGGAGACAATTATGACATGGAATGTGTGTGTGTGCCATTCAGAGGGTGAATGGGCAAGACAAAAGATTTAAGTGCCTTTGAACGGGGTATGGTAGTAGGTGCCAGGCACAACGGTTTGAGTGTGTCAAGAAATGCAACTCTGCTGGGTTTTTCACGTTCAACAGTTTCCCGTGTATATCAAGAATGGTCCACCACCCGAAGGACATCCAGACAACTTGACACAACTGCAGGAAGCATTGGAGTCAACATGGGCCAGCATCCCTGTAGGAATGCTTCCGACACCTTGTAGAATCCATGCCCCGACGAATTGAGACTATTCTGAGGGGAAAAGGGGGGTGCAACTCAATATTAGGAAGGTGTTCCTAATGTTTTGTACACTCAGTGTAGAAGATAACAAAATCCAAATGTGCCTGTTGACAGTGGCCCATTTGCCCTGTGTACACCAGAATGTTCTAGCGTGAGCTTGTGGGGGAAGATGGCTGACTTCACAGGGGAGTGCAGTTACTGGCAGCTGAGTCCGGACCTCTCCATCCCTGCCCTGGAGGAGCTCAGCGTGTGTGTCCACCTCCAACGGCACATCAGCACACCGGCCTGGACAGCCTTCATGTACCGCCACCCTGACGGGCTACAGGCTGAGCTGGGCCTGGCGGGTCAGGAGGGCCTGGTCCACACCTGGCTGTTTGGGATGAGGTGGTCAGCCCCCCTCCACCTCCCCCTGGGCCACTGGCACTACGTCTGTATAACCTGGTCTGGGGCTTCTCACCAGCCAGCCCTCTACGTCAATGGGACCAGTGTGGATGTTACAGCCCATGCTAACGAATCCCCCCTGTCCCCGTCCTGCTGCAGGCTGGCCCCGCACGGCACGCTCACCCTGGGTGTCTCCCACTACTTCATCCAAGGGGAGATGCATGTGGAAAACGGTACCAACCTCAATGGGAGTGTTTCTCTGTTCCGCGTGTGGGGGCAGGCACGCACCCCTGAACAGGTGTCGGACCTGAGCTGCACAGAGGGGGATGAGGTGCGCTGGGATGCTGTTGACTGGCTTACCCAGAGCTGCCCTCCAGTCCCAGACTCCCATCTACAGTGTGGTGAGGCAGGAAACCATTAACATTTTATATCCATTTTGATGGTCTATAAATGTATATTGAATGTCATTCTCTATGGAAAAACTGATTGGTGTTCGCTTTAATGAGCAGCCTTTTTTGTCATGTTTCCACGTCTCTGGTGGCCTCATCTCCTGTTCCTGTTACGTGACTGGAAAATATTGATCTTGTGAACCCATTTTAATGGCGCACACACAGGGTGCATGATTAAACTTGTTCAACATCAAAGCTTACTGCAGATGTTTTCATGTCGTTAGAGATGGTCCTTTAACATTGTATTAAGTACACTGAACAAAAATATATAAAGGCAACATGTAAAGTGTTATTCCCAATGTTTCATGTGTAGAAATAGAAGATCCCAGAAATGTTCCATACACACAAAAAGCTTATTTCTCTCAAATGTTGTGCACACATTTGTTTACATCCCTGTTAATGTGCATTTATCCTTTTCCTAGATAATCCATCCACCCGTCAAGTGTGGCATATCAAGAAGCTGATTTAATAGCATGATCATTACACAGATGCACCTTGTGCTGGGGACAATAAAACCCCACTCTAAAATGTGCAATTTTGTAATACAACACAATGCCATAGATGTCTCAAATTTTAAGGGAGCGTGCAATTGGCATGCTGACAGCCTGAAAGCCCACCAGAGTTGTTGCCAGATAATTTAATGTTAATTTCTGTTCCATAATGACGCCTCCAACGTCGTTTCAGAGAATTTGGCAGTATGTCCAACACGGCCTGATGAAATTGTAGGTTCGCACAACCAAAGAATTGCGGCGCAAAACTGTCAGAAACCATCTCAGTGATGCTCATCTGCGTGCTCGTCGTCTTCACCAGGGTCTTGACCTGACTGTAGTTTGCCGTCGTAACCAACTTTAGTGGGCAAATGCTCACCTTCGATGGCCACTGGCACACTGGAGTAGTGCGCTCTTCACAGATGAATCCTGGTTTCAACTGTACCGGGCAGATGGCAGACAGCGTGTATGGCGCCATGTGGGCGATGCGGTTTGCTGATGTCAACGTTGTGAACAGAGTGCCCTATGGTGGCAGTGGGGTTATGGTATGGGTAGGCATAAGCTACGGACAACGAACACAATTCCATTTTATCGATGGCAATTTGAATGCACAGAGTTACCCTGACGAGATCCCGAGGCCCATCGTCGTGCCATTCATCCGCCGCCATCGCCTCATGTTTCAGCATGACATGCACGGCCCCATGTCACAAGGATCTGTACACGATTCCTGGAAGCTGAATGTCCTAGTTCTTCCATGGCCTGCATACTCACCAGATGTGTCACCCAATGAGCATGTGTGGGATGCTCTGGATCGACGTGTACGAACACGAGTGGGACAACATTCCACAGGCCACAGTCAACAGCCTGATCAACATGCGAAGGAGATGTGCTGCGCTGCATGAGGCAAATGGTGGTCACACCAGATACTGACAGGTTTTCTGATCCTACATTTTTCTTAAAATATCTGTGACTAACAGATGCATATCTGTATTCTCAGTCATGTGAAATTCATAGATTAGGACCTAATCAATTTCAATTTCAATTGACTGATTTCTTTATATGAACTGTGACTCAGTAAAATCGAAGAAATGGTTGCATGTTGCGTTTATATTTTTGTTCAGTGTAGATATATAGGTAAGTTAAGTAGCGTTAGCTACAATTCAGAAGGTACATGGGCTAAACACCAAGGTAATGCTTTGTCTGTTATACATTGCTACTGATCAATGCCATCATTTTCCTCATTTGTGTCAGCCTGGTCTTTGTACGAACTTAAAGTCAAGATCGCCATCATCTGCTATGATGGAAACAGTACAGACGTATACAAAGCCAGAGACCTTGCACAGAAATGGGTAAGCTAATGGGGTCACATTTCACTTACTGTTTGTTGCACAGTGTTTTAAATGGTTCCGAGATGACTCAGCACATGCAGTGTTCTCAATTTGAATGTCTTTACATTACCTTTATGTCCTTCCAGCTCAGACACATATTACCATCCAACAAATATCATTTGTACAGAGTCTCTGTGTCAACCAGGTAAGGAAAGTCCAAAATACAAAATTAGTACAGGTGTATCGTGGATTTATGCATTTAATATTCTAATCAATACTCTTTTCATCTCAATTGCAATCACCAACACAAGCTATTTCACACTTTTGACAGTGTCGGTGAGACATATGAGGACGGGGCCCATGTAAGTGTTGAACTTGACGGAATGACGATACTACACAGTAACAACAATAATGTGATAGTTACATATACATTTACTCTGATAATCCGTGCAACGGCGCACAGATGATAGCATGTGCTACAATTTCAATTCCCCAGGACACACCAATATTGCGGGCTGAATTTGATGCAAACCGGTAAGAAAGACATTATTCTGGGGGCGTTCATAAGTTTTGAGTTTCCCTTTTTTTTTAAATGGTCTCTGTGACACTACAATTGGCAGAAATGAACACAAAAATATACACACTGTTTAACATGTCCAGGAGCTGATTGAAGGTATAGGTTTGGGACTAAAAGAACTTGCCCTTGTTGTGGTTTGATAATTGCTGTATTCCCCACACAGCTTTGACTGCCTGGTCCACCTCAACGTGATCCCCAGCTCTGATGTCAGTACAGTGCAGAAACAGGTCTCTCAGTTGCTGAACACACCTCACAACGTCGGATATCTCACGCTAATGGCTAACCCCAAGAGCATCCAAGTGAACCCTGTAGGTAAAGTCACAAACCATTCCAAAAGGAATCCCACCTCTGGAGAGAAAGTCATAACTAAAGAGTAGCCAACTGGGGAAGAACGGTTACTGAATGATTAGGCACAGAGTTTTTCCTGGTCACATGGCCAGGAGGACAGATTCCTGGCCCTATATATGATATAGAAGAGTGATGCCAATGCAGGTCCATGGTTCCACTGTGATGATGATAGTGATTGTTTCTTTCCCCAGAGGACTTCCCCCCTGCCACAGTCAATCCTCCCATTGTCATTGCCACTGGAACCTCTTCTGACACAACCACAGACCTTATTGTCACGACTGGTGGCGAACTCTCAGGTTTGTGTCTTCTTCTTCTTTGTGTCTTCTTCTGTTTCAGGAAATGATCCAACCACAACCTGTCACGTTCGTCGTATACATAATGAGCGGACCAAGGCGCAGCGTGCGTAGAGTTCCACATACTTTATTACAAAGGGGACAACCTGATCCCCAATTAGAGACAACGATAATCAGCTGCCTCTAATTGGGAACCATACAGATACACCGACGTAGAAATAACAATACTAGAAAAAAAACCGAGCCACACCCTGACAAAAAACACCCCGAGGGCTCTGTATGGTCAGGGTGTGACACAACCAAACTAATTACAGCATGTGATATCATATCTGGCCTGAAATATGTATATTGGTTTCAAATATCTCACACTCTCAGTGTTAAACTACTTAATGTTGTCTTTCATCACAGACATATATTTTGAAGTTGATGTGAACGTGACCCTTACTGGGATCTGTATCCATCCGGAACTGACAATCATTACCTGGGTATGTAGCCTGAAAGGACAGCTTTTCTTCATTCAAATCCTTGATTTCCTGATGAACCCAGGTTTCATCTCACACTGCCTGTTCTCTGACAATTTCAGCTGCATGTCACTCTACCTGATGAGATGTCTGTTCTGACCTTCCAGCTTTTGGGAAAGGCATACAGGTATGTATCAGAAAAACACTCACTAATACAGGAAAAACAGCATTTTGAATGCACTGGGCCTATGAGGTTCGAATTAAGAGCAAGATAAAATCTCCCATAATTCCATTTGTGGGATTTAGTGAGCTCTTAATATGAACCTCTTAAAGGCCCAGTGCCGTAAAACATATCAAATGTCCTGTGTTTTGTATCATATTCTAAAAGAGCTGATGAAACTAACACTGTAAAAGTTATTTTTTCCTTTGACAATTTTAATGGGAACCTATTACAGAATGGTAGGTAATTGTTACTCAGAAATGATCCGATACTGAGATAAAAATGGCTGAATTGGGCCTTTTAAGAAAAAACTGATACGCAGAGAGTATCAATTTAATCAGTAGGTGTTCTATCTTTCAGTGTGCAGCATCCATCTCCACGATCAAACACGGTTGAGTCTGATGGGTTAGATATCGGCAGGACATTCAAATTATTAGTTGAGGCAGCAATACATGTAATTGCGAGAGGTTAACATATTCCCTTTGAAAATAAAAACTGCTTTGACCTTCCGCTACTGTTTCTGCTCAAATATTCAAGGTCTGTAACCACTAAACAGTGTAATTCTTTCTTACAGCCTTCCTTGCTCAAAACGTCAAGGTATGATCATACAAAAGAATAGCCCAAAAGTCAGACATACACTGAAGACAACAAGACACCGCATGTCATTTATGATGAAATGGGAGTGAGCCATATGTTTGATTTAACTTAAGGAGCAAGTAGTTTGGCGCACAGATGTATGTAATGTTTCCCCATCCATCCACAGACACGGCTGTCGATTCCAGATGTATGTCATGTTTCCTCATCCATCCACAGACACGGCTGTCGATTCCAGATGTATGTCATGTTTCCCCATCCATCCACAGACACGGCTGTCGATTCCAGATGTATGTAATGTTTCCCCATCCATCCACAGACACGGCTGTCGATTCCAGATGTATGTCATGTTTCCCCATCCATCCACAGACACGGCTGTCGATTCCAGATGTATGTCATGTTTCCTCATCCATCCACAGACACGGCTGTCAATTCCAGATGTATGTAATGTTTCCCCATCCATCCACAGACACGGCTGTCGATTCCAGATGTATGTCATGTTTCCTCATCCATCCACAGACACGGCTGTCGATTCCAGATGTATGTCATGTTTCCTCATCCATCCACAGACACGGCTGTCGATTCCAGATGTATGTCATGTTTCCCCATCCATCCACAGACACGGCTGTCGATTCCAGATGTATGTAATGTTTCCCCATCCATCCACAGACACGGCTGTCGATTCCAGATGTATGTCATGTTTCCCCATCCATCCACAGACACGGCTGTCGATTCCAGATGTATGTAATGTTTCCCCATCCATCCACAGACACGCCTGTCGATTCCAGATGCGGGTGACAACGTCATCAAGTCAAGAGGAGACAAGGACACGGATCCGTACCCTCCTGGAGAGGACATACACCAATGGCACTATAACCATGGAAAACAAGTCCAACGACATTCACATCCGACATATACGTCAGTTTCACTTTGTTGATATGAAACAAGAGCCATAAAAAACGGAAATTGAATGGACTCTGGTACTGTCTAGACAAGAGCAAAATAGGTTTAGGGGTCTAAGAACCAGGACAAAAATTGCATCCCCTTTGATGTGAATGATTTCAAAATACATCCTTTGTCCCTGTGAATTGCGCAGGAGTTGATGCCTTGTCTTCCTTGTTCCCCCAAGCGCCAGGGAGTTGTCCTGAGCACCGACACCAGACCAGACAGGGCCTGTTTGTGTGGCCAGGCACCTGGGCCCCCCGGACTGCCACGCTGCCATGTCAGGGAGACACCAGCAAGACAGCTAGCAGGGTCTGGTGAGTCAGGCTGTCAAGCTAGAATATTGTAGTGCATAATGTAGTTAGTATGTTATGCAAGGTCATGAAAATGACCAACGTATAGAGGGCTCTTGTGGTCTCAAATGGTGTCTCTCAGTGAACAACTTGAGTTGTAGAGGTTTATCGTTTCTGGCTCATTGATTTTATAGCCAATTTCATCTTGTTGTCAGAGACAATGTGCTGCCTGCAACATAATGACCAAGCTGTCTCTCTTTAACATTAGAATAGGGCTATTTGCATTGAACAATTGTGACTAAATCAATTGATGACTGTACATCTGGAATATGTCCTGCAATAAAAGCATGAATCTGTTATAGATAATAAGCAGAGTTAATATTTAAATTATAACCATGATCAATTTTATTATGGGTGTTAAATACTGTTTGCGAGGGACGTGATAGTGTTTGTCTCTGAGAGACCTGTTTGCCTCCATAACAATAACTATGTGTAGGGATGAAACACTGCAAATGACATATTTGGTATCCTAATTTGATCCCTTCGTTGTCACTGAGAATTTTCCTGCGCTAGAGGGAACTCAAATTGTGATGTAGATACATTTTTATGAAAGCCTGCAGTTCTCTTTCTCTTTCACTCGCTGAAACGTTAAAGCACCAGGCAGAATACATGTCCTACTAGTGTAAATCCTACCACTGCAAAAGTCAAATGAACAAAAAAGTATCTGAAATTGATCCAAACACATCAACAACGTTGTTTTATATACTGTAGCTTAATAACACAAAATATATATTGGTCTCCACTACGACATACCTGAAATGCAGCCGTACGCTACACCTAAACTATAGCCTACCATAGGCTATCAAACGAATTTCCCGTTACAAATAGCACTTTTTTGAGAATAATCAAATCCTCCTGCCGCAGGATTATTTTACTCCTGCGACGAAACGAACAAATATATATATTTACTCCTCAGCACCCCCAAGGAGTATTGGCTTCACAACACGTGTCACGTTCTGACCTTAGTTATTTTATTATGTCTTTGTTTAAGTTGGTCAGGGCGTGAGTTGGGTGGGATGTCTATGTTCCTTTTTCTATGTTTTGGGATTTCTGTGTTTGGCCTGGTATGGTTCTCAATCAGAGGCAGCTGTTTATCGTTGTCCCTGATTGAGAACCATATTGAGGTAGCCTGGTTTCACTTTTGAGTTGTGGGTGATTATTTTCCACGTTAGTGTTTGTTACCACACGGGACTGTTTCGTTTGTGTCACTTTGTTATTTTGTATGTTTGTAGTGTTCAGTTTGTCTTATTAAAATGGACACTTACCATGCTGCAAATTGGTCCGACCTCTCTTACTCCTCATCAGAGGAAGACGACGAACGTTACACTCTGGTCGTGAAGCCAAATTCTCTAAAATGCCGTTGGAGGCAGCTTATGGTAGAGAAATTAACATTCAGTTCTATGGCAACAGCTCTGGTGGAAACTCCTCCAGTCATCATGCCAATTGCACGCTCCCTCAACTTGATACATCTATGGCATTGTATTGTGCGACAAAACTGCACATTTTAAAGTGGCCTTTTATGGTCCCCAGCCCAAGGTGCACCTGTGAAATGATCATGCTGTTTAATCAGCTTCTTAATATGCCACACCTGTCAGGTGGGTGGATTATCTTGGCAAAGGAGAAATTCTCACTAACAGGGATATAACAAATTTGTGCACATTTGAGAGAGAAATAAGCTTTTTGTGTATATGAAAAATGAAAAATGTCTGGGATTTTTTTGTTTCTGCTCATGAAACATGGGACCAACCCTTTACATGTTGTGTTTAGATTTTTGTTCAGTGTATATTATACTCATTGACTTATATATTTTTGTCTGTCATCTGTTTGACCATGGGTGGATGACGCCTGACACGTCTGTCCTGCTGACAGTCTGTTGGGTTTTCCAATCCATTGGGGCATCCCAGATCTGCACCAGTGCCCGTTTGTGGTTGAGACCATTCCAGACTTAGACAACATTGATGTCACTCCTGGTGAGTTGACTTCACCTGGGTAGTTCTACTGCGTCCCTTTGGGGGGACGCACACTGTCTATGACCATAATAACCAATGCATTGTACTTTTTATGTTTTCAGAGAATGCTATGGATGTGGTGGAGATGATAGAGGGCCTGCTGAAAGACCATCCAGACCTCAATTGCACTGAACTGAGCACCATTCTGAAGAAACTCAAAAACATTGTTTTCATCAGCTGTATGACCCCACCTCTGGGCGAAGCTATCATCAACATCATCTCAGACATCTTGGAGTCTAAGAGCTACCTGCAGCATGTCACCAACCAGTGGGTGTTTTCTCTCTGTTCCACTCATCCCACCCACACAGATCAGGTGGTTAAAGAAATGGAGGGGTGATCAGGAGGAGGCTTCCTCAAAACCACACGGTCGTACGAGATACGCCTGGGATCCGATCCAGGATCCATACTAGCCTACCAATTAGAATGAATTCATGTTTGGGCTAATGTTAGTATGGATATTAGAATGTAGCCCTGGACTATTGAAGCTGTACAAATGGATAACGTGTTCTCTCTCATTTTCCTGTACGTTCTGCTATCAATATTTACTGTGTCCTCAACTTTGCCCCCTGCTCTTTGCTCTGCAGAATACTGGACATTACAGAGATGGTTGGCGACAAGATGTCTTGTTTTGACCAGACAAATTACACTTTGGTTGCTTCTGCGATGGCAATCTCCGTGGTGGACGTAGACCTGGGCCAGTTTCAGGTCCTCACTTTTGGCGTCTCGTCTGCTGCAGAGGGCCTAAGCCCCGAGGTTAGTGCTAATTCATTGCCAAACATTAAAATGGTCCCCTAGAGTTATACTTCTAAACACCAAGGTGATATAACCCCTCCATGTTACCCATCTGTACACTTATTGATATTAAGATGGCATTGTTCTGATCCTGGCCTTAATCTTGGTGTTGTAGATTTATATCAACAAGGATCCGTTCAAAGGGACTGTTGCATTCATCTCCCTACCCTCGGCCTTGAAGTACAGATTTCCTCAACACAGTGGAGCCCAGCCGCGGGTTCAGTTTCAGTTTTATGGAGTCCCAACTCTCTTCATGGTAACCGAGTTGTACCACTGCAGGGCTGCCTTTATTATGTCAGAACGGCACTGCATTATTGGATAGAAGTAAATCGCCGGTCTTGTGTACTTTAACATTTCAGAACAACCCGGATGGGAAGATCCTGAACACTTACGTGGTCTCAGCCAGTGTCACCAATGCCAGTGGCCCCATCGAGGACCTGGAGGAGGATGTAGAGGTGACACTACATCACTTGGCGTCCAATCCAGTATGTGGAACACTTCCTAACAAGAAATCAACTGAACAATCACTTGTAAAATGATCAATCAAACCCATAGTTTTGCTGCCTGATCTAATTGGATTTTCTCTTGAAGCTTGGCAAGGAGGTGCAGTGTGTCTACTGGGACTTCAATCAAAATGGTAGGTCCTATTATAAACCGCAGATGAAATCCTAATATTTTGGAAAGTGTGTACTCCGAGTTGATCTGTGTAGTGTGTGTGTGTGGGGTACAGAGGAGGCATGGGGTAGATAAATATTGTATTTTACTACAGAAGGAAGGGGAGGATGGGAACAGCATGGATGCAGGAAGCACAACACCAGTGCTGACTATACCACATGCCTGTGTGACCACCTCACTCATTTTGGAGTACTTCTGGTAATGAGCCTCTTTGAAATGCACCAAGGGTGGTTACCTTGCAAAAAAACGGTACACAAAGCTTTGTTCTCACCACGATGTTCTCCTCTACGCCACGATCCTCCTTCGTACTGTAGGATGTATCCAGGACTCAAATCGACATACCAAATGAGGAAATTCTGACCATCATCACTCATCTGGGCTGCGGTGTGTCCTCCGTCTTCCTGGGAATCACTGTGTTGACATACACAGCATTTGAGTAAGACTCAATTCGGCTACATCTACACTCTGCACCTTCAGTTTTTGGAGTGGCACCGTCTTCCTGTTTTCACACTGTATCGTCTTTGTGCGTTTTGTAAAGTGGCTTACAGTGTTCTTTCCACAGCCTCCTTTTTTTTCATGTACTTTAAACCATCTGCTCAAATTTTACCTTCTCAGCTGTCTCTCAATCTCACATACCCCCATTTTCCCTCACAGGAAGCTCCGCAGAGACTACCCATCCAAGATCCTCATTAACTTGTCTCTGGCGCTGCTGGGACTCAACATGGTTTTCCTGGTCAACTCCTGGCTCTCCTCCTTTGGCAGCTATGGGCTTTGTGTGGCGGTGGCTTCCGCACTGCACTATTTCCTACTGGCCTCTTTCACCTGGATGGGCCTGGAGGCTGTGCACATGTACTTTGCCTTGGTCAAAGTCTTCAATGTTTATGTGCCCTCATACATCCTCAAGTTCTGCTCCCTAGGATGGGGTGAGATCAACTTCGTTCAAATAGAACAATAGCGAAATGCTACCTTTTTTTTAAAACTACAGTTATCCGTATTTCCCCTTAGTCTTATCAGTTGAACCATATCACGTGTTCTACTTCTCCAACTTCCTCCCCTCTCGCAGGAATCCCTCTGGCTATATGCTGCGTAGTTCTGGTTGTGAAGAGAGAGTCCTACGGCAGCTCCCTCGGCAGTGAGTCCATGGAACCACTAGATAACTCCGAGGCGTTGTAAGTATTAGATTCATCCTGTTGTACTTTTATTGTTCCATGTCACTATCATTAGATGAACAGCACCCTTTTCTGACCCTGAATGACATGTATCTGACACTCAATGTCAATTCAAAACATTCGACAGTTACGTTGGGCTACGTGTAGATCATGAATGATCATTGTGTGGTACTAGAGTCTGGGTATTGTAGATTCTGGCAGGGGGGCAACTTTGGTTTTAGAAGTGGGGGGGACATGTATATATATTTTTTTCTTCCAGTCAGATAAACACTCCAAACAGCTCAGAGGCGTCCACCTGGCCCTAAAATACACCGCGCCTCGTTTTGTATCACCTTCCTATGATAAAGCTGGGGGGGACAAAAATGCAATTTCAGAATGTGGGGGGGGGGGGGGGGGGGGGGGGCATGTCCCCCCAGTTCCCAGTGAAAGTTACACCCCTGGATTCTGGACTGAGGTTGTTATTCAGATGTGTAGATAAAGTCCCTCTATCCTATTATCAGCTGCTGGATCCAGGATGAAGTGGCTTTCTATGTGTCTGTGGTGGGCTACATTCTGCTAGTGATGCTGTGCAACATGGCTATCTTCGTGGTGGTCCTGGTCCAGATCCGCCACATGCGGGTCAATCAGCCGGCTGGCATCCACAGCGGCCTCCTTCTGCAGGACCTGAAGGGGGTTTCCAGTCTCACCTTCCTGCTGGGTCTCACCTGGACTGTGGCTTTCTTCGCCTGGGGGCCAGCCAAGGTTCCCTTCCTCTACCTCTTCTGTGTCCTCAACAGTCTGCAAGGTGAGTGACTGCTGCCAGGCGTTTATTTGTTTAAAGCATGCTAGCTGTTCCTGTGGACTTCCAGTCATGGCGCTAACGCTAGTTAGCAATGGCTCCAGAAACGACCTTAAACTTCATTCAAACTGCACGCAGAGACGTGAAACTGGTATCCATGAGTTAATCTGACTCTGGGAAAGTAGAACCAAATGGAATTGCCAAGATGTCGCACTATCCTATCATAGGGTGTAATGTATAGAGGGTGTAAACCTGATGCCAGTGTCACTGGTGTGTTTTAGGGTTCTTTATATTTCTGTTCCATTGTCTGATGAAGGAGAATGTGAGAAAACAATGGAGAATCCATTTGTGCTTTGGCCGCTTCAGACTCCAAGACTACTCTGGTAATGCAACCACATATCAATATACTGTAATATAACCACCCAAATCAGAAATTCAATTAATGTTTGAACGTGATCAGAATAAAACAAATGTTTATTTTTTTATATATACACTGCTCAAAAAAATAAAGGGAACACTTAAACAACACAATGTAACTCCAAGTCAATCACACTTCTGTGAAATCAAACTGTCCACTTAGGAAGCAACACGGATTGACAATAAATTTCACATGCTGTTATGCAAATAAAATAAACAACAGGTGGAAATTATAGGCAATTAGCAAGACACCACCAATAAAGGAGTGGTTCTGCAGGTGGTGACCACGGACCACTTCTCAGTTCATATGCTTCCTGGCTGATGTTTTGGTCCGTTTTGAATGCTGGCGGTGCTTTCACTCTAGTGGTAGCATGAGACTGAGTCTACAACCCACACAAGTGGCTCAGGTAGTGCAGCTCATCCAGGATGGCACATCAATGCGAGCAGGAGGAGCACTGCCAGAGCCCTGCAAAATTACCTCCAGCAGGCCACAAATGTGCATGTGTCTGCTCAAACGGTCAGAAGCAGACTCCATGAGGGTGGTATGAGGGCCCGACCTCCACAGGTGGGGGTTGTGCTTACAGCCCAACACCGTGCAGGACGTTTGGCATTTGCCAGAGAACACCAAGATTGGCAAATTCGCCACTGGCGCCCTGTGCTCTTCACAGATGAAAGCAGGTTCACACTGACCACATGTGACAGACGTGACAGAGTCTGGAGACGCCGTAGAGAACGTTCTGCTGCCTGCAACATCCTCCAGCATGACCTGATTGACGGTGGGTCAGTCATGGTGTGGGGTGGCATTTCTTTGGGGGGCCGCACAGCCCTCCATGTGCTCGCCAGAGGTAGCCTGACGCCATTATGTACCGAGATGAGATCCTCAGACCTCTTGTGAGACCATATGCTGGTGCGGTTGGCCCTGGGTTCCTCCTAATGCAAGACAATGCCAAACCTCATGTGGCTGGAGTGTGTCAGCAGTTCCTGCAAGAGGAAGGCATTGATGCTATGGACTGGCCCGCCCGTTCCCCAGACCTGAATCCAACTGAGCACATCTGGGACATCATGTCTCGCTCCATCCACCAACGCCATGTTGCACCACAGACTGTCCAGGAGTTGGCAGATACTTTAGTCCAGGTCTGGGAGAAGATCCATTTACATTACATTTAAGTCATTTAGCAGTCGCTCTTATCCAGAGCGACTTACAAATTGGTGCATTCACCTTATGACATCCAGTGGAACAGCCACTTTACAATAGTGCATCTAAATCTTTTAGGGGGGTGAGAAGGATTACTTTATCCTATCCTAGGTATTCCTTAAAGAGGTGGGGTTTCAGGTGTCTCCGGAAGGTGGTGATTGACTCCGCTGTCCTGGCGTCGTGAGGGAGTTTGTTCCACCATTGGGGGCCAGAGCAGCGAACAGTTTTGACTGGGCTGAGCGGGAACTGTACTTCCTCAGTGGTAGGGAGGCGAGCAGGCCAGAGGTGGATGAACGCAGTGCCCTTGTTTGGGTGTAGGGCCTGATCAGAGCCTGGAGGTACTGAGGTGCCGTTCCCCTCACAGCTCCGTAGGCAAGCACCATGGTCTTGTAGCGGATGCGAGCTTCAACTGGAAGCCAGTGGAGAGAGCGGAGGAGCGGGGTGACGTGAGAGAACTTGGGAAGGTTGAACACCAGACGGGCTGCGGCGTTCTGGATGAGTTGTAGGGGTTTAATGGCACATGCAGGAGCCCAGCCAACAGCGAGTTGCAGTAATCCAGACGGGAGATGACAAGTGCCTGGATTAGGACCTGCGCCGCTTCCTGTGTGAGGCAGGGTCGTACTCTGCGGATGTTGTAGAGCATGAACCTACAGGAACGGGCCACCGCCTTGATGTTAGTTGAGAACGACAGGGTGTTGTCCAGGATCACGCCAAGGTTCTTAGCACTCTGGGAGGAGGACACAATGGAGTTGTCATCCCTCAGGAGACCATCCACCACCTCATCAGGAGCATGCCCAGGCGTTGTAGGGAGGTCATACATTTGGACTTGTTTTAAGGACATTACATCAAAGTTGGATCAGCCTGTAGTGTGGTTTTCCACTTTAATTTTGAGTGTGACTCCAAATCCAGACCTCCATGGGTTGACACATTTGATTTCCATTGATAATTTTTGTGTGATTTTGTTGTCAGCACATTCAACTAGGTAAAGAAAAAAGTATTTAATAAGAATATTTCATTCATTCAGATCTAGGATGTGTTATTTTAGTGTTCCCTTTATTTTTTTGAGCAGTGTATATATATACAGTACCAGTCAAAGTTAGGACAAACCTACTCATTCAAGGGTTTTTCTGCATTTTTACTATTTTCTAAACTGTAGAATAATAGTGAAGACTTCAACACTATGAAAGAACACATATGGAATCATGTAGAACCAAAAAAAGTGTTAAACAAATCAAAACATATTTTATTTTTGAGATTCTTAACAGTAGCCACCCTTTGCCTTGATGACAGCTTTGCACACTCTTGTCATGCTCTGTAACGGTTTTCGTCCTCCTCTTCTAAGGAGTAGGAAGGATCGGACCAATGCACAGCGTGGTAAGTGTTCATATGTCATTTTAATGAAATATAACTGAACACAGAAAACAAAAGAATAAGAGAATAAATGGAAACCGACACAGTCCCGTATGGTGCAAACACTGACACGGAAAATAATCACCCACAGCCAAAATGGGGAAAACAGGCTACCTAAGTATGATTCTCAATCAGAGACAACAATCGACAGCTGCCTCTGATTGAGAACCATACCAGGCCAAACACAGAAATACAACATAGAAAAAGGAACATAGACTACCCACCCCAACTCACTCCCTGACCAAACGAACACAAAGACATAATAAAGGAACTAAGGTCAGAACGTGACATGCTCTCAACCAGCGTCACCTGTAATGCTTTTCCAACAGTCTTGAAGGATTCCCACATATGCTGAGCACTTATTGGTTGCTTTTCCTTCACTCTGTGGTCCAACTCATCCCAAACCATCACAATTGGGTTGATGTTGGGTGATTATGGAGGCCAGGTGATCTGATGCAGCACTCCATCCCTCTCCTTCTTGGTCAAATAGCCCTTACACAGCCTGGAGTTGTGTTGGGTCATTGTCCTGTTGAAAAACAAATGATAGTCCCACTTAGCCCAAATCCGATGGGATGGTGTATCACTGCAAACATGCTGTGGTTGCCATGCTGGTTAAGTGTCCCTTCAATTCTAAATAAATCCCAGACTGTCACCAGCAAAGCATCCCCACACCATCACACCTCCTCCTCCATGCTTTATGGTGGGAACCACACATGCGGAGATCATCCGTTCATCTACTCTGCGTCTCGCGGCGGTTGCAACCAACAATCTCAAATTTGGATTCATCAGACCAAAGGACATATTTCCACCGGTCTAATGTTTCTTGGCCCAAGCAAGTCTTCTGTATACCCCCGCTACCTTGTCACAACACAACTGATTGGCTCAAACGCATTAAGAAAGAAATAAATTCCACAAGTTAACTTTTAACAAGGCACACCTGTTAATTGAAATGCATTCCAAGTGACTACATCATGAAGCTGGTTGAGATAATGCAAAGCTGTGTGCAAAACTGTCATCAAGGCTAAGGGTGGCTACTTTGAAGAATCTAAAATATAAAATATGTATATGTTTACTACATGATTGCACGTGTTATTACATAGTTTTGATGTCTTCACTATTATTCTACAATGTAGAAAATACTAAAAATAAAGAAAAACCCTGAAATGAGTAGGTGTGTCCAAACTTTGGATTGGTACTGTATGGATTATGTTGATCCTGAAAATCTAAAGTTATGGATGTGTAATTTGTCTTGTTATTCAGAGTGGAGCCAGACTTTTATAGTTGGTGCCAAATCCAGACCTAACCCTCTGGTGCGCATGCCCTCAGTGAGGTCCATCAAGTCCAGTGCCACAGAAAGCACCTCGGCCTCCTCCGACTCCAGTCAACGACAGGTCTCCATCAGAAGACCTAACTTGAGTGAGATCCCATTTTTTTTTAAGGAAGAACTATTCTGATTTTGAATTATTCTATGACTCCTGTGATGACGTTATAATGAGTGATTTGAGCTCGAGCGCATGGTGTAGAAATATATTTTCTGCTTGTTGTTTTCGGCAGACCTTGTGTATGAGAATAACTTGGCACTACCACTTGTCCAACGCAACTCCACTCCTCTACCTCACAAGAGTGCCTCTTTCCCAGAGGAGGGGCACTGTGAGGGGCCCTTTTGGCAAGACGGATCTCACCCAAGACATCGGCTACCCATTCCTTAAGACCTTTGAAATACGGCAAGGAGGAACACCTTAATTTGTGCTAAATGAATGAATAGAGAATCAAAGATTGTATCTTGTGCAATCTGAAATATCAGACAAGGCTTGGTTCTGTGTAACATGGCAGCTTTCGCTTTGACTCAATCTGGGACATGAATGCACATGTATGATAAAGCAACATTTAGGACATAATATGAATGATGTCCTGTCCATCTTCACTGATCTATTTATTGTAATGAAGCTGTGACAAATTAGACTAGTATGCATGTGTGCAAAACGGACAATAAATGACATTGGCTGCAATCTTTTTTTAATATGAATATTTGTGTCTCAAAGTTTTATGTGAGATGAAAAATACCAGTATGTGCCTGAAAAGTTGGGATGGGAGATTTTATTGATCTGTGATTTACGGGTGGTGCTCTCTACTGCCCCCTGCTGCCATGCATTATATGCACGGGCAGAGAGCAAGATGCGAAGTGAGAGGCTCCACACCTGTCAGAATCTGTCCATGTGAGAATACAGCGTTAAGCAGACCGACTAAGGATTCTTTGTATGAGAGAGTGTTGGATCTGATTTTATCAAATAGTTCTGTAATGTTACGGTAGTTACGAATGTACTGATATAAGTGGACGCACGTGGCATCAACAAAAAGTTGTCTGCTGTGCACACGTATCTGCCCTCTCATTTGCTAGAATGTTCCCACCTGATCTCGCCTCCTGCCGCCAGCCTTTCCGCCTTCTATTTATGGTGCATTACCGCCAAATCCACATAATCCTCAATTTGTCTACAGTCGGTTGCTGACGCCTGACCACTCAAACGAGCCCAGACAATTTCTTTTTTTTGCTTGTTTGCTACATCAAACATGTCTAGCAAACCAAACACAGGTATTAACAATGCTCAAATATACAAAAAAATATAAATAAAATACAAAAAAGAAACAATTTAAGTGCAATTATATTCACTCTGAAAATATCTTATTATAATGATTCATTAAGATGTTATTTTTTTTGTTATTCACTAGGGTTAGTGTTTTAATAAGATAATTAAATTCAATCAGAAAAATGTGTAATTTTGGTATAGAATTTTGGAATTTTTGTTTGTTCTGGCTTAATTGAGAGGCAGTTGTTCTCCCTTGGTGACGACACAGGTTTAGGTTATGGCTAGAAAGCCTCCAGCTTTTGTCAGATTTCACTTTTCATAGCAGGTTAGGAGAATTAACGTAGCAGGTTAGGATTAGCTCAAATCCTTCATTTTTTCTACTTAAAAAAAACATTTGACGTTTTGAGTTGACAAAAGCTGGAATCGTTCCAACCTTGACTCCATGGGTTTATTACTACCAGAAGTTCTTCTTTGACACCGGAAGTGTATCTTCAGTCATCGTTGGCGGCGGACCGTCAAAGCCAAAGGTAGCTGAGCTGGCTAATGTTTTAACGTTTAATTAGCGAACTAATCAATAATCCACATACAAATAATTTATCTTCAAAGACAAGCATTGCTTCCCTTTGGCTCGTTATGTAACGTTACTTTCTAGTTGAATTCCTGGCTAAATACACAAAGCAGAGTTTGCTAACGTTAGCTTGTTAGCTAACTAGGCACACTTGCTTGATTGGCAGCTAACGTTAACTTAGTAGCTACAATTTTTATAAATAATCAAAGCTAACAAGCTAGGTCCAGTCAATTGGCTAGATATTAGTAACGTTAGTAGTTATAAAGATGTGTATAATATAATTTTCATTGTCTGATTTCAGATTGTCACGCAGCACCCATGGGCTACTAGCTAACGTAGCTCACTCGTTAGCTAGCTAACGTTACTGTAGCGATACTGAACAAAAATATAAACGCAGCATGTAAAGTCTTGATTTCATGAACTGAAATAAAATATCCCAGAAATGTTCCATACGCACAAAAATACGTATTTCTCTCAAATTTTGTGCACAAATTTGTTTATATCCCTTTAATGAGCATTTCTCCTTTGCAAAGCTAATGCATCCACCTGAAGAAGCCGATTAAGCAGCATGCGCATTACACAGGTGCACCTTGTGCTGGGGGACAATAAAAGGCCACTCTAAAATGTGCAGTTTCGTCACACAGCACAATGCCACAGATGTTTTGAGGGAGTGTGCAATTGGCATGCTGACTGCAGGGATGTCCACCAGAGTTAATTTATAGCTAGTAGTATTCTAGCTAGTAGTGGCCCATTCAACAACACCACATGTCCTCTAAACAAGCAAGATCTTCAATGTATGTTCTTGTATCCACCTGTATTTTCCTGTGTTGTTTAGATGAGTGGTGATACTGATGGAAATAAGGAATTCCATGAGCAGCTCCGGTTGCAGCAGCTGTATGGCCAGAGACAGGGGGACGGAGTTGACCCCAACACCTTCGTGGACCCAGAGGATGGGACAGTGTATGACTGGGACCATGACAAGAAAGCATGGTTTCCTAAAGTGTGTTACCTTCACGTCTTCTGCTTAGCTAAAACCTTTCATTTCTGTCTGCAACAACTTGATGTTGTAATACAAGGATGGGCAACTGGCGGACGGATGCCACCCGCCTTTTTGAAGGCTTGCGGACCAATTTCCCCCCTTGTGCTTGTGCATCAGCAGTCATTCAATTAGCCCATGTCAGCAAACATTTTTAGATTGGTTAATTAGTCTAGCGGCCAGCTATCATAACGTGTTGTAAGCATGGTCGAAAAACCGACCTTGGTCTTCAGTTATCAAATTAAAAAAACTGCAAACATATTTCTCCATTCTATGACAAAATGTGTATAATTGCAGGAAATTAGCTGTATAACAGCACATTTTTCTCTCCTCCCCATAGCAAAATGTTTAGAATTGCAGCAAACTTGCTTTAAAACGGCAACATTTTCTCTACGCCCCATGGCAAAATGTGCAGAATTGCGAGAAATGGTGGGGGATGACCCACGTGCCACTGTGGCCCCTCATGACGAGTTCTGATTTTTTTGATGGCCCCCACCCCCAACAAAGTTGCCCATCCCTGTTTTGATGTTATGCTTCTAGATCCTTTTAGAATTGCCATGACCCTCTGTCAGTTTCCATTGATCACCTTTTGGTTGTGAGAATATTGTTGTGCGAAATAGTGGTTGGGCTAATTCTGGTCTTGTCCAGATAACAGAGGACTTTCTTGCTGCGTATCAAGCGAACTACGGCTTCACAAAGGATGGGCAGCATGATCCAAATGCTGCGTGTGCACCTGACACGGACACAACAGCCAAGCCAGAGGAGGGGAAGAAAGCCGAGAAGCGCACTGACACGGAACAGCTGAAAGATGGCAAAAAGGAGAAAGGAGAGAAAAGGAAGGCTGATACTGCAGGTACAGGATGTTTTACAGACATGTGTTTAGCGTGAAATCGACATGTGACTTGGTGAGTCCTAAAAGGGAATACTCAAACAAATGTCATTGTCTTTGCAGCCTGGTTTGATGTGGAAACCGACAAGAATACCAATGTGTACGTGTCAGGTAAGTCTCCCTTCTCTGAATATGGCTACCAGACCTAAGTTCAAATACTATTTACTGTATTTTGAATACAGTACTTTCAAATACATTTCAAAACAATTATTTAGTTTCTTTGAAAATACAAGTAGTTGAATATTGGAATGTATTTGCAGGGCTCCAGACGAACATTTTCTCCTGGTACCACTAAGTTCCTTGGTGGCACCATGCTCCAATGTTTTTTGCAGCGTCGCGCATTAGAAAACGTGTAATCATTATATAAAGTTATTCACAGTGCTTTATTAAAAAGTGTAATAGACTAATGAGATGGTATTCAGTAAATAAGTTGTTTTATTTAACATGTTGTGATTCTGAATATTTAGATGTGCAACCTAATCCATTTAATGTCATGAATTGTGGGTTGACAGTATGCTTTTGTTGTTATATTGTACAGTTAAAATAGGCCTTTAGAATGTTGTTTTACATGTGTTTTTTTTTTATCTATTTGCCTGCATCTACACCTACTCGTTCAAGGGATTTTCTTTATTTTTAATATTTTCTACAATGTAGAATAATAGTGAAGACATCAAAACTATGAAATAACACATATGGAATCATGTAGTAACCAAAAAAGTGTTAAACAAAAAAAAAAAGTAAAAATAAAGAAACACCCTTGAATGAGAAGTTCTACAACTTTTGACCGGTAGTGTTTGTGCACTAATATCAAAGGCCAATTCACGACCTGAGTAAATGGAAACGCAAAACACGTTAGCTAAATCGCTAGCTCTAAATTTAATGCCCACTGCTAGTAGCCATGTGTTAATCTAACAATTAATTGAGGCCTATGCAATCGTAATGGCTGTTACCCATTTAGCGCACTCTGTATCTCAAAGCCATATCAAATATGTTGGCTGTAAATAGTTGCTATTGAGCTCAACATTGAGAGTTGAAAAAAGAAAACATTTTATACCTATAGAAATCTGAGAACCTCCTCTCTTCAACCGTGACAACAGGATAGCTGTGTTTTACACGCAGTTGGATTTTAAAATGTTTTTTACAAAATTACCTCGGAGCATTTTTGAGAGAGAGAGACTCGCGACTCGCTCAACACAGCATCAGGGCCCAGTGGAACAGGGGCAGGAAGACACTTTCATTACAAATCATGGTTTGAGCCTCCCCCCAAAAATAGGATGTATTTAGTGAGGTGGTGCGATTTAAATGGTCGCAGTCTGGATCCCTGATTTGGAAATATGTTTTGAAAATATTGGCATGTATTTACAACTACTTCAAATATAAATAGTTGTTTTTGGCTATGCTTTGGCCAGTGTATTTGAAAATACTCAAATACACAGAAAAACAAGAAATACAAATATTTAAATACACGTGTCTTTTGAACCCAGATCTGATGGCTACCAACACAATTGAGTTTCACTGTTTCGGCAGAAATGAATTGTTCAGGCAAGTTCCTACTGTCCTTTCAGTCAGGGAAGTTATTTTCTATTCCTCAGGTCTTCCACCGGACATCACCACGGAGGAGTTTGTTGAGGTCATGTCTAAGTGTGGCATTGTTATGAGGGACCCCATCTCCGAAGAGTACAAAGTCAAACTCTACAGGGACGGCCAGGGGAACCAGAAAGGCGACGGACTCTGCTGTTACTTAAAGGTGAGTGCTCTGGGCTTAGCGTTGTCATGGTTCGTTGTGGTCTTACGAGGAGTGTAATCGAGACGATTAGTGTTCTCCCAGCGTTAGTGGGAAATGTCTCGCTGGATCTCTTTGTTGCTATGCGTCTATTTCCATGAGAGGATGTGTGTGTGTAGTGTGTGGCGTTTCCATTCAGCATGCATCTCCGTTCCCCCTCCCTTGCAGAAGGAGTCTGTGGCCCTGGCTGAGCGACTGATTGACGAGTCAGAGATCAGGGGGTATCAGCTCCACGTGGAGGCTGCCAGGTTCGAGCTCAAGGGCCAGTACGACGCCAGTAAGAAGAAGAAGAAGAGCAAGGATTACCGCAAGAGGATGAAGGCACAGCAGAAGTATGTCCCGTCCTGACAAATTCTGCAACCGGAATTGGAATAGCTCAATGCTTCTGGGCATTAGGTGTCCCTTAACTGGCTTTTGTGTGGCTCATCTCTCACCATTGATCTGACTGATAGGCAGCTGGACTGGAGGCCAGAGAAGAAAGGGGAGGCGCGCAAGAGGCATGAACGTGTGCTCATCATCCAGAACATGTTCCACCCCAGTGACTTTGAGGTGAGCAAATACCTCACTCTCTCACTCACTCACGACCACAAAGAGCTGGTGTGAATAGATATAGATGACTGGTGTGAGGACAGCATATACCCCCAGTGCAATGAGTCGTTTAAACTGATTTAGACTCATTACTATCGACAGCACTGTGGTATTTTAGGGAGTCAGGCTTGAGTCTTTCTCCGTAAGAGACCAGGAATCGTTGTGTTCTAGTTTCACATCCCAACACTTCACCTCCAGTCCTTTTCTGCACGGTAGTAAACGTGTGTACTGTATCTCTGTCCTACAGGAAGACCCCCTGGTGTTAAATGAGTACCGAGACGACCTCCGGACTGAATGTGAGAAATTTGGTCAGGTGAAGAAGGTCATCATTTTTGATGTAAGTGCCTACTGATGGGAATCAGCTCACTTCATTTCTGTCACTCTGGTATAATTAAGCACGAAGGCCCGAGGGGGTGTGGTATATTGGCCATATATCACAACCCCCGAGGTGCCTTATTGCTATCATAAACTGGTTACTAAACGTAATTAGAGCAGTTTAAAAAAAGTTTTTGTCGTACCCGTGGTGTACGGGCTGATATACCATGGCTGTAAGCCAATCAGCATTCAGGGCTCAAACTATCCAGTTTATAAAGCAAAATAACACACTCCAAAATCCGAAACATATCCTCCGTAAGGTGTCAATTGGGAACCATATCTTTAGTGTTCTGACAGTAGCCATGTTTCTATCCAACCATTTGTATGCAGTGAATGCCCTGTTGCCTAAAACAAACTCACAGCAGGCCTGGTGGAAACAGCAAATTGTCGGTAAACTTTCCTGAAAATATATTCTATATGGGGGTGGGTAGTTTTTTGTCATTGAGATAATGCAACAAATGGTAGTGGAAATGCTTTTTTTTTGTTGCCTAAATCGAGATATTTTGTCGAAGTAAACTCAGTCAAGCTAGCTCTGTTGTGTTCTCCTCCCACTACTACGACGTGGATAACGTCGTTATGGTGACAGGGTGGTGAAGGGACTGCATTTTCACGTCACCGGGGTATTTGTTTGCTGGTGACGTGATGATCGGTGCCTCGCTGTCGTGTCGGCTACCATGTCAGAGAAAATCCAATAGAAACCCTTCAAACTTTTGAAATGGATCAATCAAAGATTATGTGATGAGTGTTTTGTCACGTGTGACGTCACTGGGTTGCAGCTCTTGATTCGCAAACCAGCAAGTTAGAAGGAAACACCTCCGGTGGGGGGGATTTTCGCATTTAAATCTTTCGGTCAATTGTGGAGGGGAAACCTAGCTAGTGACATGGTTCCTATGTCCTCCATAGAGACATCCTGATGGAGTGGCCTCGGTGGCCTTCAAAGAGCCAGAGGATGCAGACGTGTGTCAGATGGCGCTGGACGGCCGCTGGTTTGGTGGCAAGAAGTTATCAGCACAGCTGTGGGATGGATCCACTGACTACCAGGTAAGAACCGTGTGCTGTTGCAACATTAGAAGCTGCTATGGCCCACATGTCAGCACAGATGGGGCTCATGAAGAGGCAGCGACAGGTAGTACAGTTGCTAGGTCACTATCACGTTAGAGTTGAGAGAGGCTTAGCACCTCGTCAATTGTTTCCGGGGAACATATCAACCACCTCGGTTAATGTACCCTAGCGAATATAACTGTTTGCCGTGTGTCTGTCTATAGGTGGAGGAAACCACAAGGGAGCGAGAGGAGAGACTGAAAGGCTGGGCAGCCTACCTAGAGGGTGGGAGCAAGGGGCCTGCACCGCCGGGGGCACCGCCAGGGAGTACAGAGGGACCAACCACAACCACAGAGGAGTCATCCAGCAAGGCAGAGGGGCCTGTGACAGAGCCCTCCAACTCTCAGAGCCAGGAAGCAGGAGCAAAGGCAGCTGTAGACCCTGGGGTGGAACCAAAGACCTCTGAGGACGCAGAAGTAAGTTCCACTGACAGCAGCCTGGCAGGAAGTGATGAAGAAGACACGTAGACAGACACACAGACATCACTGTACACCTCCTTGTGTTCAGCATATAAAAGGACAGTCTTGCCTGACATCTGCTAAACTGCCCCCACACCTTGTTTGATTGGTGGAAAGTGACACGCTGAGGAATAAGGCTATTGGGATGGAAATACTCTGTTGCATACTTAGTGATGAATAATAAAAAAAAAAGTGATTTGTATATTTTCAATTCTTTCCCTCCACAATGACCTGTTCTATTGATTGACCTCAATAACTTGCAACATCACTTTTATGTCTTTTATACTAGGAATTTGTGTAATGAACTAAATGATCTTGGTCTTGATTTGAATACGCTGGGAATGGATACGCAGTTAGGGACCAGGCTTCTGAGAGGTCTGAAACTGAAAGGATTTACATCCATGTTTCTCATTGTCTCTCTTGAATATAGCAGCGAACTTGATTTCAACTGTAAAAGCTAAAACTCCATCCTGTCCTGTCATGATTTGTTTTGAGATGGAAAATAAATGCAACGTTACCAGTGGCAACCGTGCATGGTATGGTGTGTAATCTTTCACCCATGTTATTGATTTCTGTGTAGCTATTGCCGTGAGGCAGTAGACTTGTTTTGTGTGTGAATGTCTCATGAACAAAGTAACAAAATACAATAAGAGTTGTGGAATGTTAGAAAGGGCAGCAGACACTGGGGAAGTAGTGGGAAGTGTTTCTGTCAGTGTTGAGGTTTCAGCCTGTGTGGGAGAAAGAGATAGATATCAGTATACTCTCCCGATAGCAGGCTGGCTGTACTGAAGGCAGGTTCACTTGGGTCAAGGCCTCCCAACACCTCCAGCTTCCTGATGAGCTCACGTGCAGTCTCTTAATAATGTGCCCTAATGCGCTGTCACGCCAATAGCCATTGTCTTTCACACACAAAATGATGCTGCCCCCATCCTCTAACTGAAACAGATTGTCCATCTCCCAAGTAATGTTTTTTTTTTAAATGTAAAAAATCTTAAATAGCCTGGCAAGCCGGACGTCCGCGTCACAATGCCCCTAAATTGTGTGTAGATGGGAAGCGTGTTGGGTGAGACTGCACGTGAGATTTGTGGTTGTATCCCCGCCCTCAAGATGTGGTATGCCCACAAGGTTAGTAAGGAAACGAGAGGGGAACGAAGTGTAAAGCGGGATTTCCTTTTCTTCCCGCACACGGCCCTCAGACCCAGTCGAGAGGGTGACAATTCTGATGCCTGCAGGTGCCTAATTGTCAGTTATTTCGTCGTGCTCTGTCAAGGTAAAATGGAAGTGGAGAATTCATGACTGTTCTAACTCAGACGGGAACTACAGTGCATTCGGAAAGTATTCAGACTAGAGGTCGACCGATTATGATTTTTCAACGTCGATACCGATACCTATTATTGGAGGACCAAAAAAGCCTACACCGATTAATCGGCTGATTTAAAATATATATATATATATATATATATTTAAAAAATGTATTTGTAATAATGACAATTACAATAATACTGAATTAACACTTATTTTAACTTAATATAATACATAAATAAAATCAATTTAGCCTCAAGTAGATAATGAAACTTGTTTTGGTTTAAATAATGCAAAAACAAAGTGTTGGAGAAGAAAGTAAAAGTGCACTATGTGCTATGTAAGAAAGCTAATGTTTCAGTTCCTTGCTCAGAACATGAGAACATATGAAAGCTGGTGGTTCCTTTTAACACGAGTCTTCAATATTCCCAGTTAAGAAGTTTTAGGTTGTATTTATTATAGGACTATTTCCCTCTATACCATTTGTATTTCATTAACCTTTGACTATTGGATGTTCTTATAGGCACTTTAGTATTGCCAGTGTAACAGTATAGCCTCCGTCCCTCTCCTTGCTCCTCCCTGGGATCGAAACAGCAACACAACGACAACAGCCACCACATCGAAGCACCGTTACCCATGCAGAGCAAGGGAAACAACCACCCCAAGGCTCAGAGCGAGTGAAGTTTGAAACGCTATTAGCGCACGCTAACTAGCCAGCCATTTCACTTCAGTCACACCAGCCTCATCTCTCGGGAGTTGATAGGGTTGAAGTCATAAACAGCGCAATGCTTGACGCACAACCAAGAGCTGCTGGCAAAACGCACGAAAGTGCTGTTTGAATGAATGTTTACACGCATGCTTCTGCCTACCCCACCGCTCAGTCAGATACTTAGATACTTGTATGCTTGAATGCTCAGTCAGATTATATGCAACACAGGACACGCTAGATAATATCTAGTAATATCATCAACCATGTGTAGTTAACTAGTGATTTATGATTGATTGTTTTTTATAAGATAAGTTTAATGCTAGTTAGCAACTTAACTTGGCTTACTGCATTTGCGTAACAGGCAGTCTCCTTGTGGAGTGCAATGAGAGAGAGGCAGGTCATTATTGCGCTCGACTAGTTAAATGTAAGGTTGCAAGTTTGAATCCCCCGAGCTGACAAGGTGAAAATCTGTCTTTGCCCCTGAACAAGGCAGTTAACCCACTGTTCCTAGGCCGTCATTGAAATAAGAATGTGTTCTTAACTGACTTGCCTAGTTAAATAAAGATGAAATAACGGTGTAAACATAGTTTTTTTTTAAATCCACAAATCGCCACCCAAAAATACTTGAAATAGGCCCTAATTAATAGGCCATTCCGATTAATCGGTCGACCTCTAATTCAGACAGATTTACTTTTTCCACATTTAGTTAAGTTACAGCTTTATTCTAATATATATATATATTTTTAACATTCTCATCAATCTACACACAATACCCCATAATGATAAATAAAGCAAAAGCAGGTTTTTAGATTATTTGCAAATGTATAAAATAAAATAAATCTAGAAGGCCAGCATTCTGGAGTAGCCTCTTCACTGTTGAAGTTGAGACTTATCAGGTACTACTTAATGAAGCTGCCAGTTGAGGACTTGTGAGGCGTCTGTTTCTCAAACTAGACACTCTAATGTACTTGTCCTCTTGCTCAGTTGTGCACAGAGGCCTCCCACTCCTCTTTCTATTCTGGTTAGAGTCAGTTTGCACTGTTCTGTGAAGGGAGTAATACACAGCGTTGTATGAGATCTTCAGTTTCTTGGCAATTTCTCGCATGGAATAGCCTTTATTTCTCAGAACAAGAATAGACTGACAAGTTTCAGAAGAAAGTTATTTGTTTCTGTCCATTTTGAGCCTGTAAACGAACCCAGAAATGCTGATGCTCCAGATACTCAACTAGTCTAAAGAAGGCTAGTTTTTATTGCTTTTTCAATCAGCATAACAGTTTTCGGCTGTGCTAACAAAATTACAAAAGGCTTTTATAATGATCAATTAGCCTTTTAAAATTATAAACTTGGATTTGCTGACACAACGTGCCATTGGACCACAGGAGTGATGGTTGCTGATAATGGGCCTCTGTACTCCTATGTATATCATTCAATAAAAAATCTGTCGTTTCGAGCTAAAATAGTAATTTACAACATTAACAATGTCTACACTGTATTTCTGATCAATTTGATATTTTAATGGACTAAAAATGAGCTTCTTTTTCAAAACAAGAAGATTTCTAAGTGACCCCTGACTTTTGAATGGTAGTGTATATCCAATGCCAAAAACATCTACGTTTAAATGGTATTAATATTCATTTCCATATATTTCCATTATTTCCCATATATTCCCATATATTCCCGTTAATTCCCACGGAAGTTTCCAACCCTGAATATTCCCCAAAATGTGCAACCCTGGTCGAGGCACGGATCTAGGGAAGGGTACCAAAAAATGTCTTAAATGGCCAAACTGAGCAAGACTCTTTGGTCTGATGAAACCAAGATTGAACTCTTTGGCCTGAATGCCAAGCGTCATGTCTGGAGGAAACCTGGCACCATCCCTATGGTGCAGCATGGTGGTGGCAGCATCATGCTGTGGGGATGTTTTTCAGCTGCAGGGGCTTGGAGACTAGTCAGGATCGAGCGAAAGATGAACGTCGCAATGTACAGAGAGATCCTTGATGAAAACCTGCTCCAGAGCGCTCTGGACCTCAGACTGGGGCAAAGGTTTACCTTCTAACAGGATAACGACCCGAAGCATACAGCCAAGACAATGCAGGAGTGGCTTCGGGACAAGTCTCTGAATGTCCTTGAGTGGCCCAGCCAGAGCCCGGACTTGAACCCGATGTAACATCTCTGGAGAGACCTGAAAATAGCTGTGCAGCGACGCTCTCCATCCAACCTGACAGACCTTGAGAGGATCTGCAGAGAATAACGGGAGAAACTCCACTCCAAATACAGGTGTGCCAAGCTCGTAGAATCATACTCAAGGTACTTCAACAAAGTACTGAGTCTGAATACTTTTGTAAATGTGATATTTCAGTTATTTATTTTCAACAAATTAGCAAAAATGTCTCTAAACCTTTGTCATTATGGGAGTATTGTGTGTAGATGGGGGGACGACGACAATTCAATCCATTTTAGAATAAGGCTGTAAAGTAACAAAATGTGGAAAAAGTCAAGGGGTCTGAATACTTTCCAAATGCACTGTATTTCAGGAGGTATAGCAGCGTCTTTTCAGCTTAGTAGACATTATCCATGTTTGTCACTGTCACATTTGCATTAAATATAATCTTACAGGAACACTGTACAGTGGGGCAAAAAAGTATTTAGTCAGCCACCAATTGTGCAAGTTCTCCCACTTAATAAGATGAGAGAGGCCTGTAATTTCCATCATAGGTACACTTCAACTATGACAGACAAAATGAGAAAAAAAATCCAGAAAATCACATTGTAGGATTATTAATGAATTTATTTGCAAATTATGGTGGAAAATAAGTATTTGGTCAATAACAAAAGTTTATCTCAATACTTTGTTATATACCCTTTGTTTGGCAATGACAGAGGTCAAACGTTTTTTGTAAGTCTTCACAAGTTTTTCACACAATGTTGCTGGTATTTTGGCCCATTCCTCCATGCAGATCTCTAGAGCAGTGATGTGAGTTTCAACTCCCTGCAAAAATGTTCTATGGGGTTGAGATCTGGAGACTGGCTAGGCCACTCCAGGACCTTGAAATGCTTCTTACGAAGCCACTCCTTCGTTGCCCGGGCGGTGTGTTTGGGATCATTGTCATGCTGAAAGACCCAGCCATGTTTCATCTTCAATGCCTTTGCTGATAGAAGGAGGTTTTCACTCAAAATCTCACGATACATGGCCCCATTCATTCTTTCCTTTACACGGATCAGTCGTCCTGGTCCCTTTGCAGAAAAACAGCCCCAAAGCATGATGTTTCCACCCCCATGCTTCACAGTAGGTATGGTGTTCTTTGGATGCAACTCAGCATTCTTTGTCCTCCAAATACGACGAGTTGAGTTTTTACCAAAAAAGTTATATTTTGGTTTCATCTGACCATATGACATTCTCCCAATCTTCTTCTGGATCATCCAAATGCTCTCTAGCAAACTTCAGACGGGGGGACACGTCTGGCACTGCAGGATTTGAGTCCCTGGCGGTGTAGTGTGTTACTGATGGTAGGCTTTGTTACTTTGGTCCCAGCTCTCTGCAGGTCATTCACTAGGTCCCCCCGTGTGGTTCTGGGATATTTGCTCACCATTCTTGTGATCATTTTGACCCCACGGGGTGAGATCTTGCGTGGAGCCCCAGATCGAGGGAGATTGTCAGTGGTCTTGTATGTCTTCCATTTCCTAATAATTGCTCCCACAGTTGATTTCTTCAAACCAAGCTGCTTACCTATTGCAGATTCAGTCTTTCCAGCCTGGTGCAGGTCTACAATTTTGTTTCTGGTTTTTCTTTGACAGCTCTTTGGTCTTGCCATAGTGGAGTTTGGAGTGGGACTGTTTGAGGTTGTGGACAGGTGTCTTTTATACTGATAACAAGTTCAAACAGGTGCCATTAATACAGGTAACGAGTGGAGGACAGAGGAGCCTCTTAAAGAAGGTCTGTGAGAGCCAGAAATCTTGCTTGTTTGTAGGTGACCAAATACTTATTTTCCACCATAATTTGCAAATAAATTCATTAAAAATCCTACAATGTGATTTTCTGGATTTTCTTCTCATTTTGTCTGTCATATTGGAGTGTACCTATGACGAAAATTACAGGCCTCTCACCTTTTAAGTGGGAGAACTTGCACAATTGGTGGCTGACTAAATACTTTTTTGCCCCACTGTATATATACGGAGGTAAATAATGATTCTGGATTTGCAATGGTTACTTGAAGGGACTGCATCCCATAATAATAGGCCACACCAACGACCAACCACTAAAATAACCAAAGGGGTGGAATAGAAGAACTTGAAGCCCCAGCCATTGTTCTCTCCATGACCCTGTGACCAGTCTGGATACCGTGGTGATGAGGACCTTGTATCAACAGATGACCCTGCACCCCGAAGCTCCAAGACTGGGCTTGGATGGACCCCCTCGTCCCCATCACAGTGTGTAGGCTTGGCCAGCATGGCTGCCGGTAATGGAGCCACAGATGGAGGGACAGACATCTCAACATGCCTTCTTGTAGATTATTGATGCCCTGGCACTAATATTAGTTTCTTCCATCTGTTTCATCTAGATGGAGTTTTTAGATGGACAATGACAAGAATTCTTCCGATTTCTCCTGTCCAATTTTACCCTATACCGGTCTCGTGTTCGAGAACGTCGGAGACAGTCGCTAGCCTGGCATGTATTGTTTTATCCAATGCATCCTGCCACTCTGTTACTTTCCTGCTCGCAGGCCAGCCTCATCTGAAATGTCAATGCGGGGTTGACAGTACATGTACAATATGGCTATGTTTGTTATAGAGCACGGTGCTGCCAGCCCTACATGAAGAAATACTATAGTTTACTGTAGTATAAATACTGTAGTATTAGTGTTTATGCGGACATTACTGAAGTATTTCTTTCTAGTTTTTTGTTGCGGATATGACTAGTATATACTGTAGTATTCACTATACACTGAGTGGACAAAATATTAGGAACACCTGCTCTTTCCATGACAAACTGACCAGGTGAAAGCTATGATCTCTTATTGATGTCACTTGTTAAATCCACTTCAATCAGTGTAGATGAAGGGGAGGAGACAGGTTAAAGAATGATTTTGAAGCCTTGAGAAAATTGAGACATGGATTGTGTATTTGTGCTATGCAGAGGGTGAATGGGCAAGACAAAAGATTTAAGTGCCTTTGAATGGGGTATGGCAGTAGATGCCAGGTGCACTGGTTTGAGTGTGTCAAGAACTGCAACGCTGCTTGCTGGGTTTTTCACACTCAACAGTTTCCCGTGTGTATCAAGAATGGTCCACCACCCAAAGGACATCCAGTCAACTTGACACAACTGTGGGAAGCATTGGAGTCAACATGGGCCAGCATCCCTGTGGAATGCTTTCGACTCCTTGTGGAGTCCATGCCCTGACAAATTGAAGCTGCCCTGAGGGCAAAAGTGGGTACAACTCGACATTATGAAGGTGTTCCTAATGTTTTGTACACTCAGTACGTCATTTTTGTTTCTTTGCATATATTACTGTAGTATAATATAGTATTTACAGTTTACTATAGTATAAATACTGTAGTTAAAAAAAACCAAATATAGTATTTACTCTAGTGTTTTGTTTTATTATCTTAGTCATCGAAGTGGGGTCTTTGTTTTTTTCTAAATTCATTACATTTTTTTTCTCTGTTCAATCAAAAGCAATAGTCAAATTCAATATTAAGTTTCAAATCAATCAACAGTCAAAACTAAACATCAAATCAATTCTAACACATTAAACCGCCTAACAAACATTCTAACACATTAAAGGAAATCAGTAAGATAAGTATTGCTTTCACTGTTCGTATTTCTGTGTTTCTCTTCAAAGTCTGTTGCGGAATGAATCTTGTATGAGTTTGGTCTGGTGGAGTGGTTGACGGCGTGTCTGTGTCCTTGTGTAGGGGATGGGTTCTAGGTTGGCAGTGGTTGGATGGATGTGACAGTTGTGGTGTCTGCTCCTGTGTCCAGGGTTGTTGCTGTGGCAGGGAACTGGGACACAGGAACCGGGATTGATGCTGGGTCGGGATCTGGGTCTGTAGAGGGGAGGAAGGACAACCTGAGGAGCAAGCAGGCACACAAGGGCACAAGACCATAAGGTCTGGGCTGGCACTTCCTTTAGGTCCTCTCTCCTTAAGGAAAACCACTGGACATATACTAAAAGAGCACATTTCCCATAAGCTGTAGTAAGTAAGTAAGTCAAATCAAATTTATTTATATAGCCCTTCGTACATCAGCTGATATCTCAAAGTGCTGTACAGAAACCCAGCCTAAAACCCCAAACAGCAAACAATGCAGGTGTAAAAGCACAGTGGCTAGGAAAAACTCCCTAGAAAGGCCAAAACCTAGGAAGAAACCTAGAGAGGAACCGGGCTATGTGGGGTGGCCAGTCCTCTTCTGGCTGTGCCGGGTAGAGATTATAACAGAACATGACCAAGATGTTCAAATGTTCATAAATGACCAGCATGGTCGAATAATAATAAGGCAGAACAGTTGAAACTGGAGCAGCAGCACAGTCAGGTGGACTGGGGACAGCAAGGAGCCTTCATGTCAGGTAGTCCTGGGGCACGGTCCTAGGGCTCAGGTCAGTTGAAACTGGAGCAGGAGCATGGCCAGGTGGACTGGGGACAGCAAGGAGTCCTCATGTCAGGTAGTCCTGGGACATGGTCCTAGGGCTCAGGTCCTCCGAGAGAGAGAAAGAAAGAGAGAAGGAGAGAATTAGAGAACGCACACTTAGATTCACACAGGACACCGAATAGGACAGGAGAAGTACTCCAGATATAACAAACTGACCCTAGCCCCCGACACATAAACTACTGCAGCATAAATACTGGAGGCTGAGACAGGAGGGGTCAGGAGACACTGTGGCCCCATCCGAGGACACCCCGGACAGGGCCAAACAGGAAGGATATAAGTAAGTAAGGAGAATTGGGGCTTGTAGGGATAGCTCAGGGCTTCCACCACTCTTCTTAGTGTGTCCGTCCAGTCAAGAGTGAGGTTTGGCAAGGGACACGGGGGCTTGATTTGAATTAAGACAAACTTCATTGTATAATTAAACGTAAAGAAGAAAAATATAGTGGGGCAAAAAAAGTATTTAGTCAGCCACCAATTGTGCAAGTTCTCCCACTTAAAAAGTTTAGAGAGGCCTGTAATTTTCATCATAGGTACACTTCAATGATGACAGACAAAATGAGAAGAAAAAATCCAGAAAATCACATTGTAGGATTTTTTATGAATTTATTTGCAAATTATGGTGGAAAATAAGTATTTGGTCACCTACAAACAAGCAAGATTTCTGGCTCACAGACCTGTAACTTCTTTAAGAGGCTCCTCTGTCCTCCACTCGTTACCTGTATTAATGGCACCTGTTTGAACTTGTTATCAGTATAAAAGAAACCTGTCCACAACCTCAAACAGTCACACTCCAAACTCCACTATGGCCAAGACCAAAGAGCTGTCAAAGGACACCAGAAACAAAATTGTAAAAATGTTTAAGTGGGAGAACTTGCACAATTGCTGGCTGACTAACTACTTTTTTTTGCCCCACTAGATTAAAAATATATATATATATATTAAAGAGGGAGGGGTTGGGTAGGGGATACAGACCCGATTTCGGGTAAGGATTTAGTTTTAGGGTGTAGGGTTGGGAATAGGAAGTGGTTCGAGATTTAATGTCTTTATCAGAAGAAAAAACATTGGGGGAGGGTAACTTGCTCTTCAGGTTGCTGGGAGGACCTGGTGCTTTGATTGTGAGGAGTTGGTTGAGGGGATTATACACAGGTCTTCCCCAGAGCAGCAACACACTGGGCACATGGCGGTTTGGATCGCAGGTAAGTAGTTTGGGATGTATCGGTATTCCTGTTTAAGACTTTTCTGCATGTTTTGGGGTGTTTTTATAATAGGTCACTGCAAGTAAGGTCTATACTTGGGAAATAGGTTTCTTACTCATGGATGGAACATATGGGGGATGGGTATATGCAAATTAAAACTCTGGCATATCAATAGTGTATGTATGTTTAGTGTATGTAGCCTTCTACAGTTTATCCACAGAATTCTATAGTAAGTACGACTTTATTTTTATTTAACTAGGCAAGTCAGTTAAGAACAAATTCTTATTTTGTGGGTTAACTGGACGTTCAGGGGCAGAACAACAGATTTGTACCTTGTCAGCTCGGAGATTTGAACTTGCAACCTTTCGGTTACTAGTCCAACGCTCTAACCACTAGGCTACCCTGCCGCCCCACTACCTACTGTACACATGATTGAGGGATGCGTAATATACAGTAGTATTCTACAGTATACTACAACATTATATAGTAAGTCAGGGCTCCAGACTAACCTTTTCCCCTGCTGAAAGGTTTTGATGGCACCAGCCAATGAATCAGACTCAACGTTTTGCCAAGGCATCACACAATAGGAAAAAAATGATCTCATAAAATCTTACACCTAGCAAATCAGAAGGAATGCATAATGCAACATATTTTTATGTGCAACCTAAACGAGATTGTCATGAATTTGGGATTGACGAGTAGACTGTTGCTATACCAAAATAGGACTCCAGAATTTCATTATTTTGCAGTTCCTCAGCGGGGTCAGTTCCTCTCTGCTTTCCTCATGTCAAAATAAAAGTCCCACACAAGTTCTTGCTTTTTTTTGTTACAGGTAAGCGGAGGGGAAGTAGGTCAACAGACCCATGTTTGGAAAGCCTGTTTAAATTGCATTCTATTAGATGTTTTTTTCTCAATTTCCCCCACGGATAAGGACCAACCCTTTTAGCGTTGCTAAAAGCAGCTAGCTTCTTGGTAGCTATTTATAAGGTTGTAAGATTGGGAACTTTTCTGGGCTAGCTAGCGCCAACTTCATAAAATTGCTAAGGGGCTAGTAGTATTACAGGGGAACAACTATCAAGGCACAAGGCGAGACCCAAATGCAGACACAGGAGGCAGATGGTTGGAGTCTTACAATGTTTATTAATCCAAAGGGGTAGGCAAGAGAATGGTTGTGGACAGGCCAAAAAGGTCAAAACCAGATCAGAATCCAGGAGGTACAGAGTGGCAGACAGGCTTGTGGTCAAGGCAGACAGAATGGTCAGGCAGGAAGGTACAAAGTCCAGAAACAGGCAAGGGTCAAAACCAGGAGGACTAGATAAAGAAAAAAAGCAGGAGAACAGGAAAACCGCTGGTTGACTTAGATACATACAAGACGAACTGGCACAGGAAACACAGGGATAAATACACTGGGGAAAGTAAGCGACACCTGAAGGGGTGGAGACAATCACAAGGACAGGTGAAACAGATCAGGGCGTGACAAACAAAGTTACCCCACATAGCCTGGTTCCTCTCTAGGTTTCTTCCTAGGTTTTGGCCTTTCTAGGGAGTTTTTCCTAGCCACTGTGCTTCTACACCTGCATTGCTTGCTGTTTGGGGTTTTAGGCTGGGTTTCTGTACAGCACTTTGAGATATCAGCTGATGCACGAAGGGCTATATAAAATACATTTGATTTGATTTTGATTTGATTTAAATAAAAAAACTGAGGGGCCCTTATGGGCCAATGAAGGGGCCCCCAAGGTCCAATGAAGCCATTTTTATCTGAATATAAAATCATTTCTGGGTAACAATTAAGTACCTTACTGTGATTGTTTTAAATTAAATTGGTAAATAAGAAGAAAAAAATAGCTCCTTAGCAAAGAGGAATTTCACAAGCAAGAATTTTGCTTAGGACTGTCTGGGAGAGTAGTCTGAGTGGGAAGGGGAAAACCAAAAAAATCAGTTATTTTTGGAACAGAAGTTTAGAACTCTTTCTTATTGGTCTATTAACTAATAATGTCAACCAGGCAGGCCAAACTCTGTCCCACCAAAACAGGAAAACATTTCAGGCAGTCTTTTCAAACAGCTCTTACACTAAAATGGCAATGTCATAATTTTCACAATTCTACAGTATTGTTCCAGCCTCGTCGTGTGGAAATATATATAAAACACGGGAGAATCACATTTTTGACTGCACTCGGCCTTTACAAGTCTACAGATCCCTGATATTTGCCCCCCATTCCTCTTGCCTCAGCCCCCACCTCCTACATCAACTGATCTGCTGTATTATTCCGGGATAAGTGATTACTTTTTCAGACAATGTTGAGGATGTACAATTCATTACCACTGTGGAAGAGCAAAGCAGAGAGGGGATCAAGAAGCTGCACTGATGTGACACCTGGTCTAATAGACTGCTGAGACTGATGAGATCGAGGGTGTATCTCTCTCAAAGGATTACATCCTGACCCCTGGAAGCTTGTGAGTGTTATGGCTCAGAGAAGTTCTTTCTCTCGGATAACAATCTGAAAAGCTTTTGAGTAGCCTCCTTGCACATTCTCAGGTTCTCGAAATAATACATGTTTTTTGTTGTTGTACTCTTTCGATGACCAACATACTCAAAGCTAGAGGTACAATAGCATTGTTTACACTGAAATGCAGTTCTACTTGACAGCCAGAAGAGATAGTCAGACTATTTCAAGTGTATTGTCTTGCTTTCTGTTTTGATGGGCATCAGGTTCCACATGGTCAATAGATAAGCATTGTGTCTCTGTATGGGGAAAGTGAGATGCCCCATGAGATGGGATAGTATCATGGCACTTCAGACAGAAGATGCCTCTTTCTTCAACCACAGGTAGAAGAGCTCCATTCAAATAAAAGCCTTGGGCCACAGATCTTCTTGCATGCAGCTATTTTTATATTTACAGGAACATAGGTGTAACATTATCTGACTGTGAAAAGTATGATATATCCAAGTGTGCAGGTTGTGACTAATTAGGGAATTAGCCACTCAACAGAACACCTTGTATTCCGTCATGACTCACGGCTCGTGGTAAAAATACACTCTCTGTGCGTTAGTGCAATAGCATGCTTTCTTCATGGAATAGAAACGATTTTGGGTGTTCGTCTAATCACATTAGTCTATTAACTGTAGCCATCCCCTTGTTGGTTAATACAACTACACTGAACAAAAATATAAACGCAACATGTAAAGTGCTTGTCCCATGTTTCATGAGCTGAAATCAAATGTGTTTTACATCCCTGTTAGTGAGCATTTCTCCTTCGCAAAGATTATCCATCCACCTGACAGGGGTAGCATATCAGGAAGCTGATTAAACAGCATGATCATTACACAGGTGCACCTTGTGCTGGGGACAATAAAAGTGCACACAACACAATGCCACAGATGTTTCGAGGGAGCATGCAATTAGCATGTTGACTGCAGGAATGTCCACCAGCGCTGTTGCCAGAGAATTTAATGTTAATGTCTCTACCATAAGCTGCCTCCAATGTTGTTTTAGAGAATTTGGCAGCACGTTCAACCGGTCTCACAACCGCAGACCACCTGTAACCACGCCAGCCCAGGACCTCCACATCTGGCTTCTTCACCTGCAGGATCGGCTGAGATCAGCCACCCGTACAGCTGATGAAACTGTGGGTTTGCAGAACCGAAGAATTTATACACAAACTGTAAGAAACCATCTCGGGGAAGCACATCTGCGTGCTCGTCGTCCTCACCAGGCTCTTGACCTGACTTCAGTTCGACGTTGCAAATGCTCACCTTCGATGGCCACTGGAACCCTGGTGAAGTGTGCTCTTCACGGATGAATCCTGGTTTCAACTGTACCGGGCAGACGGCATACAGAATGAACGGTTTGCTGATGTCAACGTTGTGAACAGCGTGCCCCATGGTGGTGGTGGGGTTATGGTATGGGAATGCATAATCTACGGACACAATTGCATTTTATGGAAGGCAATTTGAATGCACAAAGAGACCGTGACGAGATCCTGAGGTCCATTGTCGTGCCGTTCATCCACATCCGTCACCTCATGTTTCAGTATGATCATGCACGGACCCATTTCTGAAGGAACTGTACACAATTCCTGGAAGCTGAAAATGTCTCAGTTCTTCCAAGGCCTTCATACTCACCAGACATGTCGCCCATTGAGCATGTTTGGTTTGCTCTGGATCGTCAGGTACGACAGCGTGTTCCAGTTCCCACCAATATCCAGCAACTTCGCACTGCTATTGAAGAGGAGTGGGACAACATACCACAGGCCACAATCTTTGCGAAGGAGATGTGTCGCCCTGCATGAGGCAAATGGTGGTCACACCAAGATACTGACTGTTTTTTTTATCCACGTCCCTACCTTTATTTGAAGGTATCTGTGACCAACAGATGCACATCTGTATTCCCAGTCATGTGAAATCCATAGATTAGGACCTAATGAATTGATTTAAATTGACTGATTTCCTTATATGAACTGTAACTCAGTAACATCTTTGAAAGTGTTGCATGTTGTGTTTATATTGTGGTTCAGTGTATTTTAGAGTAATGCCCTGTTCTTTGCGTAGCATGGTATTCAATTAAAACGAAGACAGATGCCAGTGAGATAAATAAAGAGTTGGCGTTGAGCTTATGTCGATAGATAGCCTCGTACTCTTTTGGAAGTGTATAGCTACAGATGTGTGATTTTAATTTGAGCCAGTTTGCTACAACAGTCAAATAATCCTAAAGCAACAGGAAATGTGAATTATGAGTATTATAATCAGGCGGAATGGATATTTGTTGTACTGGTTACATTTTTCGTTAGGGCAAAACAAGTCTGACATTTTAAATTGAATATTACAATATTTCGAAGCCTTTTTAAACCTTGAATACACTATCATTTTGCATTTCCTTCTGTGCAGGAACATTCTCAGCAACAAAATAGTGATCAAATTAAGAGCCTACATCTGTAGAGCTGCAAGCGAGAGCAGGAGAAACTGAAATCTGCAGGCGACTGATATTTATTGCCCATGTTTGCACTGACAAGGTGTGAGTGGGAGATCCAGAACAACTCTCCCCCGGCACCTTGAAATTACTCGTCCAGCGCCACCAACTCAGCAAGTGCTATCATGGTAGTTGAGAGCGGCAACTTGAATTTTAGCACCGATGACAGCTCCGGGACGAACCTCAGCCCGAAAGACAGTGTCCGCGACACTCTCACGTCCAGGGACCAGTCCGACCTCGGCAGGACAGGGCACACAGTGGTAGCCGTGTTTCTCGGTGTCATTTTCCTGTTAGGATTCCTCAGCAATTTATTCGTCCTTCTCGTCTTTGCGCGGTTTCAGGTGCTGAGGACGCCCATCAATCTCATCCTGCTCAACATCAGTGTGAGCGACATGCTGGTGTGTATCTTCGGAACTCCCTTTAGTTTTGCCGCGAGCCTCTATGGCAGATGGGTCATTGGAGCCCACGGGTGCAAATGGTACGGTTTCGCCAACTCGCTTTTCGGTGAGTTGACTTAATGATCTATAAGCTTCCTATCCTATCCTATTCATACTGGTAACGTTTCAGAGAGACTGGAATCCGAGGGAGAAAAGTACGTCATCTCATGTTTCAACAGGTCCCCTCACGCCATGCTCTCTGCCCTGTGTGAGAGGTGCTACATGTTGTCTTGAATGTGATGGATGATGAATTAACATAACAGTAAATAAGCAACGAACAGTTTTGATCTTCGAGACACGCTACAGACAGTTTGACTGGTAAAGAGACATACTGTATTTTGAGCCAAATGTTCCCGAGTCAAACCAGTCTTTCTTGATACATGTTTGTATTATTTTGCCTAAATTTACTCTGTATTTTGTCCATAGCTCAACAATATACAAACGGTCACCTTGGTTAAGGCGTCTGCTAACCATTAGAATCATACCTACATCATATTTAGCTGACTGGATTTTTTTTTGCCAAAAAGCGGGAATGATCAACATTGTGCTCTTGTGCATGCTCTGCATGCCTTTCATACACCAAGTGGAGTAACCTGGGCTTGGTTAGGACTTAAAATGCTGACATCTGGAGACAGAGTGTAATTTATATTACAGGTTTTAGAGTGCAAGGGTATGAGTTAAGGATTGCAATGTGAAAACATTTACTTCCTCTATGCTCAAGCATGTGAATGTGTGTGCCACATGCATTGCAATGGCCAATTGGTAATGTACTCCATGTAGACATTATGGACAGTGTATTGCATAACCTTGGCGTTTGAAGAAGTCCACAGCAAGAATGTAGCATTATTGCTCACCACAGCTACAACTCTACCTCCATCCATTTCTCTGTCCAGGCATCGTTTCTCTAGTATCCCTGGCAATCCTCTCCTACGAGCGCTACTCCACGATATTGTGTTACACAAAGGCTGACCCGTCTGACTACAAGAAGGCCTGGCTAGCTATCGCGGGCGCCTGGCTCTACTCCTTGGTGTGGACGGTGCCACCTTTCTTTGGCTGGAGCAGCTACGGTCCAGAGGGGCCAGGCACCACATGCTCAGTGCAGTGGCACCAGCGCTCTTCTGGGAACATCTCCTATGTCACCTGCCTCTTCATCTTCTGCCTCCTGCTTCCCCTGCTGCTCATGATGTTCTGCTATGGGAAGATCCTCTTTGCCATCCATGGGGTGAGTCAGTGTCTTTGGTTCATGCTGTACGGATTATATTGATCACGGAGAGAATTTTGATGATGGTGGTGGGCATGCTTGCGAAGATTTATTTTACCTTTATTTAACTAGGCAAGTCAGTTAAGAAGAAATTCTTATTTACAATGACGGCCTAGGAACAGTGGGTTAACTGGTCTAGGAACAGTGGGTTAACTGGTCTAGGAACAGTGGGTTAACTGGTCTAGGAACAGTGGGTTAACTGGTCTAGGAACAGTGGGTTAACTGGTCTAGGAACAGTGGGTTAACTGGTCTAGGAACAGTGGGTTAACTGGTCTAGGAACAGTGGGTTAACTGGTCTAGGAACAGTGGGTTAACTGGTCTAGGAACAGTGGGTTAACTGGTCTAGGAACAGTGGGTTAACTGGTCTAGGAACAGTGGGTTAACTCGTCTAGGAACAGTGGGTTAACTGGTCTAGGAACAGTGGGTTAACTGCCTGTTCAGGGGCAGAATGACAGATATGTACCTTGTCAGATATGTACCTTGCAACCTTTCGGTTACTAGTCCAACGCTACCCTAGGCTAGGCTACCCTGCCGCACCATGACAATGGACACAATGATAATCATGTCAAGGTTGATTATGTCTCTTCGATTGCTTGTCCCGCACACAACGTTGTTGATGTGCTGAAGGAGTCTTCAAATGGCTTTGCCCTGAGTAAACATCTTCACCTCTCTCTGATGGCAGCATCTGTCTCTCAAAAAGCATATTTCATCTCCCTCTCCAGAGAGTCATCAATCTGCCACGTCCCTGTCCCAGACCGCTCCCAAAAGACTCCTCAGAGTGCTTCAGCTTGCTGCCTGACGTGTAAAACTGATTAAGATCAAGGCAGCACAAATACATTTTTAAAACGGTCCTTGAATTGCAGCACTTACACTCTCTTTCCTATCATGTCTCTGATGTGTCACTGACGGGAATTTTTGCACACCTCCTAATGTGTTTTGTTGATAAATAAAATAAAATATTTAAACTAGACTATGTAGCCTTTATGGCTGTGTGATCTTTGGGACTGTGTGATCTTTGGGACTGTGTGATCTTTGGGACTGTGTGATCTTTAGGGCTGTGTGATCTTTAGGGTGGTGTGATCTTTAGGAATGTGTGATCTTTATTGCTGCGTGATCTTCAGGGCTGTGTGATCTTTAGGGCTGTGATCTTTACGGCAGTGTGATCTTCAGGACTGTGTGATCACAGCAGAATGAATAGATTCCACATGTTATGGTGAAATGTTAAAAACAGAGAAAATAATTGAAAAAGCAGGAAGTGGAAATGTCTCAATGTTTGTATAGCAGACCGTAGTTAAATATATTAGCAAGAAATCCTTGAACCACAGGTTCAGTCCACTGAAACAATGTATCATGTTGGGACAGCTGTGAAATTCTAGTGGCCAACATCATTAAGGCTCAGTTCTGCCAGCTTGCAGTCCTCACTCTGAAAGCGAGGCAGGCTTACAAGTCCACCTTTCCACTAGTGCAATAGTGAGACATTTGGGACATAAACAAATGAAAACATAAAGGATGCTTGACTCTCACACATTTTTTGTGAAAAAATATATAGAAGATGAGTAACAGCGGTTGTGGCAATGGCACCGTCTGTCTTTCCTCCAGGGGGAAAAAATATGCTTAGAGAGGTCAGGTTTTACAACAGGCTGTCAGCCTTAACTCAAATGTGGCTCATCCACAACACGGTGCCCTTTGAGGTGGTGTCCTTCGCCTTGTGGCGGAAGGTTGGGCGGGAGACGGGGAGAGCTGAGTTTGATTGAGATAGGTTGCATCAGCAGCTGTCTGAAAGTCGTCCGTCTTGGTGGCCAGAGCTCGTATAGGTCTCATGAATGAATCATCCCGGGGATTATTTTTAATCCAGATTGAATGTGTCTGTCATTGGTCACTAATGACGACAACCTGTGGTACCGCTGACTTCCTTGTTTTATACCCATGTCACACGGAGGGAGCAAGGACAAGACAACATCAGAGGTGTTTTGTAGAAGACTGACTGCCGTAGAGGACATTCTGATGCTAACCAGAATTTCTCAAGGCCCTTCTGAAACCAAACGCTCAGAGGAGTACCCACATTGCCTGTCCTTTATCCTAACATAAACGTATAAGTCTCTGTTCACTCTCCTTTCATTCAGATCGATACTCCCTGTGGCCATTTAGGAACACGTTTTCTTGGCGTTGGGCCACAAATGCATGCCGCTTGGGTATGATTTGGAGCACCAGTTTTGCTACGCTTATATAATGTAGACCTACTGTGGTTTTATGCATTAGGTAGTCTTCAGTACAGCTTGACTTTCTCAGCAAATCCGTAGGACTCAATAATGACTGCGCTGTAGGTGGCTGACAAGTTGGAATGACAGCAGAAATTGACACGAGGTTGTTGATTTACCCCCCCATTGTGTTTGAGTTCCTTTGACAGGTGTCAAGGCTTGTTCCACTCCAGGGTGCCGTATATTTGTTGTGGTTCGATTATTAAGATGAGATATTACTTTTCATTCATGTAAACAAGTTGAGATATCTTTTAGCCAGATTTCTCTGTTTCAGACACGTTTTCTTATTTGATTAAAAATGCGACAATTTGGTTACTAGGTAGTCTACATCTGCGTTGCTAAATTGTAATTGATGGGGGGTAATATTGTTCCACGTCCATCAACAAGAAGTTATCTCTACCCCACTATTCTCATCATTACCTATAGTTTACCCTGCAGGGAGAACTATCAGTTAAATGCAGCATATGAAATTATTTATGGATTTCATGGGAATACTTGTGCAGAAAACCATTGGTGGTCATGACCTCATCGTTTCTTAAGTGGTCAAACAGAATATGTACAGACTTCAAGGAGTAAATCAATGATCGTATAGTTTTACTGCACAACGGGGACTGATGCGCATCTCAGAATCGGTGTTGTTTTCTGTCATTTAACCATTCGATTTTCAGGACTCAAGCCTATTCCATGGAGATTTGGCCACCACCCTTTAGCCATTATTAACCATGACCTCTAGCTTCTATGCCTGTTTTTTTTTTTAGGTTAGAGCTCACACCCTATGACTGTCTGTGTAATGGTTATATGATTTCCCTGCGTAAACATGAAATAAGCCTGTTTTATGTGTTCATTCCCTGACATACTGAAATCACGAGGTAGCCTTTACACTGCTGTCACTGTGACCTAAACCTGACCACTGAGAATGTTAATGACCCGATGGTAGTGAGGCTTTGGTACAGGGTTTTGTAAGTAACTTGAAAAAAATGTGTTCTCTCCTCAGGTAGCCAAAATCAACCAGTCGTCTGCACAGCGGCGGGAGACCCATGTGTTGGTGATGGTGGTCTCCATGGTGTCCTGCTACCTGCTGTGCTGGATGCCCTACGGGGTGGTGGCTCTTCTGGCCACCTTCGGCCAGGTTGGCCTGGTCAGCCCCACCACAAGCATTGTCCCCTCCATCCTTGCCAAAAGTAGCACCTTTCTCAACCCTGTCATATATGGGCTTTTAAATAACCAGGTAACGGCTTATCAATGGGACACTGGCCATTTTTCTACTTCTTAGCGATCTGATATGGAAATGGGGAAAAACCTTTAACGTCAGTACTCCCGCTATTACACAGTGGACGCATTGATCATGTCATATGTGCCAGTTCTACAGGTGCTTCCTGGCCTTCATGAGCTGTGGGTCAGAGGCAGCAAGCAGCCACACCCTCCACACCGTGCCCAGCAGCCGAGTGGTTGGCCCTAATGGCAACTCTCCAGCCCCAGAGGAGCCTGGTACACGCGAGCCTCTGGACGGCAGTGGGACCTCCTCGAAGACTCAGACACGTGGCCAGCAGAGAGACAAACGTGACCTGGTCCTGGTTGTGCACTACACCCCTTGAGGAACAGAGGTATTTTGGTCCGTGGAGAAAAAGCCCACTCCTCTGCTCATAAGAGCCTAAACACATGGTGCCCCACACTGCAACATATATGATAGAGGAAGGTATATATTCGGCTGCAAACTGGAGATACATTAAGTATCTCTCTTTTCGTTAGATGGTGTAATTTGTCATCTGGATGTGTAAATGCTCTGTCATTTATATCGCAGCAACCTTTTCCTTCACCCGGCGGTTGAGTGTGTGCTGTTCGGCCACAAGGTGGCAGCCTGCTGTAACATTGACCTATGCTGGAGTCTGTAGAGATAAAAACATTCATCCGTCTTAGTAAACGCAGCCCTTACATACCACCAGATGTAAGATCTCCTGTATATAATCTTTGTACCAAGTGGTCGGTGAGTTGATGTGGCTGCAGAACTTGATGGCAGTGTTTCCGATGTAGATTATGAGATGGCAACCCATTGTTCATCACGGGTTCTCTCTCTCACATGTAACTAGAACCCGGATGCCTTGTTGTGTACGCATGTTCAAACACAGTAACATTCACAACGCTCCCGCTATTCATGTTGAGAATCACCATTCTTTTACAAGATGGTTGTCACATTATTAAGAGGCTCTGTTAAGGGGCTCCTAACCTTTTCTTCATCTATGAACATTGTTACACTTTGACATTGAGTTATCATTGATGTAGTGACCTGTTTAATAAAGATGTTTTACAAAGATCATGTGTGAAGGAAGATTCAGTGTTATTTGGACCGTCACACTGCTGAAAGGCTGCCCGCTGCATCTCCTTTTCACCACTAGATGGCACTATGAGTCCCAATGGGCTTCTATCACTTCAATGAACCACACCTCAAAATGGAATGCCACGAGCAGAGGTAAACCACTTCTAAGGACATGGCTGGAAGAGTTTCAGTTTTTGTCAAAATGGACTTCTCGTAGCATGTTTAGGAGAACTTACGCAGCAGGTTAGGACAATAAACGTGGCAGGTAGGAAAGGGTTAGGGTTAGCTAAAATGCCAAAAAGAAAAGAAACATCTAAAGATTCATTTGAAAAAATCTGGAATCACATCTAGACATGAGAGGATAATATAGTGACAGCTGAAAATAAGTAGAAAAGTAATGAAGTCATTGGTGCTCTGAGTGGTCAGACACAAATGCATATATGCACAAATGCATAGACACAGACGGGGGGAATACTTTGGAATCAGAAAAGCGGAGCGACATTTTGGAATGAATGATGAGGACCTATAATGTTTTACAAATAGGTTATTTTTCTTTTTCTCATCGGTCTTCAGATAATCAACTAATAGTTGACTATAAACGGTTTTGTGAATGCTAGGTCTCTTTAACTTCCCTTCCCTCCTCGTCCGCCTCAACTGTAGATGGAATTTCATATTTATTCATCAGTTTCTCCTCCCAAGTTTTCCAAATAGGTGGAAGATTCATTTTTGTTCAGTTGAGTGAGTATGAGAGATGAGCCAGTAGGAGGTCTTAGTCTGTGACTGGTTAGGACCCTCACCTCCTACCCCCCCCTGGCTGTTTCCATGGTTGCAGGGTCAGGGGCCCCCCTCCTGCTGGGCCCTGATCCAAGACAGGCCAGCACCTCAGCAGGGGCGCAATTACTGCAGGCTTGAGTCTGTCACCACAACCTTCACCACCATGGCTGACTGCTTCTCTCCTATGACAGGAGTCTCCTCAGAACAGTGTCGTGGAGGTCAATGATGATGATAATGGCGAAGAGGAAGCAAGAGAACAGGGAAGATGAAGATATGGGGGAATTTTGGAGAAAAAAAATGAAATCAAATGTGGCAAGCATGACTACTCAATCGCTTGTGAAATTGGAAATTGCGGTGATGTAACTGAGTACACATTTTATACTTGTGAGGTTGTCCCCCAAAACGCAGAACCGACAGGAAGTCTGTTGACATTGGCACAGCCAGGCTATTCTTTAGAAATCAACACGACTAGACCCCCTCAACGATGACACAGACACTTGCGTGACAAAGGGCCGTTGGAAAATGCTTATATGGGTTGATCCTCTTAGAACGTAGTGCGAGCTAAGCCAGCAGATCTAGACGAATCGAGCCGAAGGTTAGGTTGAGGAGGTGAGTAACTGTTGTGTGCCCGTTCAAGGCCAACAGTAAAATAAACACTTGCAATAGATAATACATGAAAGGTGCAGTGCATTGATTTAAATATGGGTTCTCTCTGCTCATCGTCAAAATTGCATTCATTCTAATAATCTGATAAAGGATATCCGGATATTTCAACACAATTTCTTAATTTTCTAAGCAGACGATATCTCATAGGCTATATTGAGAGCAGATTAGTGCACGGATCTAAACAATGTACACCATCGTGATAAATAAACAGGGAAGGCAAAATTAAAGTAGTACCAATTTATTGGCCATTTGGGATACACTGCACCAATGGAATCCTTTCCAACTAATCAACGAGCCATAAATTAAAGGCCACCATTTAAAAAAAAAAAAATTAAGGTCAGATTTATGTAATTTATTATTATATTCTTCCTGATATTTATGAAACCTTTGCCTTGTTCTATGGTAGTTTACATTTAGCTTTCATTTAATTTTTGAATTCCAGCGGGGAAAACAACAGATGCCTACTTGAGTCTAAATCTGATGCTAGTTTTGACGAACTGAACAACATACTAGTCCTATACCAGATGTATATAAATTGCTTGTTTAAAACCTTTCCCTTGACGTTCAACTGAATACTTTCAGATTATTTTGTGTCTTGTGGGCAGTAATGGGTTGTCAACTTTAGCATTGTCCTCAAACACTGGATGTGGGAATCATTTAGAAAAAGGTAGGTTACGATTCCAGAATCTAAAAAAAATAAACGCCTAAACATCTATACAAATGGATCTTATCTTACCTAAGTTATTAGACTCAACATCGTATAAAATGACCATAAACATATTTCTTATTAAAGTTGACTCAAGTTGCATGCCTCTTAGAAATATAATTTGTATTTGATTTATTTATTTATATCCATAAGTGTATACACCAACATAATACGTTGCAACAATAATACAATGAAATAAATGATATTATAAACGGTATATTTTAAGATAGAGAAATAAAGCCATTCATGTGTATGCTGTTCTTTTCTAAAGGCGACATGGAATGTCGACCACAGTAGACCTATCGTTTTCTGTCTGAAAACGGATTCTGATAAAATAGCTCAAATAGGCTAGCGCTAGCCTATCAACAATGCAAATAGGCCTATATACTGTTCAACTCTATTTATTAATATATTTCCTCGGAAATCTGTTTTCCTTATTTTTATACATTTGGTTTCTATAGGCCTATTTGACTTTTACTTATTCATTTCGTATAATTTTGTCTTTCATCATGTATTCATTTATTTGTCTATTTATCAGTAGCCTATAGGCTTATACAAAGAGGCCTGTCTATTAATTGAAAGGCTTTGCGTGGCTCACATTTTCATCTGTTATACAGTCAATGTGTAGTCTATTCCAAGGATAAGACTTTTCCAAACATTTGGGAGGGAGGACACAGAATAGAAATTACTCCAAAATTACAGCATTTTATCATGGCGTCTTTAAAGCGTAACACTAAGGCAATGAATAGGCCTATACCCTGTGTTTTCTATAACTTTGTTGAAACTGTTGCAAACCGGCCTGTGTTCCTAATTCTATTGACGTTTTAGTGTTTACACTTGGACAGTTAACCCTTTCAAACGTACCATTCAACCAAATCGGTTGAGAGATCCTCTTTAAATATTGACTTATGACGCTTGACCAGCAGCATGGATGTTTTTGTCGAGTCTTTGATGGTTGAGGATGTAGGTCTACACGGAGCTGGTGGCGTGGACGACTCATATCCAGACGTTCCCGTTGGGGAGTTCTCGGAGGTTTGAGATTTGTGAACCTGCGAAGTGAGAAAATGTATTGTACATTTGATCATTTAAAACTGTATTTTTTTTATTGATCCAATTGATAAACAAAAAATGCCTATGTGGTCCTTCCGTTGATTTTGTAATATTTTGTGTGTGTTTAAAAAAAACATTTAAATAACAATGCAGAAACGTGATTTCTAGGTCATGTAGGCCTACAGGTAACTGCCAAAATAATGGAAACACTTGAGTGACAGAGATAAAACGACTATTGAAAGCAGTGGCTTCCACACAGGTGTGGTTCCTGAGTTAATTAAGCAATTAACGTCCCATCATGCTTAGGGTAAAGTATACAAATGCTGGGCAGGCCATTACTTTAGATAGGATGACAATGCTCCCATCCATAAGGTAGGAGCGGTCACAATGGTTTAATGAGCATGAAAACGATGTAATCCATATGCCACCACGGTCTCAGTCACCAGATCTTAACCCAATTGAACACTTATGGGAGATTCTGGAGCGGTCCCTGAGACAGCGGTTTCCACCACCATCAACTAAACACTAAATTATGGAATTTATCGTGGAAGAATGGTGCCGCAACCCCCAGACACTCTATGCCAAAGTTAATTGAAGCTGTTCTGTCTCCTGGTGGCCTAACGCCCTATTGACACTTTATGTTGGTGTTTTCTTTATTTTGGCAGTTACCTGGACGTTTGCATTCATTCTCCAGAAAAAAATGGCGTACCTTCGAGTGTTTCCTCAGAGAGCTGGGATGAGTATAGGCCTTGTCGCACAGCTTGCAGATGTATGGCTTGTCTGAGGTATGAACGTGCATGTGTTTTTTTCTGTCGCTGCTATTTGCGAACCGCCTGTCGCAGCCTTCGAATTCGCATTTGAAGGGCTTCTCACCTGCCAAAGAAAATGTGTAGCCTAATTTTAACACAGACGTGGAGTTCCGAAATTGTAATGTGTTGTAGGTCAAAATTGCAGTTGGATATGCCTATTGACTGGTAATTGGCCCAAGTTGGGCCCATAGCAGTCTTAAACAAAAGCATTGTAACTTCCACCAAGTTCAAATGAAACATTAAATATTGCGTGTTATAAGCCGGTTGGTTTTATAGAATGTATGGCTGGCTCATTACCCGTATGAATCCTTTTATGTATTTTCAAATTTTCCGACCTGGCAAACATTTTCCCACAGCCGTGAAAGGGACAATTGAATGGCTTTTCTCCAGTGTGTACACGAATGTGGTTGACTAATTTATACTTCGCTTTAAAAGATTTGCCTTCTCTCGGACAATCCTCCCAAAAGCAAGTATGCAGACTCTGGTCTGGACCGCCGACGTGATCCACGGAGACGTGCGTAACCAGCTCGGACATACAGCAAAACATCTTGCCGCACGTTTTTTGGAGTTGATTCGTCTGATTCGCATCTATCCATTTACAAGTGACATCCTGCTTAGAGCGCTGTCGCATGTATCGAAAGAAAGCACCGTGACCAGTCTGAGTTGTCACTCTCATGCCCATGTCCACATTGTGATCAAAGTGGAGCTGGGTATCACTGAAATGCGGGTGCGGGCTCGAGACAGGTTGATGTGGATCTGCTCCCACGAATATGTCTCCCCGTGTACCCAAATGCGCCCTGCTATTCGCCATGTATCCATTTGGGAATGCGCTCTGTTCACCTATAGATGAAAAGAGAGTGTGCGCTCGGTTTTCAGAGATCCTTGGGGGGATTCGCACACTTCCTGTAGCAGTGCGGCTTAAAAATCCGTGTCGAGTATCTCTTGCTGCGGAATCGACAATGTCTGGAGTGCGATAGGTAAACGTAATATTCCTGGAATCGATAGCTCTGTATCTATGTGAACCGATGTGCCCTCCGCAGTGGCTTCCTAGCGCAGCTGCGTATCCGGAGACTTGGGGAATAAACTGGGACTTCTGTGCAGGGGCAATGAAATTGAAGGCTGCGAAGTGAGAGGTCTCTCCATACGGGCTGATCCCTAACCGAACGTCGTTGTCCCCCGGTTCATGTTGTCTTGGTATTCCACCGCCCCCGACAACAAGCGCGGAGAATTGCGCACAATCGTCAACTAGCTTGGTCATTGAAGCGCAGAAGATGGAAAATAAATAAAGCAATACGGAAACCTTTTACAGCTTCATAACAGCCAAATGGTCTCCAACATGGCTATACTGCGCGAAAATCGTATGTATGCTTCCAATCTGTTAAATGTTGGCTAACCCACAACATTCATTGAAACCAAGCTTTTCAGAGGGTACAACGTGAGAGGGGGTCAAACTCCTAACACTTTCGATTACGTAGGCTATAGTAGCCTAAATGTATTTGGTCGAATCAAGTCAATCACTCCACCAAAATACGACAACAGCAGCACCCATACAGTAACCAATGACATCCAAGAGAACCTCTTGGCACGTGATTTTTTTTTCGCACAGTGAATTCATTGACAAGCTATTTCCTCATTGCAAACTGGTAGCCTGCATGTCCCATAAGCGTCTGTAGTGACACCAAACCCGGCCAGCTCTCCTATTTCTTGTCTATCAAAAAGTGTACCTTTATTCCCATGTCTTCCATGACTCTGCTTTGCGTCATTGCTATACGCTTGACCCTAATTACCACCACTACCTGCAATGATGCTGCTGCTGCTGCTGCTTTAGATCGGCAATGTTTGGAATTTCAGTATTGGGTAATTCAACCAAACCCGCACTGAGGTATTTACACCGTAACCTCTCACGTGTTACCGGACAGGTCTGTAAGCCCATGCCCATGAAAATGCCTCCAAATAAATACTACATTCGTGCCGGTTGCAAAATGATAACACCGAACCAAAATATAAACGCAACATGCAACTATTAAAACGACTTGACTGAGTTACAGTTCATATAAGGAAGCCAGTCAATTAAAATAAATAAATTAGGCTCTAATCTATGGGTTTCACATGACTTGGAATAAAGATATGCATCTGTTGGTCACAGATACTTTTTTTTAAAGGTAAGGGCTTGATTCAGAAAACCAGTCAGTATCTGGTATGACCACCATTTGCCTCATGCAGCATGACACATCTCCTTAGCATAGAGTTGATCTGGCTGATTGTGGAATGTTGTCCCACTCCTCTTCAAAAGTCTGTGCGTAGTTGCTGGATATATTGGCGGGACTTGGATCACACTTTCGTACACGTCAATCCAGAGCATCCCAAACATGCTCAGCGGGTGACATGTCTGGTGATTTTCAGCTTCCAGGAATTGTGTACAGATCCTTGCGACATGGGGCTGTGCATTATCATGCTGGAACATGAGCTGATGGCAGCGGATTAATAGCACGACAATGGGCCTCATGATCTCGTCACGCTATCTCTGTGCATTCAAATTGCCATCCGTAAAGTGCAATTGTGTTCATTGTCCGTAGCTTATGCCTGCCCGTACCATAACCCCACCTCCACCATGGGACACTGTTCACAACATTGACAAGGGGCCATGCAGGCTACCTTGCGACATGGGGCTGTGCACTATCATGCTGAAACATGAGGTGATGGCGGGGGATGGATGGCACTACAAAAGGCCTCAAGATCTCGTCACAGTATCTCTGTGCATTCAAACTGCCATCCATAAAATGCAATTGTGTTCATTGTCCCTAGCTTATGCCTGCCCGTACAAACACCCCACCTTCACCACGGGACACTCTGTCCACAACGTTGACATCAGCAAACCGCTCTCCCACACAACGCCATACAAGATCATTCAATGATTTAAAAAAAAATACAAATTGCAGGAGATCATACATTTTCAGTTCACATTGACAACACAAAACAAAATAAATTGAAAACAGACAAGATAACCACGTGGGAGTAAACATTGAGGTTTACCAAGAGGGTAGAATATTATCATTTCACAACCTCAAATGCTTTGACTGCAGAGGAACACAAACATATCTGAAGAATAAAAAATGTCCTTCACTTCCTTTTACTCTGATGACCTTAGAGGAAAAAAAATTAGGTTCCTGTATTTGAAATCTTCAAATTGAGGAATTTAAAAACTGTATGTTTGAAAGAGATGCCCCGTACAGTTGAAACGGGATTCATGCGTGAAGAGCACACTTCTCCAGCGTACCAGTGGCCATCGAAATGTGAACATTTGCCCACTGAAGTTGGTTACGATGCCAAACAGCAGTCAAGACCCTGGTGAGGACGACGAGCACGCGCATGAGATTCCCTGAGATGGTTGCTGACAGTTTGTGTGGAGGTCCTGGGCTGCTGTCATGTGGTCTGCGGTTGTGAGGCCGGTTGGATGTAATGCCACAAATTCTCTAAAACGACATTGGAGGCTTCTTATAGTAGAAAAATTAACATTCGATTCACTAACAGCAGCTCTGGTGGACATTCCTGCAGTCAGCATGCCAATTGTACACTCCCTCAAAACTTGACACATCTGTGGCATTGTGTTGTGTGACAAAACTGCACATTTTAAAGTGGCCTTTTATTGTCCCCAGCACAAGGTGCACCTGTGTAATGAGCATGCTGTTTAATCAGCTTCTTGATATGCCACATCTGTCAGGTGGATGCATTATCTTGGCAAAGGAGAAATGCTCACTAACAGGAATGTAAAAAATTTGTGCACAACATTTGAGAGAAATAAGCTTTTTGTGCATGTGGAACATTTCTGGGATCTTTTATGAAACCAACTCTTTGCATGTTGCGTTTATGTTTTTGTTCACTGTACATAAAAATATCTGGGACGTTTGATCCTGTCCGCCCCCCCATGCATGTTTGAAAATAAAAGTAGTGTATTTGAAACAACTGATATTTTGCTACAGAATTCATAATTACACAAGTAGCCTTGTACTGTATCTTGCCTAAGCTGCTCTGTACCATCACTCATTCATATATCTTTAAGTACATATTCTTTATCCCCTTACACTGTATAAGACAGTAGTTTTGGAATTGTTAGTTAGATTACTTGTTGGTTATTACTGCATTGTCGGAACTAGAAGCACAAGCATTTCGCTACACTCGCATTAACATCTGCTAACCATGTGTATGTGACAAATACAATTTGATTTGATCAATTGTGTCAATATGTGTTATTTTCTGAATTTATAGACAGGCCCCAATAGATGAATCGCCCTGTGTCCGAAAAACCGAGATAATTGCTATCTTAGGCTACTGTTTAACATTTCATGTATTTATGCAACAATATATTATTGAATATTTTATCACCAATCATTTACACGTAATTTGAAAGGACTGTTTATGTGCACATAGGCCTAAAAAATGGGACATTTCAGGGAGGTTTTATGTAGCGTGAGGTTTAGACTATATTTGTTTAGCCCAAGAATCACTTCTGTTTCAGAGCAATTGAGCAATTTCATCCAGTTTTGCTGCCACGTGTAGGTTACAGTGGTAGGCTATAACCGTGTGACCAGACAGTTAAAAATTCAAACAAACTAAATTAAAATATGCCTTAGGGGCGGGCTATGGTTAGCTGAATGACTATAGTTACTAAAAAACATTTTTTGCTGTTGTATTAGCCTATTATCATAGTTTTTACCTACATAAAGTTCAATATCACCCTGAACCACAATTTCAATACATATAGCCTAAGAATAGACATCATTCCAATTTGCATTGGTGCAGGTGTGATTAATTCAAGGTTTTAAAAGCTAGAATCCTTAGTTGCTACATCCATTTTTTACTTATAAATGAATGATATATACCCATTGATTCTTGAGGAATATATAATGTCAGGTCCATAATTATCAGCACCCTTGATAAAGATATGCAAAAATACTACACAATAAATATACACACTGAGCTTTATTGCATGCATTTTTTTTGCGTGAAAAGTAGAGTACCCGTTAAAAGTTTGGGCAAACCTACTCATTCAAGGGGTTTTCTTTATTTTTACTATTTTCTATTTTGTAGAATAATAGTGATGACATCAAAACTATGAAATAACACATATGGAATCATGTAGTAACCAAAAAAAGTATATATTTTTTATTTGAGATTCTTCAAAGTAGCCACCCTTTGTCTTGACTGCTTTGCACACTCTTGGCATTCTCTCAACCAGCTTCATGAGGTATTCACCTGGAATGCATTTTAATTAACAGGTGTGCCTTCTTATAAGTTAATATGTGAAGTGTATTTCCTTTTTAATGCATTTGAGACAATCAGTTGTGTTGTGACAAGGTAGGGGTGGTATTCTTGAAGACAGCCATATTTAGTAAAAGACCAAGTCCGTATTATGGCAAGAACAGAAATGACAGTCCATCATTACTTTAAGACATGAATTGGACCCCAGAGTGAAGGAAAAGCAGCCAACAAGTACTCAGCATATGTGGGAACTCCTTCAATACTGTTGGAAAAGCATTCCAGGGGAAGCTGGTTGAGATAATGCCAAGAGTTTGCAAAGCTGTCATCACGGCAAAGGGTGGCTACTTTTAAGAATCTCCAATAAAAAATGTATTTGTTTAACACTTTTTTGGTTACTACATGATTCCATGTGTTATTTCATAGGTTTGATGTCTTCACTATTATTCTACAATGTAGAAAATAGTACAAATAAAGAAAAACCCTGGAATGAGTAGGTGTGTCCAACGTTTTGACTGGTACTGTATATTAATATTTTATACTAATACAATTGCTCAGAAAAAGAGATGTTGTTTAATCATAACTTTAAAAGATAAGGGTCAAAATCATTGGCACGCTTGTTTTCAGTTCTACTCCAGCACCCCCCCCGCCTGCGAGGATGACGGCACTGAGCCTTTTTCTAAAATGTTTTGTGAGATTAGAGAACACTTTGGGGGGGATCTTAGACCGTTCCTCCATACAGAATCTTTCCACGTCCTTGATATCCTTCGTCTGTGCTTATTGACTGCCCTCTTCAATTAAAACCACAGGTTTTCAATGGGGTTCATGTCTGGAGACTGAGATGGCCAATGCAAAATGTTTATTTGTGTGGTCAATTAACCATTTCTTTGTGGATTTTGATGTGTGTTTGGGGTCATTGTCTTGCTGGAAGATCCACTTGCTGCCAAGTGACAGACTCCTGAAAGAGGCAACCAGGCCTTTGACTAAAATAACATCAACAATCCATCACAATATTTTACCGTAGGTATGAGGCACTTGTCTGCATATGCTTATTTCTTTCATTACCAAACCCACCACTGGTATCACAACCGGCCATGATTGGGAGTCCCATAGGCCTGCGCACAATTGGCCCAGCGTCGTCCGGGTTAGGGTTTGACCAGGGTAGGCTGTCATTGTTAATAAGAATTTGTTCTTAACAGGCTTGCCTGGGTAAATAAGGTTAAATTAAAAATAATAAATAAATGGTGTGCGTGGCCGAAGAGCTTTATTTTCATGTTATTATTTAACCATATAGCACCGGTTCCAATCCAAGTGCCAATCAAGTTTAACAAACTCCAGGCGGTGTCACGGATCAGATTGGGGCATTACGGCGGCCCTCCGTAGGTAGCCTATCACATAGAGTACCAGGTGCAGCAGACCGTAGCTCTAACGAAATGAATAAATCAATGCAAGAATGAACTATCCAGGTATCCTGGTCTATGACATTTCTAATTCGGGGAAAACGGAGCTAAAAATTTGAAGACGTTCAATGGTGCCTTTAATCGTGATCCCATTGTTGTAAAAAACAGTTTGGAGCCATTGGGAACGGTAGGTCTGGCGGATCAAAACGTGCACGTGAGGAAATCCCGATCATTAACATGGACCTACTTTTTGGATGCAAGAAGCATTTCCCTTTGCTATCCATCTACTTTCTCGGACATCTCAGAAATGCCAGCCTCTAGTTATGCTGTTTTTTTTCTTCTCATCCACTAGCTGCAGGGATGTCCCCTCTGTTTCCTATTTGAGGAGTCAGTGTGACCATTGTGATCCATGGTTCGAGGGCTCGCGCAGGTTTCTCAGAAGTAAGGCGTGTTCAATAACCCCATACGCAAACAAATTGATACAATTCACACAACAAAAAACAACAACAGTTGGATTGGTAATATTATGTTTGTGATAGGCAATAAACATGTGCACTAACCAAGCTAGCGTGTTGGGACGTATACAGATTCGTTCAAGTGGCCTCTGCATCAGAGGCATCAGCAATCTCATGCAACTACTATTCGGAGGCCTTTGGCATTGAAAATGAATTCTCCGCAACCACAGAGTAAACATGAATTAATTCCTTGTTGATGATCACTCCTTCTGTCTTTGTTCGAAATGCAAAGCATTGAATGCAGGCCTCGATAGCAAGCTCCTTAATAATTCAAAAGGCCGCGTTCACAGTGCTTGCGTTGGGCAGGAGCTCACCGGAGCTCAGTACATGACTTCAAATATTCTACTGCTTGATCTCCTGTTCCTCATAGAACATTAGCTCAGAAGTATTGTGGAGCTCCTGCATCTAAATACAAACATTACCAGCATCCAAAATGAATACCAGCACCTAATTCAGTCCAAGTCAAGTACTGAGCATACGAGATTCAGTTCATAGTAACCGAGTTCCATTATTAAATCAATATCAAAACACTCTCATGATCCTAAGGGCACCAGTACGAGACAAAGGATGTTGAGGCATCAGGAAGCTGAAACATCTCTGAGCCTGCTCTTTAATACAGACACAGTAGCATAGATTGAATTTGTTCAAAGTCATCCACTGGCCAAATGGATGAAATAGATCGAACGCATCCCTAAACGCACCAAACCAACATGTTTAAAAAAAAAAAAAAAATGATGTCTGTGTATGTAAAGAAAGGCTAAGATTATGTTACGAGCTGTCATGCACTGCATGAATTTGTCAAGAAAAAATATGACTCAGAGACGGTAGCCATTTTTAGATGTTCTTGTCCCTGGTAGGATGAAATGTTGTATCAGGATGCTCCGTGTTTTGTGAGAGTCTGATGTTTCAATGAGTTGGGAATATTATTGAAATATTTGTCAGTGCGAAAGATTTGAAATATTACTCACGGCGTGACTTTGATTTTGCAATGTTTAATTTGATCACAGCCTTTGATATGGAAGAACATTTGTAATTGCAACTATTCCAATACTAGCAGTGGCAATGTAAGAACGGATATTTGTGACTGTCTCATCTCTGTGTTACTTATGAGAAATGTATCAATTGATCCTTACTCACTATTGACACAATATGCTCATTGTATAATTGATGGGTAAATGTTATCTTTGACACTACGGTTAACTTTCCATGTCCCTGTGTGTTTTCGTATTAGCAAAAAGCAGAAGCAGCATCAATAGTGAAGCTTAAAATAATTTGAGAAAAAAAGGAAAATCCCTACTATTGAGTCTTCAACAGTATTGATTTACTATATATCCATACGTATTGCTTGTGCTCTTATTGAATCTCATGTGAAGACAAAGTCAATGAAGAGAAAGTAAACCACTAGCCTAACCAGTATTAATCGTACAGCAAACCCACCAGTTCAGAGGTCAAATAAAGTACATCGTCATGTACATTATCAGTGATGTGTCATCCAACACGTGATTGCTCAGAGTTTGTTGAGTATAAGTATTGAGATCTTTGGCTGCCAGTGACAGCAACAATACAGTCTATCTCTAATGTCCCTTATCAAATGACCTGCCATTCATACTACAAAGTATGATCCATGAACACAGACAAACCTGTATTGACGATAACAGTTTACAAAACCTGAACAAGCTAACATCACATTACCCAACGACAAAATGCACAGGCTATTATTTGAACAATTGCAATCCGAGATGAGATGAGGTTTGTAAAACGGAAACTGAACACTGTACATGCATTCTTGTAACCTGTCCCAAACATAATCCTTACCCAAAAATGTATTACCACAAAATCTGTCCATGTATTTCAAATGTTTTCACATTAAAAACATCCCCAAACCCTTTATTTATCGCAGAGGAGAAAAGTGAGAAGAGGGTACAGTACCTTGGAGGAGCACCTCTATATTTCACTGCTGGCTCCGGTGCCTATGAAAAGATCCCCAATATAAGCATACAGGACAATGGACCACTCACTTAAGACTACAGATTTTATTTGGGCCAGTAGCTTTTATGAGGAGATACTAAGAAGGAGTCTTTGTGAGAATTTGGATGGCACATTAAACCTCCATTATATGAGCCATCAGAAGAGAACGATATTGCACTTTAGGTTTATTTTTAAAGTACAGATTGAAGATCTGATCATACAGCATATGTGGAAGAAGAGGGGGGAGGGAGGTCGGAGGGTATTAAAGTAGTGGTGTCCCATTCCCTTATAAAAGGAGCTCTTGCTGTTTTTGTCTCTTTTCAAATGTCCCCCACACAGTTATGCAAATAACTATGGTCTTGCTCATCGTGATGATCAATCTATAGCAGGCCTACCACTTGACAGAAGAGAATAAACAGTTGAATGGCTGACAGATTGAATAGGTGATTATTGATCTGTTTATGGATGAAAAGGGGGAGAGGAGATGTGAGAGAAATGATATAGATTAGAGGCCTTTCTCGTCACAAAACAGGGGACAGACAGAAAGCTATGCCCCCCACTGGCTAGTTCTGTCATTCTATAGTCTTTTTCCATGAATGGTTATGTGAGATGATGAGAGTATTATGATGCTGTTCGCAACACTAACTATGATTTAAAAACCTTAGTAGTCCAACCGGGTTTTGGACGAATTGTGGGTTTCAATATAAATAAATAAATGAAATCTTTGGACATGTCATCATATTTACATGATGGCACATATCATTTTATCCCATTTATATTACACTTTACCTGTACTATTCAAAATAGTAGCACAAAAGGTAGCAGAAAATGGACATTTACATTAGAAGAGAGTGCCCTCTGCTGCATAGCTAAAACTAGTGCACTATGGTTGATGCAGCAATTTATCTTGAGCTCGGTACTCAATCTTAAAGGTTCAATGCAGCTGTTTTTACCTCAAAATCAAATCCTTTCTGGGTAACAATGAAGTACCTTACTGTCATTGTGTTCAATTCAAATGGTCAAAAATAAACAAACATAGCTTCTTAGCAAAGAGAAATTCCTCAAATAGGAATTTTGCTAGGACTGTTTGCGAGTGGTCTGAGTGGGAGGGGGGAAAACTGAAAACGAGCTGTTATTGGCCGAGAGTTTGGAACTCTCTTTCTTATTGGTCTATTAACTCCACCCCACCAAAACAGGTTGAACTTTCAGGCGGTCTTTTCAAGCAGCCCTTACACTAAAAGGGCATTAATCATCATGTTCACAATCTCACAGTATTATTCCAATCTCATAGCGTGGAAATATAAAACACAGGAACATCAAGTTTTTTTTCACATTTTCTGTCCCACCAAAATGGTTCCCGATGAATCCATAATCACTTCCCTATAGAACAAATTCAAGAAGCAACTTCTGCTGGAAGGATGAAAGGTCCATGTTTCCATGTATGTGTTGAGGTAAGGCATTTCTGGAGCAGATAAGAGAGGGGGGGCTGCTCTATTAAATCCCTCTATATCGGAGTGACCAACCATGGCTGTGTCACTGTTTCTTTTGCTGTATTCTGCCGTGAAAATGGATTCAACCCAACTTAATCCTACCGTTGTTCTCAACAATGGCCGCTAGTGGCCCTGACACATCTCAAACCAGAATGATATGGCTGTCCAGTGGGATTCTACTGCATTGAGATAATGACCCTGTTGGTGAGCTGTAGTCGACCCAAACAGACAGTTACCCAGATGGCATGAATCAAGCCCTGACTCCACACTCCAAAACCACCGCAGAAATCCTTAACAACCAGGTGTCAAATACAACTCTTTACTGCACCTTTGAACAAGTGAATGAGCCCTAATCATTACACCGACTAACTGCAAGGGAGAGAAAGAGAGAGTTAACAAATAACAGGGTTAACAAATTCTCGAAGTGCACAGATGGCCATACCTTGGCCTTTTCTCATTTGGGCAAAAGTATGTCCTCCGTTCTCTGTCCTACGTGACCAGGATGCCAATAGGTAGTCGAGGACTGTGTCAATTCGTTAGCAGACAAATGGAAAACGGTCCTCCCTTCCTCCTCGATAGCCTCCTTTTGGAGAGGAAGCAGAAGTCTATCCTACTGCGGAATACTTTTGATATCTGCCACACCCAGCGGTGTAAAGTACTTAAGTGAAAATACTTTAAAGTATTACTTTAAGTAGTTTTGTTTTGGTATCTTTACAATTTATATTTTTGACTACTTTTACTCCACTACATTCATGAAGTAAATATGTACTTTTTTACTCCCATACATTTTCCCTGACATCCAAAAGTACTAGTTACATTTCGAATGCTCAGGCAGGACAGCAATAATGGTCCACTTCACGGACCTATCAATATAACACATTGTCATCCCTACTGCTTCTGATCTGTCGGACTCACTAAACACAAATACTGCATTTGTAAATGATGTTGGAGTGTGCCTGTCTGTTCTTAAATAAAAAAATAAAAAATAAAAATGGTGCTGTCTGGTTTGCTAAATAAAAGGGATTTGATGTTTAGCATTTAAGTGTGCTTTGTACTTTTACTCAAGTATGACAATTGAGTACTTTTTCCACCACTGTACTTAAGTACATTTAAAACCAGTTACTTTCGATTTTTAATCAAGTAGTATTTCACTGGGCGACTCACTTTTACTTCATTTTCTATTAAGCTATCTTTACTTTCACTCAAGTATGACAATTTAGTAGTTTTTCCACCACTCTTTGAATCAGATGTTATATTGTACTGTAGGAGAAAAGCATGCATAGTCTACATTTAAAAACAATATTCTACTTAATAATAAACATGTATTGTACAATTAACTTCATTTGTTTTTATCACTTTGCACATGTATTTTGGGATCCCACCCCTGTAAACATCTTTTGCCTGGTGATGTGCGAGTGGGCACTGGGCACAGACGTCAATTCAACATCTATTCCACGTTGGTTCAGTGTCATTTCATTGACATTACGTGGAAACAACGTTGATTCAACCAGTGTGTGCTCAGTGAGGAAGGCGCTTTTCATTTCATACAAGCGCATTTTCGCCCACGTTCAGTCTCCTGGCCGCCTCTCCTCGATTTAACCCTCGACCTTTTTCAAAAGGAGTCGAAAGTAAACGGAGGAGAGAGGACGCAGGAGTTGAACCGAAAAGAGCATTGTCCAGTCGGCGCGTGTCTCTACATTACATTAAAGGTTCAATCTGCATTTGCTCCATACATTTCTTTCTCTCACCCTACACAGCCTTTGATTCTTGAATAATATAACTTAGAAAGGCCTCGTGAACTTAGTTCAACTGTCTAACCCAACCAGAACCCAAAAATATAAGCTCGTTTTACTTCTTTGCTTGTAAACAAGGCATAGCCTCAAAACATGGTTAAGACTGTAATTGTTACGTCATGGATGGTTAGTCCTTGCATCAATAGCTCTGTCTATGAATTTCAAAGCGGTGACATTTTTCCAGCCCCATCCCTCAGCTGTTTCCCCGAAAGTGGCTGGGGTAGGCGCTTTGTTTTTGTTTTAATGGTAGATTTCCCATTTAAATGGGTGGCTCCCTTTGTTCACCAGTAGATGGCGACTCTGGTACTCACAGACGATGGCGAGGCTGCTGCAGAACTCCTCTCAAATCTTGGCTACACATCTGCGTTCCTTCAGGAGTGTGTCCCATGGAGAATTAATTCCACTCTATTCACAAGAAGTCATTGTCATGTTCCCAATACAAGGCCTTACACCGGTTGACCTTGCATCGGTTGCCTGTTGTGTAGGCAAACCACAGCCATTTCATTTGAACCTATTAGGCCAAATTCAATTCAATCAATAATTCAGAATCAATCATTTGTTATATCATGGTAGGATGTTTGTTTCTAGTGAGGTCCATCTCTACCTTGACAGAACCCCTTGTTCTGACATTTTTTTGTCTCTGACATACACTACTTGACCAAAAGTATGTGGACTCCTGCTTGTCAAACATCGCATTCCAAAATCATGGGCATTAATATGGAGTTGGTCCCCCCCTTTGCTGCTATAACAGCCTCCACTCTTCTGGGAAGGCCTTCCACTAGATGTTGGAACATTGCTGTGGGGACTTGAGATTTGAGGAAAGAGTTGACCTCACGAGATACTAAGACAGTAATGCATTTTATCCTGAGGCTAAGTGTGTGACTTGAAAAGGTTTCCCAACAAACATAACAATGGGTAGCAAAATGAGTGGTCAGTAACAGCTCAGAAGTTGAGAGGTCAGGATCTGAAAGATTACAGTACCACACAGTGCGGCCCTTAATCTATGAAATTATTGTTAAAATAAAGTACCCAATTGTTGATCGAAGTAAGCCATTGTGCTGTGGTATGTATCTGCCTATAGTAATGGCTATCTAGAGGGCCTCCTCATTGACGTGAGGCTCTATTCAATCCGGATCGTGGAAACTCAGTGCTAAAGCCGAATTAAAGGCAATGTTCTCCACGCTGGCGTCTCCGCGAGACGGCGCTCACGGTGACCGCTGGATAATGTCAGCTCAATCAGAAACGACCTTGACATTTCTATGGTCGAGTCTTTAACGCTTCAGCCTTGACAGGTTGACTTGAGCCCTTAGAAATGTAAGTAAAATAACATTCTCCTCTCACTGCCATTTGACCCTTCATTGACCCCTCCAGAGCGATTGATAAGAGTGGGCTATTATTCACTGCTCTGGCATGTTAACCTTACCCTTGAACCCAGGGCTCGAGGTCCATCTATCGATTGTTGTCAAGGAAGTGCACTGTCCTCTGTGTTGTCATCAATACCACAATCCATTCCAATGCAGGACGTTTATGAGCCTAGTGGTACTTCCCAGTTAGTCCCTTTGGTCTTGACCATGTACAACTCATGATCTTAATCTGATCGCTCTTTTGTTGCTGAGAATCTTCCCCCGCACAGCGGGAAATGCTAACTTATTCAAGGTCTAAAAAAGCTTCTAAAGTTGTAATTCCATTTTGAAATGTCAGACTTGATTTGCTCGAAATACAAATGTATCAACCCCCCCAAAAAATGTCCATTAATTATAAGCCATATAATAATTCACTTTTCCTGTTGCTGCAAGATTTTTCTCCTGCTGTAGCAAACTGGCTCAAATTAAGATCTTACATCTGTATGCTTTCTCCACCCTCACTGCACAGAAGGGCTCTCGCCACAGTACTACATTTCTTTATTCCCGTGGCGAATAGACATGCTCTACCAAATAAAATAAAACAAATGTTGTTGTTTTTTTGCCAATATTTTATTTTATTCTGCACAATTTCTCCTGACCCTCTCTGTCTCTTTCTCGGTTTTGCGGGCACTCACATTTATAAACGCTGTTTGTACTGAGGTCTATCCCATCTCAAGCAGAGCTCTAGAGTTGTGCTCCACTCTGGTGTGATTGGCTACCCCTCCCGCTGAGATGGCCTTGGATCTCAACATGTGAGGAATTACCATCAATATTAATGGCCTCTCAGTCTTTAGCACCACTAGAAGAGGGGTGTATCACTTCCCTAAGGATTCATTGAAGATGATCTAGCTAGCCCATCCATAACGGATGGACGGACATTTTACACCGCCCAGGATATTGTAGTCTCAGTATTAGCACTGATGACAGCGGTTTAACACTTTCATAGCTGGGGTGGGAGGGGCCACTAGTATCAACAAGTGGAAAAGAGGGACAGCATAAGCAAAATCGCATTTCCTTATAAACATTTTATTCAGTGCTTTTTCATTAGAACAACAAATAACAAACTGGAAGAAGGTTCCAGATTAAACGTGTGTCTGTGCTATGGATCATTCACTAGTAGTCTGGTACAGACTGGAACACAGGGTCCAAAACAGATAGATAATAAGAACACTAGACCTACAGTAGTACATCATGCTGCTAGTTCCCAGAGGTCCACAGTCTCCCATGCAATAATAGTGTCAATAAATAAATGCATCAAACCAAATGGTAGACATCAGCATCTATACTGAACAAAAATATAAACGCAACATGTAAAGCGTTGGTCTCGTGTTTTGTGAGCTGAAATAAAAGATCCCTGAAATGTTCCGGCACGCACAACAAAACGCTTCTTTCTCTCAAGTTTTGTGCACACGTTGGTTTTACATCCCTGTTACTGAGCCTTTCTCCTTTGCCAAGATAATCCATCCACCTGACAGATGTGGCATATCAAGAAGCTGATTAAACAGCATGTGCATTACACAGGTGCACCTTGCGCCGGGGACAATAAAAGGCCACTCTAAAATGTGACATTTTGTCACACAACATAATGCCACAGATGCCTCAACTTTTGAGGGAGCGTGCAAGTGGCATGCTGACTGCAGGAATGTCCACCAAAGCTGTTGCCAGATAATTGAATGTTAATTTCTCTTATGTTGTTTTAGAGAATTTGGCAGTACATCCAAATGGCCTCACATGCCCGCCCAGGACCTCTACATCCGGGTTCTTCACATGTAGGATCATCTGATCATCAGCCACCCGGACAGGTGAGGAAACTGTGGGTTTGCACAAACTGTCAGAAACCGTATCAGGGAAGCTCATCTGCATGCTCGTTTGCCTCACCAGGGTCTTGACATGACTGCAGTTCGGCGTTGTAACCAAATTCAGTGGGCAACTGTTCACCTTCGATGGCCACTGGTACGCTGGAGAAGTGTGCTCTGGATGAGTCCCAGTTTTAACTTTAACTTTAATTAACAGACAGCATGTCTGTCGTTGTGAGGCTGAGCTGTTTGCTGATGTCAACGTTGTGAACAGAGTGCCCCATGGTGGAGGTGGAGTCACGGTATGGGAAGGCATAAGCTATGGACAACGAACACAATTGCATTTTAACGATGGCAGTTTGAATGCACAGAGATACTGTGACGAGATCCTAAGGCCCATTGTCGTGCCATTCATCCGCCGCCATCACCTCATGTTTCAGCATGATAATGCACAGTCCCATATCACAAAGATCTGTACACAATTCTTGGAAACTGAAAATGTCTGAGTTCTTCCAAGGCCTGCATACTTACCAGACATATCACGCATTGAGCATGTGTGGGATGCTCTGGATCAACGTGTATGACAGTGTGTTCCAGTTCCCAACAATATTGAGCAACTTCACACAGCCATTGAAGAGGAGTGGGGCAACATTCCACAGGCCACTAACAACAGCCTGGTCAACTATATGTGAAGGAGATGTGTCACGCTGCATGAGGCAAATGGTGGTCACACCAGATACTGACAGTTTTCTTTTTAAATCCATGCCCCTACCTTTTTTTTAAAAGGTATCTATGACCAACAGATGCACATCTGTATTCCCAGTCATGTGAAATCCATAGATTAGGGCCTAATGAATTCATTTCAATTGACTGATTTCCATACATGAACTGTAACTCAGTAACATCTTTGAAATTGTTGCAGGTTGCATTTATATTTTTGTTCAGTGCATTTGGCCCCAAGGAAGACAAAAACAATGCAGGAGAATACATACAATCATTTTATCTGGACGAGCCCTCCATTTCACTAATAACCCCCACTTGATTTTACATTTTTTTTAAATCGATGATTATGTTATTATCCTTGCACATACACGAGAGCAAGCACGTAATACACATACACGTAAACAAATGACGAAACACATCTAAATACACTATGAAACTACGTTCATGGTTTTCTATGTCCCCTAGAATGGAAAAGGAGCCTACTAATGACACAAGGCTGTAAAAGGGTTGATATAAGTGGCCTATTCAAACAACAAGATCTCCCAAAACTCAAGAGGTCTCTAGTTAGGCTTCCGGATGTAATAACCGAAGATGGTCCCTATAAAAGTCCCTATAAACCACACATTGGCCGTGTCCAATTTACCCCGTGTCCTACTCATAGTCTACTTGCGTTCGACAGAAAGTGTTATAGGGTGTCAAGTTTCGAAAATGTTATTCGCTTTAAATGCCACGATGTCATAGTCATTTCACGTTTCATGTAGTACGAGTTCGCTACATGCTATTGGGGGAGAAACATATTTTCAAACCAACGTGTGCTTGGCAACAGCTGATAATCAGATAAGGGGAAGAGTTTTGCATTCTGCATTATATGAGGCATTTTCAGTATGAGTGAGCCTGGTATGTTGAAATGTGTTACTTATTGTATACATTTTTTGCCAAACAGTATGTTGTAAATAGTATGTAGTACGATTAGTCCACAGTTTTTCCGACTTTTTTTTGTCTTCAGCAAAACCAGAGAGACAGGTTTGAGTCTTTGGTACACAGGAACAAATTAACGCAATTGGTATGGCTGGCAAGCAATGTATATGGCAGATAGTAGGACCGATGCAGAAGGCTTGCAGATATGTACACCTTTATTGGACTCAAACACCCCAAAAAATAGCTTTTATTTAGGAGGCATGGAAGCGACCGATCACGGACCACATAAATACTGGCCAGCAACTCTCCCTCTCAAGACCCTTGGAGAAAGAGATACATGGCTAATACGCTACATATGCTCAAGAATAATCCAAGGAAGAATATATACTCCAGACCAGCAAAATGGTTTAGGCCTTTTGTATCAAAGTTCATAGCAAATTTGACCCGCAGAAACCCATGGATTTTTTCATTGATGATGTCATAGTCTGTCACAGTGGTTTCAGTACACGCTAAGCTAAGCTAATTCCCTTGCTCTCCACCTGAGCAGTTGGACGAGGATCAGTTGAGTCTGCTTACTGTACGATTGGGAGAGCCGCCCTCTGCCCGAGACGGACTCCCCGCAGCTATGTGGACTGCTCTTTCTGGCTCAGTGTCTTCCCTCCTCCGTTCAGCAAGGCCGATGCACTGCGGCTCTTGGTGGGAGTACCGCTGCCGGAGCGGGAGAACTCGGTCAGGTCATGGAGTGAGGGTTCTCTGTACATGGCAACTGGAGGAGAAAGAGGCAGAGAGGAGCTCACGTTTGGCTGTATTATGCACAGTGTTGGGGAGTAGTAATTACATTTTGCTCCAGCTTGGTGGTTGGTTGAAGTAACTTTAGTTAAGTAAACGATGTGTTTCATCAGGGTCGCTTTAGTGTAGCTGAACTTCTGCTGGTGTGAAGTAACCGGTAGCTTGGTAAACTATATTTCCAGAGTAGCTTCCCCAACACTTGATTATGCTTTTGACAAACATTGTTCCGTAAAACGCCAAAATAAAATATACTAGGGTGAGTCTTTCTAACGAGCCACTTCAGGGTTCCCACCAACAGACTTCCACACAGACGCACAAAGCCTCCCAGAAAAAGGCCCACTTGCCTTTCAGTGGTTTAGGGATGAAGTGGGCCGCTGGTTTATTCTTCTTCACATGGTTGCCCTTCATGATGACCCCCTCTTTATTGAGGCCAAGGTACCAGGCTCTGCCTGACTGCTGCTGTCTGTAGAGCATGGAGGAGTAGGTCACGTAGTAGTTCTCAAACACCGACTCCTTGAACTTACACTCCGGGGTGAAATGCTCCTAAAGAGGGGGACAGCGAGGAGAGAGAGACAGGAGGGGGAATGTGTGTATGTGAGAAAATAAATAAATAAATAAATAAATAAATATATATATATATAGAGAGAGAGAGAGAGAGAGAGAGAGAGAGAGAGAGAGAGAGAGAGAGAGAGAGAGAGAGAGAGAGAGAGAGAGAGAGAGAGAGAGAGAGAGAGAGAGAGAGAGAGAGAGAGAGAGAGAGAGAGAGAGAGAGAGAGAGAGAGAGAGAGAGAGAGAGAGAGAGCTCCACCTAGTTTCAGCCATTTCGCTCTCACCTAGGCTATCCATTCATATCGAATGCCCAAAGGGGGAGTAAATGACGACAGACGGGTTGGAAGCAACTAACTGGAATGAAACACTGACAGAATTGGGTTGAAAGCGGACACAGAAGACTGAGCTAAAATGCAGTTGGGACCAATTCCAGTTCTATGCTTGGGAACCTTTTACGTACAAGTCAGGATAGTGCCCGGCACAGTGCCCGGCAGCAAATCTACAATGCGAAAACCTCAGTTGTGACTGGTGAGCTGAATTGTGAATAAGCCTAGGATGGGAATCTCTGATTTTTGGAGCCACCATGAGCCATCCATCACTCTCACAGCTTGCTCAGATTGTGACTTTTAAACTGCACGCTATGAAAACACTGACTCATTCAATTGCCAGGCAAAAGTCAATACTTTCATTGGTAAAGATTGATGCAAAACCACATTCTGGCACGAGATATTCAGCAGCACCAATGTTCATGGTGACCACACACACACACACACACACACACACACACACACACACACACACACACACACACACACACACACACACACACACACACACACACACACACACACACACACACACACACACACACACACACACACACACACACACACATAAATAAACATAATGAATTAACCTAAACAAAGTGTTTGAAATTCAATATCCATCCAGATTGCTAAATAACCTTACCAAAGCTGAAACAAGAACAACTTGAGAGGGTTAACATTAGCATTGCCATACTCATGTGTCTCCATGGTAACTTGCAACTCTTCCAGAAACCAGCCCTCTCAATAAGATGCAGGTTACCAATGGGGACATAACAAATGGAACCAACTTGTGTTTTCACAGCAACAAGTGATTCTTAAATAGAATTAACATGGCGGTTAAGGTGACTTTCAATGTGATCAACTAGCTCAGTAACACCGGTAATTACTATACTGTGATATACAGTGCATTCGGAAAGTATTCAGAACCCTTGACTTTTTCCACATTTTGTTACATTACAGCCTTATTGTAAAATGTATTAAATTGCTTGTTTCCCTCATCAATCTACAGTACACACAATACCCCATAATGACAAAGCAAAAAAAAGTTTGGGACATTTGTGCAAATGTATTAAAAATAAAAAAACGAAATTATATATTATAATATCAATATCATCATTTACATAAGAATTCAGAGCTTTTACTCAGTACTTTGTTGAAGCACCTTTGGCAGTGATTACATCCTCGAGTCTTCTTGGGTATGACGCTACAAGCTTGGCACATCTGTATTTGGGGAGATTCTCCTGTTGTTCTCTGCAGATCCCCTCAAGCTCTGTCAGGTTGGATGGGGAGCGTCTCTGCACAGCTATTTTTCAGGTCTCTCCAGAGATGTTAGATCGGGTTCAAGTCCGGGCTCTGGCTGGGCCACTCAAGGACATTCAGAGACTTGTCCCGAAGCCACTTCTGCGTTGTCTTGGCTGTGTGTTTAGGGTTGTTGTCCTGTTGGAAGGTGAACCTTTGCCACGTTCTGAGGTCCTGAGTTCTCTGGAGCAGGTTTTCATCAAGGATTTCTCTGTACTTTGCTCCGTTCATCTTTCCCTCAATCCTGACTAGTCTCTCAGTCCCTGCGCTGAAAAACATCCCCACAGCATGATGCTGCCACCACCATGCTTCATCTTAGGGATGGTGCCAGGTTTTCTCCAGACATAACGCTTGACATTCAGGCCAAATAGTTCAATCAGATCAGAGAATGTTGTTTCTCATGGTCAGAGTCCTTTAGGTGCCTTTTGACACACTCCAAGCGGGCTGTCATGTGCATTTTACTGAGGAGTGGCTTCCGTCTGGCTACTCTATCATAAAGGTCTGTTTGGTGGAATGCTGCAGAGATGGTTGTCCTTCTGGGAGTTTCTCCCATCTCCACAGAGGACCTCTGTCAGAGTGACCATCGGGTTCTTGGTCACCTCCCTGACCAAGGCCCTTCTCCCCCGATTGCTCAGTTTGGCCGGACGGGTTATTATGTGTAGATTGATGAAGAAAAACATTTATTTAATCAATTTTAGAAGAAGGCTGTAAATGTAACATAATGTGGAAAAAAATCAAAGGGGTCTGAATACTTTACGAATGTGCTGTACAACCTGTGTGTCGCGTGTAGGAGACCCAATGTTGTGGTTGGGAAGGAAGGAGACTCACAGAGGTATACAGAAAGCCATCGTTGTTCATGGCCAGGTAGAGTTTGGTCTGAACCCCCTGGATGGCCACAACTCGCAGCCCAACAGGAATGAGATTGAACACAGCTGCAATGTGGAATACAAAAGAGAGAGGGTGCGTAGTATACTGTATAAGAGAAACATTATACTCAATATGCAATAGTGAAAATACAGCTACAGGAAATGTTTGAGCAAACAAAAATCAAGCCAACATTTCTTCTTGAATTCGACATAACAATAATCTGAAATCGGCACGAATTAAAGGCAAAAACACGGTCAAATGCACACAGTCCTACCATGGCTGTTGTCCTCGTCCTTGGTTCCATCGATGGTTCCATCAGCTTGCATCTGAAGGTAGAAGCCTGTGCGGCTGTACAGTCTTGTCACTATCCCCTTGAGCTGGGGCTCTGTAGGCAGAATGGGAGAACAGGAGGAGAGGGAAGAGAGGAGGAGAGGAGAGATTGGACATAATGCCAAGTCTATAGTCCAACGCTACTCGTTTGCCACGGCTTCACAGTCGGTAGTAAACTTTCAGGGGGGAACCTCAGGCATCCCATAGACATCACACTATGGCACAAACCCAGACAGTGTGATGGGTACCTGGGATCGTGGTGGCCGGCCATGCAAAAAAAAAAGAAAGAAAAGAAGCTCATTCATAGATTCAAAAACAGGTGCACTAGCTTTCTGGATACGGTGCAATATATTTTGAATGTAACGCTTGTTTAGATGATAATTTCATGCACAAAAGAAGCATGGAAGTGTGAAGGTGTTGTGCACGTATTCGATAATGACACTGAACGTATTGCTGGTGTCTTAAGTGTTCGAGTGAGGTAATGAATTGATGAGTGCATGGACTTGCAGGATCACCAGAGTTTGATGGAATAGGTCGTCAAATAAGGTCTTTCTTACAGTGGGGCAAAAAAGTATTTAGTCAGCCACCAATTGTGCAAGTTCTTCCACTTAAAAAGATGAGAGAGGCCTGTAATTTTCATCATAGGTACACTTCAACTATGACAGACAAAATGAGAAAAGAAAACCAGAAAATGACATTGTAGGATTTTTAATGAATTTATTTACAAATTATGGTGGAAAATAAGTATTTGGTCAGCTACAAACAAGCAAGATGTCTGGCTCTCACAGACCTGTAACTTCTTTAAGAGGCTCCTCTGTCCTCCACTCGTTACCTGTATTAATGGCACCTGTTTGAACTTGTTATCAGTATAAAAGACACCTGTTCACAACCTCAAACAGTCACACTCCAAACTCCACTATGGCCAAGACCAAAGAGCTGTCAAAGGACACCAGAAACAAGATTGTAAACCTGCACCAGGCTGGGCAGACTGAATCTGCAATAGGTAAGCAGCTTGGTTTGAAGAAATCAACTGTGGGAGCAATTATTAGGAAATGGAAGACATACAAGAACACTGATAATCTCTCTCGATCTGGGGCTCCACGCAAGATCTCACCCCGTGGGGTCAAAATTATCACAAGAACGGTGAGCAAAAATCCCAGAGCCACACAGGGGGACCAAGCGAATGACCTGCAGAGAGCTGGGACCAAAGTAACAAAGCCTACCATCAGTAACACACTACGCCGCCAGGGACTCAAATCCTGCAGTGCCAGACGTGTCCCCCTGCTTAAGCCAGTACATGTCCAGGCCTGTCTGAAGTTTGCTAGAGAGCATTTGGATGATCCAGAAGAGGATTGGGAGAATGTCATATGGTCAGATGAAACCAAAATATAACTTTTTGGTAAAAACTCACTCGTGTTTGGAGGACAAAGAATGTTGAGCTGCATCCAAAGAACACCATACCTACTGTGAAGCATGGTGGTGGAAACATCATGCTTTGGGGCTGTTTTTCTGCAAAGGGACCAGGGCGACTTATCCGTGTAAAGGAAAGAATGAATGGGGTCATGTATCGTGAGATTTTGAGTGAAAACCTCCTTCCATCAGATGAAGATGAAACGTGGCTGGGTCTTTCAGCATGACAATGATCCCAAACACACCGCCCGGGCAACGAAGGAGTGGCTTCGTAAGAAGTATTTCAAGGTCCTGGAGTGGCCTAGCCAGTCTCCAGATCTCAACCCCATAGAAAATCTCTGGAGGGAGTTGAAAGTTCATGTTGCCCAGAAAGAGCCCCAAAACATCACTGCTCTAGAGGAGATCTGCATGGAGGAATGGGCCAAAATACCAGCAACAGTGTGTGAAAACCTTGTGAAGGCTTACAGAAAACATTTCACCTCTGTCATTGCCATCGAAGGCTATATAACAAAGTATTGAGATAAACTTTTGTTATTGACCAAATACTTATTTTCCACCATAATTTGCAAATAAATTCATTAAAAATCCTACAATGTGATTTTCTGGATTTTTTTCTTCTCATTTTGTCTGTCATAGTTGAAGTGTACCTATGATGAAAATTACAGGCCTCTCTCATCTTTTTAAGTGGGAGAACTTGCACAATTGGTGGCTGACTAAATACTTTTTTTGCCCCACTGTATGCAATAACATCACCATTTGGACAGAGGTGCCATTACTCCAAGGTCTTCACGCTTTAAAGTGGGATAGAAGTGGTGCTGTTGGCGTTCGTGGTGATGATCAGTGGTGTAGTGAAGGGTATACCGACTTGTTTTTCAGCGGGCATTGCGTATACTCACTTCGTAAGTCCCCACGATGCGTATCAGAGTAGTGTGGTGGAGGTACGTGCCATTGTCAATGAAAAAGGCTAATTGAACAGATCAGAATGTTTATCTTAAAATGTTGGCCAACTATTATTGGTTCACATTTTAGGTGCAGCGGTAGGCCTTATGTGCAAATGTTCCGAAGTGCAATTTGCGGATAAATACTGTTCTAAAAATGTGTACTGCACGTGAGCATACATTTAGGAAGAGGGGAGATCTAAAGATGCAACAACTATCATGGGATGCTAATATGACTAGGATAAATGCCTTTGGCTGCTAGACAATGAAAGAAAGTGGAAAGAAAACCAATAGAACAGGAGAACGCATAATGAGGAAGTCTTTATAAAATACTTGCCTCCATGTTTCTATGGTGGGATTTTGGCTATAGGCTACTTTAAAGCAAGGTAAGACATGCCTCATAATACAAAGTAAAACATCCAGGTTTCAACAATTAAGGAACAGGAAAAATGTAACGATGGCGATGATAGGCCTAACCGGCTTCTGGTAGACGGAAAAGGCTTTCCCATAAACCTTCTCAATTAAATATTAAATAGCTACAAAGTAGCCTATGCCTACCTGGCAGAATGATATCATGATTATTTGCATCAATCCCATTGGCAATTTCTTTGGCAAACTCCATCTTATGTGCTACAGAAACACCACTGACCAAACAACAGTGCTAGGTGCCTGCACACTTGAATTAAAGGGTAACTACACTTAAAAATCAAAAATTCTTATATTTTTCCCAAACCTCAAAAATGGTCTCCTGATGTGGTTTAAGGTTTGTTATCGACTTAGAACATGAAATGTTGTCTTTTTTTTTCTATTAAAAAAGTGTGACTGTGAGACCAAAAACCTGAAGAAAATGGGAAAAATGCTAAACCTGTACATTTCTGACAGCCTCATTTATCTGTTTCAATAGTAGGCCTACAATTAGCCTAATTGCACAGTACGGCTTGGGTTGGCCTGACTGTGAAAGACCAATATGGGATTCATCATTTTAGGTCACTGTTTCTCATAGAATTTTTCACACAGGGCACCTTTCCTTTTTCCGGGCTGACCGTTTGGGAAATTATTAGCAAAATGAAAGTATACCCACTTCTCCAGGCATCACTACACCGCTGATGATGATGATGGTTATGATAACCGTTTTGTTTTGTGTTAAGTCGAAAGATCACACCTGGTCGCCTTATTCTCTTCCGTTTCTTAGAGCCAAAGAGTTTGACGCGTGAGAACACGTTCAGCTTGCTGGGTTTCTCACAGGGTCCCCTGTCCCCTGCTTTGCAATTATCCGGACTGCTTGCGCAGCGGCAGGCATTCGCCTTCTCCCGCTCCCTCGCCTGCCTCTTCTGCCGAATGAGGGAGCTGGCGATCGCCGCGGCCATAGCCAGCTTGGCGGCTTGGTGATGACAAAACGTCCCAGGAGAAAATTTGAGATCCTCCGCTCACCAAACAATGAATATTATCCAATGGAGTCTTTGTGGTATTGTTTTTAAGTCAACCAAATAATCCATGGTAGCCTTCAGGTGTGTAATAAAAGCATTATATTAGCCTACACATTTGAATTGTCAAAGCTGGAAAAGAAGATTCTGGACAGTCCAAGCAGAAAGACCTTCAGCTGTGAATCAACAGCTAGTCCCTCCAATTCATACATTTGATTTGTTGTTGATCACCGCAGCTTCTCTTGCATGCACACAATGGCTGTGATGTGTCCAGTCTACGTGAGAAAAATGCAGTCCTCAAATTGTTTTTCAGTCAAGGAAACAACTCTTGTCATAGTTGTGTGTGCCATTGATGCAGCAACCACAAGCAATCCTCTCCTCCGGGTTGGAGCCAATGTCACATACAGTATGGCTTATGGTAAATAGAACCTGTTAAAGCCATGAGGTATAAAAATCATGTATGTTATGCTGTGAAGAGAGAGAGAGAGAGCGAGAGAGAGAGAGAGAGAGAGAGAGAGAGAGAGAGAGAGAGAGAGGGAGGGAGGGAGAGAGGGAGAGAGAGAGAGAGAGAGAGAGAGAGAGAGAGAGAGAGAGAGAGAGAGAGAGAGAGAGAGAGAGAGAGAGAGAGAGAGAGAGAGAGAGAGAGAGAGAGAGAGAGAGAGAGAGTCTAGCCTCATTTTGGTGCAGAGGTTCCCCTATTACCGTTCTCCTAGCAGCAGGATATTATGCTGGCTGCATGAGCACAGGTTTTTATTTGATTTAAAAATAAGAGTCCCCCTGCAAAGACACGCTAAACTTTAGAAATATATATATATTTAGTACTCTAGTGCAGTGCAAATGTTTTTCACAGCATTGCAACCACTTTAGAAGGCTTACACCAATACTGGTACGTTGAAAGCTATTGTGTCGACTATATTTAAAGAAATACACTTTTAATAAAATACAAATATATGTAACTGGAATTACTCAATAGAGTCTGCAAAACTTAAATTGGTCTGGGTAATGGGTTTAATACAGAGTGCTAGTGACTCCTTAATCCACCCTCTCCATACACTGTGTATAAATAACATTTTGACTTCTATAGAAAAAGCGATCCAATGTGCCGAGGTAAAAAGGGGGTTGGGATTACTCAGTGGGGTCTGTAGAATCTATGTATGGTGTTATTTCATGAGGAAATGTGATCTAAATACCCAGCAGCACTTTCTTCTCTTCCTCCTCAATGCACTGCAATTCATTGATGACGCTGCACTTGAAACACCGAAGACATTTTTGACTGTCGATTTTTTTCTAAAGTAGAGTACCCGTGTCTTGAAATGTGGGTCTGAAATGTATGAGGACGACCTCTATCAACAACCCTCAGTAATTCAACTACTTAATAGGAACATTGTAGGTTAAACCGCCTTACAATGATCTGGTGCTATCCCTGGTCCTGAAGTCAATGCCGATATCCACGCAGAACTTATCAACACTCAAAAAACAAACGCACTTTGCAAACATTTTATTCAAAATGAAAAACATGTTTATTTACAAGGTAAACGTAATGAATATCAAGCAGGCTATTAGTACACAGTATAATCACGCTTTCAGAACAGCAATGGACACAATTATTTACAAGTTACAGGCCTTTATGTGTTGCTTACCTAACAAGGTTAGCAGTATACAGTAAAGGTCTATTAACTCGTTTTCAAAAACAAAAACAGAGAGAAGATAATTTACAATCTATATTATGGTGATTGTCTATGAAGGTCAGCAAATGCATTTTTTCTGAGTTTAAAGTGCATTACGTCAGACAATCCACAATAACAGTCGAAAGAGAAAATATTATGAGAAGCACTGGAATTTATTTAATAAAACGTGTCAGTTAATTCCCGTTTTAACACACTGGGATACATTCATTCATTTCAGTCCCCCGTTTCATAAAATGTTTAGGCTAAAAATGCATGGTCTAACACACTCTACGATTCGTTTCAATCACTCATTGAATAAATAAATACAATGAATGATGGGCACCGATATGGAAAATCTATATCGACATCAATTGCATTTTTCGATTCAATATTGATATGTCGGTTTGTAGAATAACACATTGCGACTGTGTTGAATGTTTCTGTATAGTCCAGACAACTGCTTGTGGATTTCCCATTGGGCCAGGTGTGTTATGGTGGCATAAACCTATATCTAAACAGTTTGAAATACAATCCAAATACCATCCACAGTTAATGGCCCATCAGCAGGCAACTAAGTATGCTAAGGAACCTGTTTCAATTTTAGTGGAGGTTTTTAAAGAATGAGAAGCAGCCTGTGAGAAGGTCTGTTGGAGGGCGTTGCGCATGCAGGAAGAGTTATGTAAGCTTTTTTTTTACAGAACACTGAAGAATAAACCAATATCACGATACGCTTTGCTCATATCGATATCAAACAATATCGATATCGACTTATCAAAATTGGTGCCCACCACTACATTAAATAAATAACAAATGTATATTTAAATATAATTTCATTATTAAAGGGCAATTCGGACACTTTTCAACCTCACATGCAGGAAGGTAAATTTAACCCCTTTACAAACATATACTGGCTTAGAAGTCTATCCTTTGTTATGGAAAATGTTAATTTTATTCACCCTGGCATTAAATGTACTGTGAATGGAGAATGTCACGGACTGTGACATTGATGTCTTCATGGTGGGCTTATATTTTGAAGGTTTGCTCATGACCATATAAAAGTGACGCCATAACTTGTGCTGCTGGCAGAATACTAGTGGTGCCATTACTCCTTTCACCTCCCTAACTCTGCGGTATGAATTGCGCAATAGACAGGAGTCTTGTCCAAATTGATTAGGAGAAACAGGTAACTGAATACAAGCATATGACAGGCATGAAACGCGGATCCAAAAACAATTCAAGAAAACGTTGTATCGTATAAATCCAGGGATATATATAGATAGCTCTGATGTCGCATATGTCCTCATCGCAAAAATAATCAGGAGAGGGAGGTGTGTCCAGTTGAGTGTTTTCTGCTAAGACTAACTTGTTTGCGGCAGATCATGCCTCATTCACCTCCCTGTCCGTCCCCTCTCCAACTGGGATGTGGTCATGTGATATGAATCTGCATAATATACTTTCCAAAAGGTTCATTCAATCGGTGCATTCCCGAAGCGCCGAGAACATAAACCGAGATCTCATCGGTTTCCAGAAGGACTATGGTATAGGTCTTCATCCTGAGGTCAAATCTATCTAACGTCAACGCCGTGCCTGTCTTCCCTCAGGTAACAACCACACCCGTCATCAGATTGAAATGCATTTCAATTTATTTGTGGTTTCGGATTTGGCGACATATATCCTACTAATGAGTGGCGTCTCCTGGTTTTATTTGGATGAATAATTAAAGCATAACCAATCATATTATTCGATTGAGATTTAATGAGATCTAATGTGAAATAAAATGTCCACGTAGGCTAGTATAACTTTCCCCTATTATAACTTTCTTTGTATTTGGATGAATGATTTCCATAAAAGTATAACCCTACTTTAAAGCCCTTTAGTTGCTTTGATTCGTGGTATAAATCTAGGTTTATACTAGTGGCACTGTTGTTTTGATTTTCTGTTTACGTTCCTCTGGTGTTCAATTGCCTTCTCTAAGGCCCTTAACACAGATCATTTCTTCAATTGCATCACCTGCAGTTCATAGAGAATCACTCACACTTAGAATGACCTAATTCTTGCCTTCTCGTATCAACAGTAAAATAACAACCTCACCCATACCAACAACAACAGTTAAACTGTGAATAGATCAATGTTTTAACATCACATATCGCAGGAAGGCAACGCAATGTCACTTCAGGACATTGGAAAGGGAGTATCACTTATGACTTCAGTGCCTTGGACAGGGAGCGCCACTTAACTTTAGCACCTTGGACAGCGCAAACGTACACTACTATTTCTATGAAATACCCATTCAATTATATTTGACAGGGAATGTCACTACATTAGCACCTTGAGCAAAAACGTCACAAGATCAGCACCAGGGACAGGAATCGTTACTCTAAGATCAGCACCGTAGACAACACTCATACTCACAACAGGCACTCCAGGAGGGGAAAACTACGTCAACCTATTTCTACCTACAGTATGCCAACAAGAGCATTAGGCTATGTAGGCTCAGTACACTCTTAGAAAGGAAGGTGCTTTCTAGAACCTAAAAGGGTTCTGCGGCTGTCCCCATAGGATAACTCTTTGAAGAACACATTTTGTTTCCAGGTAAAAACCCTTTTGGTTCAACATAGAACCTTTTTGGGTTCCATGAAGAACCCTTTTCACAGAGTCTACATGGAACCCAAAAGGGTTTGAGAGTGTGGGCTAGGCCTAATATTTGATTCAATTGAATGGAAAAAGTACGATGCTTTTTTAGCTAAATCGGGGCCTCCTCCCCCCAAAAACTCATTTTTTGCTATTTTATTTTAGAAACATAAAGATGATTCAATATTGTAACAATAAAAGGTATTTAAGTGAGCGTACCTGATGCTGATCTCCGCAGAGGGAAAGTCATGCTTCGCCAAGGAAGAGTCCTTTGTTAATGTTTCAGCAGGACTTTTCGAAGTTTAAACCGACAATTCTCAAAGGCATTCCATCCATTAAATTTGTGCACGTGGTTGTGATAGGATATCATTATAGAGCATTAGTGGAAGGCCATTATTATGACTTTAGAAACGCTCGTTAATGATTTATCCCAAGGTATCGCTGATCGGGGGAAAAAAACATGCATATCACTGGGCCACTGTAGCCTACGCTAATGTGCAGGAAGGTATGGGAACCCCTTTACAAACATAACATGGCATATACTGGCTTGGAAGTCGATCCTTTGTTATGGCAAATGTTCATTGTATTCACCCTGGCATTAAATATACTGTAAAGTGTGAATGTTATGGACTGTGACATTGATGTCTTCATGGCTGAATTGATCTAAACATCATATAGATCGCAGGTATCCATAACATAGACTACAACACCTCCCACAACAGCCGTGGAAATAAAGGGGAAGCCAAGCAATCCACCCCCCGTAAAGATGGATTCTGCACTAGGGGGGAACAGAGCCACTTTCTGCCCCACAGCAGTTGTTATTTTTAAAATTTATTTTGATGAAGCAGAGGTGGGGAGCGCTGGAGGAACGTTGCGCATCATGGCAAACAAAATGTACAGTACATACATGCGTCTGTTCTATTGCAAGTGTTCATTTTCTGGAGTAACTTCTTTGTTGTAATATCGCAAACGAACGTGGCAGTTTCACCATTAAGGATTCCAGCTTTAAAGATTTGACTCGCAACTCATTAAATCCAGAAGTAGTAAGGAAGTCTTATTAGACCTATTATTATATTAACGTGCTCTTTCTTCCTTTTACGACACAGATGGTCGTCATCCTGGTGAACAGTAGGCCAACGGTTTTGCATTAGAGACATGATCAAATGAAAAAAACATATTTTAATCATTAGAATGAGTCATAATTAGTGCGGGGAGTGGGCTATATAGTATATATAAACTACAATCTGTAAGCTGCAGTCATATTTGCGACCCTGTCTATCATTAGGTAACTCTAATAGAAAGTCTAACTGACCACAAACATTTCCACAGTCATTGGGGGAAAACATTAAGGTAGACACAATAGCCATCTTCCCGGAAACCATTTCCATTCATTCCTACCATTAAATCTCTACCATTTAACTTAATCTCAGGGCAGGGGCGTTCTTTTCCAATCCGATTCAGATTCTTTAGTCTACAGATTGTATTTTCAAGGTAGGCTATAAGGACACCAGCATACCAGGTATGCCCTCGTATGTGCAGTATTACAAACTGGTGATAACTTATCCCCGTTGAGTTGTAACTCGTCAAACTGGAACACTCTCCACTAGATGGAGCCAAATGAAAGTAAAATCATCTAGGAGTGAGTGGGGCTCCAGGGTCCATATTCATAAAGTGGGTCAGGATGTGAGTACTGATCTAGGATCAGCACTACTACTCTGACACACTTTATGTACAAACAAAAATGTGGTCCCAAGACATCATCACCTACTACTTCTCCCATGAAGGAAAAAAAGCATTGAAGGTTTACTGTGGTGCATCCAGGCTGGGGTTAGGGGGGTTCCAATGCCGGGGGAAAAGCACATCCTAATCCTGTTGAATGAAATCAACATGCCATTCAAAGGACAACTGAATTCAAGCAAAGCCCAAAGATGTATATCAAAAAGACAAACCAGGTGCAAACATGACATTTTCATGGACAAACCCTCAGGAGAGATTTCTCTTCCCATTCTGATGGCTTGCTTCAATCGACAGCAGAAGATTTTGTGACACGTATTACGGCAGGGGGACTCAATAATCTCCACCTCCACAGATTGGCTAGAATCCTGCCGTAACCGAACATAATCCAGGGTCTTGCACCGTGGTTATAATATATCCTACCATAAAATGAGTTAGATTGTGCACCAACAATACACATACTGCACACACACACAGTAAGACATGGATTTATATAACCCTTTCTCACCAGAGACAGCAGAATATCCTGCGAGTTCAAGGAAGAACACCCGTGTCCATTATCTTTTTGCCCGAGCATCTTTCTCCTGGAGGTAATGCACACCATTTGGCCTGGAAAATTGTGACTAGGCACTGCCAGTACTCAGGGTGAGTGACTGTGCTGCCAAGACACATGTCGATGGGCTCCTGTCATGTGTAACCCGGTGGCGAAGGAGTTTGGACATAGGGTTTTTGGTGTAAATGGGATTTAAATGTCTTCAACAAAAGCCTTTGTGATACCTCTAGTTTGTCCATACAAAATTTGCTTTGTGTTTTTGGATAAATGATCAGTTGGCATAAATGGATACGTTGAAACGGTAATAATCAGAATCCAAAAATATATGCATGTAGTTAAATTGCGGTGAGTTACATTATCTCCAGCTTCCTACACTTTAATGCTGATGATAAACTGCCAGGATAGATATGTTAGTGTCCACACATGATCAGTGGGCGGTGAGAGACAGCAGTCTTGCAGCTCTAGGGTCTGCTGTGGCTATGGGCAGAGGCAGACCTCCATCTGCCGAATAACAGTCCACAATAATGTGGCTTACGCTGTCACAATTGACAGTCATTTGTGTTCATGTCTAAAGCGTAGAACAGGGCTTTAAAGCACCAATTCATATGGGACAAAAAATATATATAAAAACATTTGTTTATTCAAGATGTTGGAGCCTGAAACACAACACAAAACACCCCTTTGACAGTCCGTCTGGAAAAATTGAGTATGGATGCTGAGCTGAAACATTACCGAAGATACCCACCTTTAGTATCCTTTAAGGAAAAAGGCAATTGAAAGTGGCATCATCTCAACTTCAAATCCTTATGTTATCAACCGTTCTGTTCCTTTATCTGCACTTTATTTAACCTCCTTAATTCACATGATTTTATAAACGTTCAATTACTTTGTGTCTACAGTCTACACTAACTTAATCCGCTGCAAAGTCTAAAAATTCAAGATCCTTTGGGGTCCTTAGAAACTGGCTAAATGACCTCTAACCTTCTACCAGAGAAAGAGAGAGAGCGAGAGACAAAGAGAGAGAGAGAGAGCAGAGATGTTTTGTTGTACCCTTACCAGATAACTGTTTTGATTTATCCTTACTCTGAGTAGCTACATTTACCTAGTAGCCACCTAGGCTACTATTTAGTCATTCTAGTCATGTGAATGCTATGAATGAACCATTGTTTTTCTAATGTATGAATATGATGTCATTATGAGAGCTCCTGGTCTAAACCCTGTTAGGTCTACTCCCTGTAGAGGTCTACTCAATGAATTATATATATATACTAGATGACTATTAAGGGGCGCTGTGCTGAAGCCACCGTGCCTCCATCTTGGCACTCCCCCACAGTGTAAAAATATTTTGGAACCTAATAGAAATACATTTATTAACGTCTACATTATTTTTTTGCCACATTTATTCTATTTCAGACAACTTATTGCAAACTTAAAAATGCAAAAGGGAAAAATATATACAAATATATTTTTTTAGAGATTACTAATTTTACTGTCCCCACTACAACAAAAAAATACTTAAATACATTAACTGGGGAGTGTCAACATGGCCGACCGGTGGCTTCAAAGCCTCTCAATGGCCAATACATAGAATCAGCAATCCAGGGTTTATATACATCATTTGGTGTACTCCCTGTAGTGAAAGCAGTGAGAACTCGCGGTCTACTACCTCCTTTGTCTCCATGGCAATTTTATTTTCCCAGCGTCCATTGCGGCGTTTCCCGCGGAGATTCTGTTCATGACATAAATATTTGTCCAGAACGCGCACCTCGCAGTGAACCACCATAACCTCTCAGTTTACTCACTACAGTTGTCATAACAGACCGGGTGTCTGTCTCTCCTCTCCATGCACACGGTATATTCTGTTTAGCCTACACTGTTTACATTTGTATCCACTCCTTGTTATTTGCATATCGTATCGACTGTGTGTAGGTAACCTTGATAATAGTCAAAACCGTTGTGATATTATATTGATGAGGCGCACTGAATTCGTTTAGTTGAAAGATCATTAACCGACTTCATGTTAAACCCCTACATTACAGTGAAAGTGGCATAAAGCATTCCTAAAGGCTATACATTCTGTCATTTAGGTAGGCTGATCACTCACCTCTGGTTGCATATTCCTTTTCCTCCTTTGTCACTTGTTTCGCCGTCTTCGCACTCATATAGCCGTCTTGGTAAATCGCACAATGAAGCTTCAAACCAGCAGAACAACGCCACACTGGTTCTCCTTCGAATTACAAGAATATGTAAAGCGGTTTCAGATTTTTTTTTTGTTATCATCAGGTGGGGCTCTGTGGCACAAAAACACTAAGGATAAGCTACTTGACCGTAAACTACTGGTCGTTTAGCCAGGGAGCGTGCTGACTTGATTTATTGAGAGAGGTAATATATAAAACATCATTTACCATGTGAATTCAGTGTCCAGTAAAACACGTAATCTTAATGTAATAGTAAAGAAGATATTTTCAGCATGGTTGTAAACCACATAAAACAGTTCGATACTCAGACCACTCCGCCACGTTTTTGTAAGCAAAGCAAAACTGCCATAACCGAGACATACACACATTGATACAAATTATCATATTTCTAAGGTGTCAAATTGATAGCAGGTGATACAAAATGACAAGTGAACGGAGGTAGTTTACCAAGATTGAGTAACCTCCCTCCGTGTCCTTCCACAAGAACCGACAACGCATCCGCCACTCAGCCACACGGGTCCGCGCCTGCGAGACTCTGAAGAACACTATTCAGGGACTCAAGATTCCAAGGAGCCAACTTCACAATGCAAGTGTCAAGTTGTTTAAAGAGATTTCATTGAAACAAAACAGTCAAAATGAATAAAACGACATTTAAATAATCTGAAACGCATGAATTACTCCCCGTATTTTGTATTATTACTCCCAATACAGGCACTAGCCTCTTCCAAAAAGGACGTTAATAACGCGTGACAGCCTAATCATCATCATCATCGTGATCAGAATCATCATCCTCATCATCATCATCTGTCATACTTCTTCGTTTTAGGTTGTCGTGATTATCACGACTACGAATGCTTATATAATCAAAAGTATTTAGTGGTAAGCCTACTTGGAACATTTTATTATCTTAGTCTTGGCTTTCTTTCCTGTCATGATCATTATGACTTTCTGAGGTCCATTTAGTTCTTATACTAACGAACTAATCAAGAGTAACTGGCTCAAAACTACAGCCTACAAGATTAGGGGCAGAGTAGATTGACTGGGGTTATTAGGCATAAAGCCAACTGACTTTTTTGGGGGGAGATCTGAGTTATTTTATAGTATTTTTGTTGACAGGACAGAAGAAAGGACAGATAGGGAGGCAGATATTAGAGAGGGTTACATAAAGTGGTGAAGGGCACAGACAGTCGGGGGAGTGGGCATATGTGATCCATCTGTAGCTCAGTTGGTAGAGCATGGCGCTTGTAACGCCAGGGTAGTGGGTTCGATTCCCGGGACCACCCATACGTAGAATGTATGCACACATGACTGTAAGTCGCTTTGGATAAAAGCGTCTGCTAAATGGCATATATTATTATTATATTATCCATAGTCCGGACCAGACTTCAGCACATTGATAGGATTTTTCAATGAGATTATTGTATATAAAATAATATAGGATAGAATCCTATCGGAGTCAAATAGTACTGGTTCCAAAATCTGATAAAAAATGTTCTATCGGATTCTAATTGCATTCTAATTGGATCGTTGTATTTGAATCCTATAGGATTTCGAGTTTTTTTGTTCTCCTATAGGATTTAAATACATTTCGTTGATGGGAATTGTATATATATTTATGTTACTTAAGGATTTTTTCCCCTCAAAACATAGCTATACACTAATAGGATTCTGATAGAGGTGATACAAAATCTTACAGCATTGCGAGAATCCTACAGGATCCGTTAGGGTGAGTCTACTTTTGATGTCCATGAAAGACAGCAGTCCAATAGGATTCCAATAGCTTTCTGATAGAGCATCCACAATCAATATTTTTTTTGTTGGATATTATGTTGCAACAAGATTAAAGTACATTTTCAATAGTAAGCTATTTCTTTTGTAAGTGGATCTTTTTCCATGTCATTTCAGCAAGCCATCTCAGATTGTTCTGAAATCATTTCTGCAGTTAGAAAGAAGACAAGATAAGCTTTCCAGAAGCCATTTATTTTAATTTATAGGATTCATATAATATTAAATAATAATAGTACCTAACATCTGATTTGGACCAAACTTTTTTCTAACAATGAGTAAGACATGAGGAATGTGCATGTAATTGTGATGGACGCTGTAGGAGAGAGGAAGAATATCGTGGGAGAGTCAAAAGTGAGTAAAAAAACACCCTAAATATGTTTAGAACTATACAAATTAACTTTCTTCTGTCGATTCTAGTTTTTTTCAATGTCACAATTCCAACCCTCCTCCTTTATCCGGGCTTGGAACCGGCAAAAGTGACCCAAAAGAGATACTCTGGTGGAGTTACTTAGTTTTTTATTTTATTTAAAAAAACGTTTTTTTTGTTTAGTTTTTTACATTAACATCCCGCCCTGAATGTAAGCCATGGCGGGATCAGCCAGCAGTGGCTTCCTGCATGTACAATTAATTTGCAGTCTGGACAAGGAGTGGTGAACATCTCCTGCTCTGACTGCAGCTGGGAGGGACTGCTGCGTGAGGACTGGGCCCACGACAGCAGCCGCTGCTCGTTGAGAAGAGTAAGAACGATACGTACTTTCACGTCAGAGTCTCCAATAACATCAGAAAAAGTTGCTAGATTTGTTGCTAGTTGCTTTTTTGAAAATGTGTCGCTAGAGTGCTCTGAATACTCACTAAATATAGCGACAAAGTCGCTAAGTTGGCAACACTGCATCCTCCTGCGCTAACTCTAGCAGGCTAGTAACTGTGCATGCTTGTCGCATATGGCTAGTCAAACGCCGAACTCTTCATTGAGACAATGCTGATACAGCAATCCATGGGCGAGTCAGTGGCACTATTTCCTTTGTGCCGAAATCCAAATGAAATAAAAGTTATCTTGAAAATTCAGCAGGCTATGGTGTGAAATAGGCTTTTAGAAGTGCCATATTTATTTTATTACTTATCGTTAATGCCCTCTTTGATGTGCTTATCAATTAACAACCACAAGCACCTTTCCCCCACTCCTATCAATGCAATTGTCACGCCGTGGCCATAGAGAGGTTTTTATTCTCTATTTTGGTTAGGTCAGGGTGTAACTAGGATGGGCATTCGAGTTTCCTTATTTCTATGTTAGTGTGGTTCCCAATCAGAGGCAGCTGTCTATCGTTGTCTCTGTTTGGGGATCATATATAAGTTGTCATTTTCCATTTGGGTTTTGTGGGATGTTGTTTTCTGTTTAGTGTTTTTCTCCTGACAGAACTTGGCGCTTTCGTTTTCACCTTTTGTCATTTTGTTTGAGTGTTTTTTGAACATTAAATCATGAACACTTCCCACGCTGCCCTTTGGTCTCATTCCAACGACAGCCGTTACAGCAATAATGTTATTAAATCATACGAAAGTGTTACCATGTGTGAAGTTTCAAATGCATTCTGTCATTACTAAATGTGTAATGTGACCCCTGGGGCCCCTCAGGGGTCTGTGTTTAGTCCCTTCCTGTACTCACTGTTCACGCACGACTGTGTTGCCGCACACAACTCCAGCTCCATCATTAAGTTTGCTGACGACACGTGGTAGGACTACAGGGAGGAGGTCAGAGACCTGGCAGTGTGGTGGCAGGACAACAACCTCTCCTTCAATGTGATCAAAACAAAGGAGATGATTGTGGACTACAAGAAACAAAGGGCCAAGCACGCCCACATCCACATCGACAGGGTTGTAGTGGAGCAGGTTGAGAGCTTCAAGTTCCTCTGTGTCCACATCACTAAGGTATTATCACGGTCCACACACACCAACACAGTCATGAAGAGGGTACGACAATGCCTCTTCCCCCTCAGGAGGCTGAAAAGATTTGGCATGGTCCCTCAGATCCTCAAAAAGTTATACAGCTGCACCATTGAGAGCATCTTACTTGCTGCATCACCTCTTGGCATGACAACTGCTTGGCATCCAACAACAAGACGCTACAGAGAGGAGGGTATTGCTTACGGCCCAGTACATCACTGGGGCCAAGCTCCCTGCCATCCAGGACATCTATACCAGGCGGTGTCAGAGGAAGGCCCTAAAAATTGTCAAAGACTCTCTGACACCATACGGCAGCTTCTACCCCCAAGCCATAAGACTGCTAAATAGTTAGTCCGGGTAGCTATTGCTTAACTACTTAGTTATCTGCATTGAATCTTTTTGATAACTCTTTTTACTCATCACATTTGCTGCTGGTCCTGTTGCCTAGTCACTTTATCCCTACCTACAGTATATGTACATATCTACCTCAATTACCTCTCACCCCTGCACATCGACTCAGTACTGATGCACCGTGTATATATAGTCAAGTTTTAGTTAATCATTGTGTATTTATTTACACATTGTGTAACTACATAAAACATTTTCCTTTAAGTATTTTCTTAGAGAGTACTAATGTTACTGTCCCCACTATAACACAAATATACCTAAATAGATGTCATTTTGTCCTTGAAACATTTAATTCCATTAATTCCTATGGAGGACTGCTCCTACTGGGTAGTGCCAATATGGCCGACCAGTTGCTTCATATCCTCTCAATGGCCAATGCATAACATCAGCAATCCAGGGTTAATATGCAGTACATCATTGGTACCGACTCAAAGGGCCAAGCTTTCATAAACAGGAACCAAATTCATATTTCAGCTCGTCATTGTAATTTCTAAGCAAAATATATTTATCTGTGAACGAGATCATTGCTTGAATACAGGTGCTGTCAATGTCCATTGGGGAGATGACAGCATTGTCTATGATAAATCTTACATTTTGTTAGCTGTGCAAAACTACAGTGCCCTGCGAAAGTATTCGGCCCCCTTGAACTTTGTGACCTTTTGCCACATTTCAGGCTTCAAACATAAAGATATAAAACTGTATTTTTTTTGTGAAGAATCAACAACAAGTGGGACACAATCATGAAGTGGAACGACATTTATTGGATATTTCAAACTTTTAACAAATCAAAAACTGGAAAATTGGGAGTGCAAAATGATTCAGCCCCTTTAAGTTAATACTTTGTAGCGCCACCTTTTGCTGCGATTACAGCTGTAAGTCGCTTGGGGTATGTCTCTATCAGTTTTGCACATCGAGAGACTGACATTTTTTCCCATTCCTCCTTGCAAACCAGCTCGAGCTCAGTGAGGTTGGATGGAGAGCATTTGTGAACAGCAGTTTTCAGTTCTTTCCACAGATTCTCGATTGGATTCAGGTCTGGACTTTGACTTGGCCATTCTAACACCTGGATATGTTTATTTTTGAACCATTCCATTGTAGATTTTGCTTTATGTTTTGGATCATTGTCTTGTTGGAAGACAAATCTCCGTCCCAGTCTCAGGTCTTTTGCAGACTCCATCAGGTTTTCTTCCAGAATGGTCCTGTATTTGGTTCCATCCATCTTCCCATCAATTTTAACCATCTTCCCTGTCCCTGCTGAAGAAAAGCAGGCCTAAACCATGATGCTGCCACCACCATGTTTGACAGTGGGGATGGTGTGTTCAGGGTGTTGCTTTTACGCCAGACATAACGTTTTGCATTGTTGCCAAAAAGTTCAATTTTGGTTTCATCTGACCAGAGCACCTTCTTCCACATGTTTGGTGTGTCTCCCAGGTGGCTTGTGGCAAACTTTAAACAACACTTTTTATGGATATCTTTAAGAAATGGCTTTCTTTTTGCCACTCTTCCTTAAAGGCCAGATTTGTGCAATATACGACTGATTGTTGTCCTATGGACAGAGTCTCCCACCTCAGCTGTAGATCTCTGCAGTTCATCCAGAGTGATCATGGGCCTCTTGGCTGCATCTCTGATCAGTCTTCTCCTTGTATGAGCTGAAAGTTTAGAGGGACGGCCAGGTCTTGGTAGATTTGCAGTGGTCTGATACTCCTTCCATTTCAATATTATCGCTTGCACAGTGCTCCTTGGGATGTTTAAAGCTTGGGAAATCTTTTTGTATCCAAATCCGGCTTTAAACTTCTTCACAACAGTATCTCGAACCTGCCTGGTGTGTTCCTTGTTCTTCATGATGCTCTCTGCGCTTTTAACGGACCTCTGAGACTATCACAGTGCAGGTGCATTTATACGGAGACTTGATTACACACAGGTGGATTGTATTTATCATCATTAGTCATTTAGGTCAACATTGGATCATTCAGAGATCCTCACTGAACTTCTGGAGAGAGTTTGCTGCACTGAAAGTAAAGGGGCTGAATCATTTTGCACGCCCAATTTTTCAGTTTTTGAGTTGTTAAAAAAGTTTGAAATATCCAATAAATGTCGTTCCACTTCATGATTGTGTCCCACTTGTTGTTGATTCTTCACAAAAAAATACAGTTTTATATCTTTACGTTTGAAGCCTGAAATGTGGCAAAAGGTCGCAAAGTTCAAGGGGGCCGAATACTTTCGCAAGGCACTGTATATAATGGTTAATAAGGACTTTGTAGTTGTACATTTGAGAAATATTCCCAATAGTTTCCAAGTCCTATGTTTTGTTCTGATGCCTTCACACTGTCTGTTCTGCTGGTAGTACCACACTCACATTGTGACTGCGTGTAGCCTGTTTTAGAGGTCTAGTGCCCTGTTTATACTCTAATCATCCAAAGGTCACGAAAGCTCAGACGGGGAAAACAGCAGGACAGTTAGATATTGGAAAAGACACATAATTTGCGAGGCAGAACTTCATCAGCCTGAGCTGGCATCGTCCCTAGGAAGAGATCAGGAGCTGACAGTTTTGCGAGCTCTGCAAATACTGTACAACTTAGAGTTATACTGACATGCCCACCTCTGCCCCTCATTTGGGTACACAATCATTTTTTTTTTTTGTGACACAGACTAGAATTTACAACAGCCGTTTTGAACCTTTATCAAGAGTGGAAATAACCTTGTGGTTGAAGAACCCCTATTCAGCGGTCTTGCACTTCAAACACAGGGTTGACAAAAGTCAGACAGCAACGGTCAATATTTGTTGTGTTGCCCAAGTTTGGACCACATTTGTCTTCAATTAGTAAAAATGTATGAACAATTTCATTTGAATCAGCAAAATATATAGACCAATAGATTTAATAATAACAGTTAGGTTTTAACTCAAGCCACCCACCAAAAAAATGTAAACTCGAAGAGGAATTTTATACAGACTCACAGAGAGACGGAGAGAGAGAGAAAGCGAAAGGGAGAGATAGAGAGAGATTCGCTTACCCAGGTGGTCATGTGCAAATAGTCTCCTGTACTTTGGAGTTTAGAGTCAAGTTTGTCCATTCCTTTTTGGTCTCTTCTGTTTGGTGGGATATCAATAAGAATAACTACCTAGAGCAACAAGATGACAAGGATTTGTTTATTTGTCATAACTGCGGTATTCATGGTGGAAAATGAGTTCACTTCTGGAGGTAGGCTTCACACATTTAACAAAAAAACAGATATCGACAAATAGTATCCTATGCTTTTCACAAGTGCATCTTTATCATTCGTTATGATAGTATAGAAATACCGTACGAATGTGATGTTTGATTCACATATTATTCACATAACATTTTCTATTATATCTGCTTCACATAAACCCAAACCAGGGCTTTACTTTGATTTCAGTAAACTGGCCTCACTTCTTCCCTGATAACTCATGCCCGTAGTGGGCACAGGGGCATGTTCCCCCTCAGCGTTGTCCTGTTTAAAAATATATATCTATTATCATTTTAATCAATTTTTTTTGTGGTTGTTTCTCTGTAATACCTAGCCATCTAGCAATTTTATGAAGTTGTTTTAGCTAGCCCAGATAGGTTCTCAATCACCCATCCTTATAACTAGCTACCAAGAAGCCATTTCAGGCTATCAAGTTAGAGTCGATTACTTGTATAACTATATTAGCTGGCATGCCTGCTGACTTTAGAAAATAAAGGCAATATCTAAATGGATAAGACTCACATTCCTTTCAATCTTTTACACAGAAGTTAGCAGAGATGAAGGGAATCACACACTACGTGACCTAAAGTATGTGGAAAAATCATGGGAATTAATATGGAGTTGGTTGCCCTTTGCTGCCTTAACAGCCTCCACTCTTCTAGGAAGGCTTTCCACTAGATGTTGGAACATTGCTGCAGGGACTTGCTTCCATTCAGCCACAAGAGCATTTGTGAGGTTGGACGCTGCTGTTGGGTGATTAGGCTTGGCTTGCAGTCGGCGTTCCAATTCATCCCAAAGGTGTTTGATGGGGTTGAGGTCAGGGCTCTGTGCAGGCCAGTCAAGTTATTCCAAGTTTTACCCCCTTTTCGTGATATCCAAATGGTAGTAACAGTCTTGTCCCATCGCTGTAACTCCTGTATGGACTCCGGAAAGACGAAGGTCGAGAGCCATGCTTCCTCCAAAACACGGCCCCGACAAGCCTCACTGCTTCTTGACACGCTGTTCGCTTAACCCGGAAGCCAGCTGCACCAATGTGTCGGAGTAAACGCCGTACAGCTGGCACCACCTGGCCGCCATAAGGAGTCACTAGAGCGCGATGGGACAAGGACATCCCGGCTGGCCAAACCCTCCCCTAACCCGCACGATGCTGGACCAAAAATCATTACAGCCTGGGATCAAACCCGGGTCTGTAGTGACGCCTCTAGCACTGAGATGCAGTGCCTCACACCGCTGCGCCACTCGTTAGGCCTCGACAAACCATTTCTGTATGGACCTCACTTTGTGCACAAGTGCATTGTCATGCTGAAACAGGAAAATGCCTTCCCCAAACCGTTAGTACAAGTTGGAAGCACAGAATAGTATATAATTTCATTGTATGCTGTAGAGTTAAGATTTCCCTTCACTGGAATTAAGGGGCCTAGCCCAAACCACAATAAGCAGCCCCAGACCATTATTCCCCCTCCACCAAACTTTACAGTTGGCACTATACATTCGGACAGGTAGCATTCTCCTGGCATCCGCCAAGCCCAGATTCATCCGTCGGACTGCCAGATGGTGAAGTGTGATTCATCACTCCAGAGAATGCGTTTCCACTACTCCAGAGTCCAATGGTGGCGAGCTTTACACCAGTCCAGCCGACGCTTGACATTGCGCATGGTAATCTTAGGCTTGTGTGCGGCTGCTCAGCCATAGAAACCCATTTCATGAATCTCCCGTCAAACAGTTATTGTGCTGACGTTGCTTGCAGAGGCAGTTTGGAACTCGATAATGAGTGTTGCAACTGAGGACAGACACATTTTTACGTGCTACGCTCTTCAGCACTCTGCGGTCCCATTCTGTGAGCTTGTGTGGCATACCACTTTGCGGCTGAGCCGTTGTTGCTCCTAGACGTTTCCACTTCACAGCACTTACAGTTTGACCGGGGAAGCTCTAGCAGGGCAGACATTGGACAAACTGATTTGTTGGAAGGGTGGCATCCAATGATAGTTCCACATTGAAAGTCACTGAGCTCTTCAGTAAGGCCATTCTACTGCCAATGTTTGTCTATGGAGATTGCATGGCTATGTGCTCGATTGTTATGTCCACATAAGTTTGTATATATAGTGTATTTAGTTTCTTTAAAAAATAACCACCAGTCGGGAGGATACAGATTGCTCAAGAGGTATGCTTAGACATACAGAAAAATAAGCATATATTTTTTAATAGAATTAAGCATAATGATTATGACTCTGGATTGCAGGAAAAAGCTGTTTAAAGTGTTTGAAAAATGCAAAATTCTTCAACTTCCTGATGGGGGCCCCAGCCCCCCTCCAGACTCCCCCCTAGTCATCCTCACATACTTTGTGCCCCCTCCGATTTTTGGTGTGCATGACACCCCTGCTCCTTCCAGTTCAGTTGTCAGTCAGTCAAATGCATTGGCACATTGTATAAACTTCAGGGTACAGATACAGGATGAGAGCATAAGGGCGAGGATGAGAAGAGTCAGAGGAAGGGACGTTTTCTATATGTCAATGATGATCTTTTCTTCTTCATGGGAAACGACATATGCTTTGCCAACCTGAACCTATAAGGGGAATTCATTTCAACTCAATTGTTCATTTAGTGACCCCCCATCTCTGTCCTCGTTTCCTCCCCAGCCTCAGTCTTTCTGTCCAGGCAGTCTGCAGACACCCTCCTGAGGAGGCAGAAGCGCTACAACACGGGGGCCTTCGAGGAGATGAAGAAGGACAACCTGGAGAGGGAGTGTATCGAGGAGCGCTGCAATCTGGAGGAGGCAAGGGAAGTGTTTGAGAACGAGGAGAAAACAGTAGGTAGCATCCCCTTCAACCCCACAGGAAGTCCATCTGCCGATTAGGCTCTGCCATGTCAAGTGATGGACAGCCTCAATAATGGTGTTTCTTTGTCTTTTGATTTAGATGCAATTCTGGGCGAATTACCTTGGTAAGCATTAAGGCTAAAAATGAAAAATAAATCGATATTCTGTAGAGATAGTAGAGTTGTACAATGAGCTGATTGGTATAATCTATCTCATCTACCTGTAGTCAAGTCTTTGTCTATGTGCCCCTACAGACGGGGACCAGTGTGAGTCCAACCCATGCCAGAATGGGGGGAAGTGTATAGATGCCATGAGTGCTTACGTATGCTGGTGTCTACCTCAATTCAATGGGAAAAACTGTGAGATTGGTGAGTAACCTGTAATCTGTTTAAAATCAAATCAAACGCAGTAACGTCAACTATCTTGTCATCCACTTGGCATTCGATTGGATTTGCAGATATTCCTGCTTTAACTTGAACATTGCATATGTTTACCTTATAGTAGCTTACATGTTAACCTCGTTAATTCCCCCCATTGTTCAAAATCAACTCGTCTCCTAATCCTCTGTTCTCATGGATTCTCCCTACTCAGAGATGGCTAAGCAGTGTGACATTAACAACGGTGGCTGCTCCCACTTCTGTGTGCTGAACGCCCAGCATGCAGTGTGCGACTGTGCCACAGGGTATAGACTGGCTCCGGACAAGACCACCTGCGAACCAGAAGGTACTGATTGATCCTGCATATAAGTCCGCGCACCATGTTCTCTTTGCGTTGATTTAAATCATCTGTCATCTATTTTTCAACCGGTCTCATCTATGTTTGTTTTGGCCAGGACCATTCCCCTGTGGTCATCTTGGCAAGGCTATAAGCGCAACAATGTCCTCTCGGTCGATCATCACAGCCGTAAATGTTGATCAGACTCGGCAGTCCTACGACAACGCCCTCAACATCACTGAGACACCGGAGGCCTCTGTGAACAACACCTTGGATTCTCTTGCGGTCAATGCCACCACCACAACCCCCCACCGAGTCAGCAGCACCAATAGCAGCCACTCTTCCTCAGTGCTGGGGGACTTGCCCTCCTGGGCCTTCTTCCCAACACTGCCCACCATCCAGGAAGAGACATCCCGCGACCAGCGCATCGTTGGGGGAAACACAGTGAAACCTGGGGAGATCCCCTGGCAGGTAGGCCAGTCATGTGAGTGTGTGAGTGTAACTAAGCCCCTCCAGTCAATGTGTTTAGACTGCGGTTGTCTGTGCTAACCTCTGGGACACTGCCAGGTGTCCCTGATGAGCAAGCTGACCGGGCAGAACTTCTGTGGTGGCACCCTCCTCAGTGAGATGTGGGTCATCACCGCTGCCCACTGCCTGAACGAGGGCAAGATTGGAACCTTCTTCATCAGAGTGGGTGAGTCAAACCAAGTAGGAGTGACTGCCAATTTGGTATTTGTGCTTCATTCGTTCAAAATAATGTTCATCTGATCACAATGCCTCTCGCCAGGGGAGCACAACATGCAGGTCAAGGAGGGGACGGAGCATGACCACGCTGTGGCTGAGCATCACATGCACCCGAGATACGATGCCAAGATAAGTCAGTACAACCACGACATAGCCCTGCTCAAGCTCCGCACGCCCGCACTCCTCTCTGACTACAGCCTCCCCATCTGTCTGGGGCCCAAGGACTTCACTGAGACGCTGCTGAGGGAGGCCTCTATCTCGGTGGTCAGCGGCTGGGGCAGGATGCGCTTCCAGGGCCCTGAGTCCTCCATACTGCAGAAGGTGGAGGTGCCCTACGTGGACAGGACCGAGTGCAAGGGCAGCAGCACAGAACGGGTGTCCCGCTTCATGTTTTGTGCCGGTTACCGCAGCGAGCAGAAGGATTCATGCCAGGGGGACAGTGGCGGTCCCCATGTCACCCAGTACCGGGACACTTGGTTTCTGACGGGCATCGTGAGCTGGGGGGAGGAGTGCGCCAAGGAAGGGAAGTATGGCATCTACACACGTGTGTCACGTTACTTCCCGTGGATCTCCAATGTCACTGGGCTTAGAAGCATTGGTTCCAATTCTGAGCCTGATGTCTGAGAGGTCCAAGACCCCCCCCGCCCTTACGTTACTTAACGTTTTGGATGATTACCATTGTGTAATGTTTAACTGAGCTGATTTACTCTTTGTTGATGAATTAAAAGGGATCCGGGAAATGATGTCTCTTTGAATGTCTTCTGTAAGTTATTTAAAATAGATTCAGAAACATTAGGGACTGACCCAGATGCCTACGCCTTGTACAGTAGTATCAGTCAACATTTACAAAATGCACATCCACACCCATAAAGGTAAAAAAATAAAAAAAATAAGGTTAAGACATAGTAAAGAAACATTTATGAAAATGGATAAGAGTGTCTGCTAAATTACTAGAATGTAAAGAAAGACTCTCCCATCAGATCCGCTTGTGCTTGTATTTGGTCAAATAATTTCCATCCATATCATATATGAAATTCTCTGTAGATTCGCATGAATCCCCAACGTCCGTCTATGTGGAGAATTTACATAGAAGCTGCAACATCCAATCATCACACTCACTCAGCAGCAGAAGTAGCGGCAGCGGCACTGCGGGACCCTCCTCTCACGTCAAATGGTCAGACGACTGACACACCACCCCCTACTGGCACAAAACTGCAGTGCAGATAAAAAGAAGCATTCGGCAATGTTCAACTTGGAACTGACCACTTGCAACACCCTGTCGACATTCATGCAGAATAGTGAGCATAGAAATACAATGCTTGGCACAGTTTGCTTGCTGTTAGCTTTCACACTGAAATGTCAGCTATTTACCATAGTAATTGGGGATAATGAGAGTGGTACAAAATGAGGCTGTTCTAACAAATAAAGCAGACAGGGAAACTGTACAATAGCATGTTTTGGCACATAACCTGGCATTGACGATATGTTGAAATCTGTTATGGTTCTATCATGAACCATGATAGTTACACACAAATTTAAAAAAAAAAAAAAAAAAGAGAGAGATTGGATTCACTTTCACTGTAACAGAAGTAAAACAGTCCTTTTCTAAGTAAATGTATTTATAAAGTGGACTAGAAACAGTTCATGCATCTCATCCAGGAAAATGAAGACATCGAGATCCTATCTCCCGGGGTGACAGTTCTTTAAGGTGATGTTGTGATGCTGCCCGGGGGTTCGGAAAGTAGACTCAGTCCACTGCCTTGTGCTCGAGGTTGTTTGCTTGACGTGGGTAGGGACGTTACCCACGGCAACACATGCACCCTCTGGAGGAAATGCAAAAAGACGTCCTTGTGGTTTTATCGCCATGGTATTAATATGGTGGTGATTATAATACATTTCTGGAGATGGACGGTTAAAAGAAGGCAAAGTCGACCCTTCAGATCCTCTGGTTTGATTGATGACTGGTCGGTCTCTGGCAGCATGTTCAAGGCCCCTGGAGACTCCAGGAAAGACGACCTTGGATGGGAAGGATGTCAGGACGACAGTTGTGGGGTCAGAGGTTGTGTCCGGACGGAGGGTGGATGGCACGTACTTCATTCAGAGAGAGCTGAGCTTCCGGGTTTTCTGATTCCCTGAAAGAGAAACACACAGGTAGTAAGGTCGTAATGTGCAGTTATGTAGAGGAACAAACAGGTAGTAAGGTCGTAATGTGCAGGTATGTAGAGGAACAAACAGGTAGTAAGGTCGTAATGTGCAGGTATGTTTGTGGATATGAGGACATCTTATTCATCCATGCTAATAGCTACAAACACCAGAACAGTGAGCTCTACTACTGGTCCACGGGGAGCCCCTCACCTTCCATCCTGCCTGAGTGGGCACGGCCACTCTCTCCCAGAATCCTGTGCAGGTTATCAGCTGAGACCCGACCCTCATCACAACGACTGACATTCCTCACGAGCCTGACAGAGAGAGAATCAGGAGTACTGCTGTAGTAACGACAGCAAGCAACAGCAACAGCAACAGCAACAGCGGTAGTGATGTTAGTAACGGGGCTTCTCACCACTTCCCTACAGTGTCCTGATCCAGCAGCTGGATGACATCGCCGCACTTAATGATGAGGTCATCTGTACTGCACACACTACTTTCCACCAGGGCCCTGTACCTCCCAGGAACCTGTGAGAGGAAAGCATGTCCCCTTAAGACCAGATAAACAGAAAAACAGACTGACAATAGCCTCGTATTTTACATCGTGCTCTAACTCCAATGTCCAATTACGTCCACAAACTGTTTTGCAGGAACACTTGACAATACAACGCCGGGTGACGTTTAGACCGGCTCACCAGTGGAGTAGGGTCGTCCTCCTCGTCAGAGTCTGACAGGTTGGACAAGTCAGTGGTGCTCCAGTCCTCCGGACCCTCACAGATGTCCACTGAGTGGGAGGTGCCAGGCCAACCTACGTTTTACAGAGAGAAGCTCTTGATTACAACCCTCCCTGCAAGTCAAAGGCCTCTCACTTTCAGAACCTTCCCACTGATGACAAAAACACAATTCCACTGCGACGACATGCTGGACTTTTCAGTGTCAAAACCTCACCGACCGGCCCCAATTGGCCAGTAGACTTGGAGTCTGCTTTGCTACTAAAGTGTGTGAGACAAAATGGTTGCTGTTTTCCACGCATACTCACTGCGTCGATTGTTGTGCTGGGGCTGAGGGGAGAAGACCACGGGGTCTGTGAGGACGGGGCTGGTGCGGCCTGATGACTCGGCCTCCTCCGTGCTGAGGGACTGGTCTGGAGGCTTACTGTGAGGAAGGACATCAAAACAACCTGAGCAGCCAGTGATCTGCCTGGGACTCCACGGCATGCACACCGACATATGAGCCAGACTGTCCCGCGTCGCAAAGGAACGGGGGGCAGAAACACAACATCCACATGGTCACAAGCTTGGCCTCAGGCACTGGCTAAGTCACACCGTTCTCCAGACCAACTCCAGAGAAACAAGCTTGACATTTCGGGAGTCACTAGGCTGGAGATGAGTTGAAACCAAGCTATGATTGGAATCGACCACAAGCGAATCACACGCTACGAGTGCCATTTTCAAACATTTCCAGGAAATCCCCAACGTTCTCTTTGTTCATCATGCAAATTGTGAGACACGGGGACATGAGAGAACATGAGAGGACGTGAGAGGACATGCAAAGAGCATCACCTGTCAGTAGAGGGAGGAGACAGAGGAGTCTGCTCTGAGAGTTGAATAGGGGGAATGTCTTCTGAGAGAGGGAGAGGGGGGCAGAGGGCAGATAAAAGTGATTTTTAGATCTCCAGGTAGTTGAACCAAACTACTGGCATGCAGACAGATGAGTCACATCACACCACAATAGAAGACAAGGGGAATGGATAACACACCCAACATGGAAGCTGACAGACAAGTAGACGCAAAGTAGAAACCTTGGAGGAGCCTCTGCTGGTTGGTGAGAATTTTCCTGATCTCGGTGAGCCAGGTGATCTTGATCTGGAACGTCGGGGCCTGGGGAACACAGCCACAGGGCATCAGTACCGAGTGTGTGTCAGCGAGTCAAATCAAACCAAACTGTATTGGCAGCGTACACATCTTACAGATGTTATCGCTGGTGCCGCGAGAATGCTTGTGTTGCGACCAAACATAAAATAAAAGAATTGAGGAATGTCCGGACAAGCAATGTCAGTGTCCGGAATATCAATGTACAGGATGGTGTGTGTATAGACATTATGGACAGCGTAGGAATAGAAAAGGCGGGCACAGCAGTAGTTGTTTAGGGTGAGCCTTGACTAGAATACAGTGAATACATATGAAGTAAGAAGCCCAGACCAAGCCCACTCCATCACTTGCCAAGGCACAGACTAAACTGAGAGCACGAGATAATCAAAATCAAACGATACATAATGTGGCCCTCACCTGAACAACGTACACCTCCTCTCTGCCACTGTACCAGAGCTCAAACTTCTTCACGTCTCCTTTGACATTCTCAGTGATGCCAACAGCACTCATCTGCAGAGAAAACACAATTCACCACCGCGAGTGTGTTGACTGTCCCTTTAATCAAAGCGAACGCGTGTCCATATGATAAGAACAGAAGTGCCGGACGGGGGCCTTACCCTCAGGCAGTGCTTGAAGCTGTAGAAGGGGGTGCGGTCGTGGCCCTCCCCATGCTCCTCACGGCGCTTGCAGAAGAGCAGAGCGTGCTCATGCAGGAAGAGGTGCCTCTGCATGGGTTTGAAACGGGCCTTCATCCTCGTCGGGCCCCTCTTATGGCTGATCCACACACTGAAGGAGCCCTGCATCAGCACCCGGCCCAGGTCACTCAGCTCCCCCTGGGGACACAGCCAGACACAACACAACCCAGCATGTTGGGATGTGGTAAGACATAATCATTACAAAATTCACGGAGAGAAAAACAAGATGCACATCTGTCCCTTTCTCATTCATTCTCACTTAGTCACTCATACATTCTCTCAATCACATGCTTTACCTCATAACCTGTGATGGCGATCTGGTGCATGGAGTCGTTGACAGACTTGAGGAGATCCAGCATGGACTCTAGTGCCCCCTGCAGCTCAGATATATAATCACTGTCTGCGCTGTGCTTCAACAGCTCCTGTCGGGAAAGACAGGAGCCCGGAAGGCCCCAATGTGTTCAAATGGAATGTTAAAGCACACACACGGACCATGTAAGTCAAGATGTCGGCTGAGCCCAAGCCCTACCTTCAGCAGCAGCTGGTACTTAGTCAGTCTCTGGACAGGCTTTAGGAGGTACGAGTCCAACCCCAGTTTGTGCTCCAGCTTCTTCTGACACTCCTGCACAGGATGGAGATGTAAAGACTGAAGAAATCGTTCAAATGTATCCAGTTCGTCAAAACTATATCAAAACTATATCACTTTTATCAACACGTGAAAGGGGATTCAAAAGTGGGAGGTAAGGGGAAGTGCATCTCTCTTCAATGAAAAAAAAACAGTTTGGCAGTCCACTTAGCCAGAGTACCTGGAAGAAGAGGGAAGCAGAGCACTGTCTCCATAGCAACTCGGAGTGCGGCTTGTTCTGACAGTAACGCTCGTACACCTGGAACTTTTCTTTCTGAAACGGACAGAGAAAACGTCAAAACCAAGCCAACTGACTGTAGAGGGTTTACAGGGGGCTCTGCCTGATGACCCCATACCACATGAAGTCAGAGAGGGGTGATCAGAAGCTTGCTCACCCGTCGTAGAAAGCATGCTCCAACCCTCTCGGGAGTCTCCAGGCACCCCTCCAAGTCCTGGAGGAAGGTCCTGTAGAGAGGAGGGGCGGATGAGGCATGACTTCAATCAATACTCTCCTCACTGTAAAAACAGAGCTTTTGCTTATCAGTGCCTCAGTGCGTGTGAAAGAGCGAGTGTTTGTGCACTTCCTTGCCTGCTATGGAATGTGTAGATCTCTGGCATATTCCCGAAGAGGACCTCCTTCTTGCTGCGCAGGGCAGAGGGCAGTAGGTTGGAGAGGGCGGGGTTATCCATCTCTGCCCTGTAACCCTACAGAAATTAAGACTTGTTTTTAAAAAAATATTGTACCCTTTGGGATGGTTTGTGTGTCTGTGCAACTGTTAAATGAAACACCTTACCAGCAAGACAGAGAGCAGCTCCTCTACATAGATCCTCTCTGTCTCAATAAGCTCTTTGATTATGTGTCTGAAGACACAAAGCACAGTCAGCAAGATGCACAGAGAGAGAGAAAGAGAGACAGAGAGGCACCAGTAAGGGAAATTCCTTTATTAAATGAAATGCAATTACATTTTCTAGGCAGATAACAGACAAAGACAGATAAACAGTTGATGAAACCAAGCTGGAATCAGACAGTACATGCAAACTGATGATGAGTGGGGTTCTGTGTCACCGTTTCAGCTGGTCTGGGCTCTCCTCTCCCTCCTGGCCGTAGGAGAGAGAGTTGCGGTTCTCCTCATAGTCATGCATCACCTCTATCTGGAGGGGGAGAGAGAGAGAGAGGGCAAGAATGAATTTAGTCAACATGACAAGCTGAAACAGTGATAAGCCACTCTGTAGGACAAAGATGATGTGGAGGCCAGATAAATAAATACAAATGCTATCCCACACTGGATATGCTATCCCACACTGGAGAAAATGCAAATCGTGTTGACATGAAATGTAAAGTAGAGACATTCTATAGCCCTATTGGGACGGGGGAGGTTGGGATGGTCGGGTAATGTAATTATCCGCACGAGCACAAAACACCACATCCGTCATTTTAGTCTTGTCCGTATCTGCCATGTCAGTCATTTTTACTTGGCGGGAAGGTTATTATTCCAGACTCCCCAGGTTCTCTGCTAATACGTATCCTGTGTGAATCGTCATCCCTGTGTTTTGAGGGATGTTACAGAGTTGAACAGGTGCTGCACGCAGTCTTAAAACAAAGCGTTACGCGCAGCGTACAGATGTTGGATCTGCTTTGTCATGTACCAACTTTCCCGCCTGCTGGGCACAGACTTTAACTCAACGTCTATTCCACTACGGTTCAACGTCCTTTCGTTACAATGACGTGGATACAACGTTGATTCAACCAGCGGGCAGTGCCTATTTCTCTTTTAAAAGATTAAGCGGATGATATTGTGCCAATGAATTGATCAATTGGCAATTACGTCAGCTAATTGAATGACTGCCATACAGTTCACGCAGGTAAGTCGAAATATATTCACACCTAGAACAGCCTCCTGTCTCCCGTCACAATGGTCCATTTTGAATGAGAAAAATGATATATTTCCCGGGGCAGTTTGGTAAAACGAATTCCATTTGAATCGTCGATTGGGGGAAAAAACGGACGTGTTCCGGTTCGAAACAACCACGTAGCCAAAGTCCTATATTAATACAGGTCTCGTCAGACACTTGATGAATGCAGTGGATCTTAAGGAACCTTCTGATCTGTAGGTGTCACAACCCCCAACTCTCACCTTTCGAGGGCTTTTCCGAGCTGCCCTCTTGCCAGGTAAGAGGTCAAAAGAGAACCTTGAGTTGAGAACCGAGTTGAAATCTACACCTGCAGGCATGAAAATGCACAGAATGATTATAAAAATTAAAAAAAGACGATTACTTCAAGTATGAACACTTGATCTGAGGAAGACAGGCTGCTGAATGTCCACTATCATCCTTGAAAAACCTTTTCTCACACACCTAATAATCAGAGTACGAGAACTAACTCACATTCAGCGTCCGTTAGGCCTCGGTAAGAGTTTTGTGGTTGTGTATTTATGGTAACGTACTGTGTTTGGGGGAGAAGAGAGGGGATTTGCACCGGGGAGAGTGCTCAGGCCGAGGGGCCACCAGCTGGATGGGCCGCACCTGAATGTCAGCCAGCTTCCTCAGACATGCCTGCCTGTTGTGGATCATTCTCTGCATGGCAGACAGCTTCTCAGTGGCCACCCCAATCTGAGACTGAGATAGAGAGAGAGACAGAGAGACAGAGAGAGAGAGAGAGAGAGAGAGAGAGAGAGAGAGAGAGAGAGACAGAGAGAGAGAGAGAGAGAGAGAGAGAGAGAGAGAGAGAGAGAGAGAGAGAGAGAGAGACAGAGAGAGAGAGACAGAGAGACAGAGAGACAGAGAGAGAGACAGAGAGACAGAGAGAGAGAGAGAGAGACAGAGAGAGAGAGAGAGAGAGACAGAGAGAGAGAGAGAGACAGAGAGACAGAGAGAGAGAGAGACAGAGAGAGAGAGAGAGAGAGAGAGAGAGAGAGAGAGAGACAGAGAGAGAGAGAGACAGAGAGAGAGAGAGAGACAGAGAGAGAGAGAGACAGAGAGAGAGAGAGAGAGAGAGAGAGAGAGAGAGAGAGAGAGAGAGAGAGAGAGAGAGAGAGAGAGAGAGACAGAGAGAGAGAGAGAGAGAGAGAGAGACAGAGAGACAGAGAGACAGAGAGACAGAGAGAGAGAGAGAGAGAGAGAGAGAGAGAGAGAGAGAGAGAGATTACTGATAGAGATCGACAGGCCTATTGGATCTGCATGAGGGAGGAGAAAGGTGGAAAGTGCTGGCAACAGCAGGTTGTTGACAATAATACCCTACGCTTGTGGCAGTTGTAGTATTAGAGTACGTGTCAAGTTTGCCGTGTCGACAGGATGTTGTCGTCGCACCAAAGAGCTTTGGGATGAAATGATACGGTGATAACGGGAGGAAATGGCACAGTATGACTTGGAGCCAGGCTGGGTGGAAATGTGACTGATGCCAAAGAACACACTATGGAACAGGGATGCATACCTCTAGCTGAGGGGTCAGGATGGCCTCAAACTCCAGACTGAGGACATCAGGGCTTTGGCTCAGACACAACGGTGTCTCCTCCTGGAGTCTCTCTATATCCTGCAGCGCTCCCTGAGCTCCCTCCTTGGACTGGAACTTATCCACCAGCTGATTGGCTAAGAGGTAAGCCCCCTCGTCACACCAGCGCCGGGCCTGAAGGCGGATATAGACACACAAACACAGACACACACACACAAAGAGACGCATGGAAGCATGACACACTGACCATCACAGACATCACAGACTCTACAAGCTTTATGAGTGGATATGGGAGGATGGGGTTTACAATTGTGTGTGTGTGTGTGTGTGTGCGCGTGCGTGCGCTCGCATGCCTCTTCCAGACGCAGCAGCAGGTGGCGTATGCGGGTGAGGGTAGCCCGTTTGGCTCGGATAGCGGTGGTCAGCACGTCACAGTGGTGCCGCAGCTCGTTGCACCGCTGGACGATCAGGGCCAGAGCGTAGTGGTGACCGGTGGCCAGCTGGTGGCCGCGCAGGATGATGATCTGGGCGCGGCCCATCTCTTCCTGACAACCACCACAATCACACAACAACAAAAAACAGTCAAGGATCCCCATCATAGGTGCACCTATCTGGAGCAGTTTACGTTTCTCTGTCAGAAATCTCAAGATGTACTCGATAAGGGTCAAGCGAGAGGTTCATTTGTGTCGTGGGACCCTGACCTGTGCGCGGGTGTCCAGTGACTCCAGATCTTTTAATAGCTGTTCTGTCTGGACCACAGTCCCTCCCACGGCAGCGACCTCCTGCTCCTGACCAGACAACTGGTCCAGGATCTCCTCCATCTGAGCAACAGCAAAAAGGAAGTTTGACCTTTGGCACTAAATGTAGGAAATAGTACAGATTGACACTTTTACCACTGCAAACTGGCTGTACCTCATGAAAGCTCATCTCATATCTCATCAGCTGAAGGTACTGCTGCAGTTTCAGGTGATGCTTCTCAAAAAAGCCATCAAAAGCCATCTCCATGTCCCGTAGTTGGGCCAGAAGCCTGAAGAAAACAGATGGTACACAAGCTAAAGGTCAAACACTTTATCAAAACGATAACTCCTCCAGAACCCCATCCCATGGCAGCTACCGCAAAGACAACACGAGATAAATGAAACTAGACACACCAACGGCATGTGAAGAAACACAATTGTCTGAACCATCTTTTTTTTTTTTAAACAGTGTTCTGTACCTCTGCACCGTGTCCCAGTCCTGTTTGATATCTTTGTCCTCCTGTCCATCAGCTTTAGCTGCCTTGGCGGCTTCCAGGTTGGAGAGCAAGTGACGGCCCTCCCGCATCACTGACCTGATGTCATCCTGCAATCGTTGCCATTCAGTTATTCACGGGACATCACAGCAACATGCACTACTACGGCCTTGCGACAACAACAAAAACTCTGAATAATTCCGAGGTTGTCATGGGAGGCGTGTCTTACTTTCAGCTGCCTGTATTTGTCAGTGTGGGATCTGAGGAGGAACTCGATGGCGTCGGCCTCATCTGGAAGCTCGGTCTCGGCGAGCTCGGTGCCGAACGACTGCAGCAACTGGGCTATCTCCTTGACAGTCACGGCAAAGCTCTCAATAGCCTACAGAGGGAGACAAATAGTAATGAACGTCTTGCCTTATACCAAAAACACCGATATTGTCATGTACTCTGCCACACTGCACATCTAGGCTGCTTTGCAGGTGTAATTGTCTACATGTTGTTTGACGAAGGTCCGTGTACCAAAATACCAGGTCTGCCTATAAATCGATGTGTTGCTTCAGGTGACACCGTGGGACAGCATGTTTACCGTACGAAGGACAACCCAGTCACTATGGCAGTACTCCAGAGTTCCACCAAACTCTGAGGTCAGCTGGTTCTCATCGATGTAGCGAAGCAGGTCCGTAACCGAACTGAGCATAACCACCTGCGGAAGAACACAGAGTAGCAGACCGAGGTGTACAGCACAAAACCACCGTGACAACCAGAACCCATCATAATCACTCCTCACCTTACAGTAATAGATTTTAGAGAGAGATTGTGCGTAAACACAACCGAAGAGAGTCCTTCACAGCCCCTGATATTGTCCGACTGTTGAAACAACTACTGGGATTGCCCGAATAAGGCCCCTTAACCACTTTCTGTACGGGTATTTGCTCAACATTTCAAACAAGCCTTGGTTTTCGTCATTTTCCACTTCTTACCGGCATCTTGAGCATGAAGTCATCCTGGCTGAAGCGGAAGCCCAAGTCAGTGCCGGTGCCTGAGGGACTCTGCAGGAGGCTGGTGGGCCGTAGAACCAACACCAGGTGGAGATTCCCCGGGAAGGACATCTGCAGAAAGAAGACAGCAGGAGAAGAGAACAACAGTTGAGATAATTGATATCACTGAACCTTATTGCCTGTGTGGCATGACTGTTGTGTCAGCCTGCTCTGTTTAATTCCTACTTGGTTATCGCCTCACTACCGTTCTCAAGCGGTTCTTCTTAGTTTTCATCCTACTCAGTAAGTGTGGACATTCACAGCGTTGACCTTCTTAGCTCATTAGATAACTCTTACATAAAGCCCTCCTCCCTATCGCACTAGACGAGTGAATAAACCTAAGTCAGCATGTTTATTTTTTTATTTTATATATATTTTTTATTTTTACCCCCTTTTTCTCCCCAATTTCGTGGTATCTAATTGTTAGTAGCTACTATCTTGTCTCATCGCTACAACTCCAGTACGGGCTTGGGAGAGACGAAGGTCGAAAGCCATGCGTCCTCCGAAACACAACCCAACCAAGCCGCACTGCTTCTTAACACAGCGCGCATCCAGCGCACATGTTGATGTTTGGTAGAAATGTTAACCCATATGTTGCATGGATAGATGAATGCAGAGATATATTTTGATACATATTTTACACATGTTAACTATATGGCTCTGGATGAATGTAATGGGCTCTAATTTGACCAAGTTGTTCTAATTCTGTCCACTGGAATATAGGTTCCGGTTCATTTTAAAGCATTGCAAAACACGTATGACAAGTATTGTCTCTACATGATGACTAAAATAAACAAGTGATAGAGAAAGAGGAAATACCGGTCAAATAGAAACCTTCTACTGTCTCTGGAATAGCAGAGAAACTCAAAACATACTGCAACACCTCCAACATCATACTGCAACACCTCCAACATCATACTGCAACACCTCCAACATCATACTGCAACACCTCCAACATCATACTGCAACACCCTCCTACATCATACTGCAACACCCTCCAACATCATATTGCAACGCCCTCCAACATCATACTGCAACGCCTCCGACATCATACTGCAACGCCTCCGACATCATACTGCAACGCCTCCGACATCATACTGCAACGCCCTCCAACATCATACTGCAACACCTCCGACATCATACTGCAACGCCTCCAACATCATATTGCAACGCCTCCAACATCATACTGCAACAACTCTGACATCATACTGCAACACCTCCGACATCATACTGCAACGCCCTCCAACATCATACTGCAACACCTCCGACATCATACTGCAACGCCTCCAACATCATATTGCAACGCCTCCGACATCATACTGCAACGCCTCCGACATCATATTGAAACACCTCCAACATCATACTGCAACAAATCTGACATCATACTGCAACGCCTCCAACATCATATTGAAACACCTCCAACAACATACTGCAACAACTCTGACATCATACTACAACACCTCCAACATCATACTGCAACGCCCTCCAACATCATACTGCAACGCACTCCAACATCATACTGCAACACCTCCGACATCATACTGCAACGCCTCCAACATCATATTGCAACACCTCCAACACCATACTGCAACACCTCCGACATCATACTGCAACACATCCATCATACTGCAACGCCTCCAACATCATATTGCAACACCTCCAACATCATAGTGCAACGCCTCCAACATCATACTGCAACGACTCCACCCTCCAATGTCATACTGCAACGCCCTCCGACATCATACTGCAACGCCTCCAACATCATACTGCAACGCCTCCAACATCATACTGCAACACCTCCGACATCATACTGCAACGCCTCAACATCATATTGCAACGCCTCCGACATCATACTGCAACGCCTCCGACATCATATTGAAACACCTCCAACATCATACTGCAACAACTCTGACATCATACTGCAACGCCTCCAACATCATATTGAAACACCTCCAACAACATACTGCAACAACTCTGACATCATACTGCAACACCTCCAACATCATACTGCAACGCCCTCCAACATCATACTGCAACGCACTCCAACATCATACTGCAACACCTCCGACATCATACTGCAACGCCTCCAACATCATATTGCAACACCTCCAACACCATACTGCAACACCTCCGACATCATACTGCAACACATCCATCATACTGCAACACTTCCAACATCATACTGCAACACCTCCAAAATCATACTGCAACACCTCCAACATCATACTGCAACGCCTCCACCCTCCAATGTCATACTGCAACGCCCTCCGACATCATACTGCAACGCCTCCAACATCGATATTGCAACACCTCCAACACCATACTGCAACACCTCCGACATCATACTGCAACACATCCATCATACTACAACACTTCCAACATCATACAGCAACACCTCCAACATCATACTGCAACACCTCCAACATCATACTGCAACCACTCCAACATCATACTGCAACGCCTCCAACATCATACTGCAACGCCTCAACATCATATTGCCATACCGCCGACACCATACTGCAACACCTCCAACATCATACTGCAACACCTCCAACATCATACTGCAACCACTCCAACATCATACTGCAACGCCTCCAACATCATACTGCAACACCTCCAACATTATACTGCATCTGTTTCAGTAGGATATGTTGGATAAAGGAATAAAGACAGACACCTATCAACTAGACTCCGTAACAGCAACTCCCTCCGACATCATACTGCAATGCCTCGAACATCATACTGCAATGCCTCCGACATCATACTGCAACGCCTCCGACAACATACTGCAACACCTCCGACATCATACTCCATCGTCTCCAAATCATACTGCAACACCTTCAAAATCATACTGCAACAACTCCGACATCATACTGCAACACCTCCGACATCATACTGCAACACCTCCATCATAATGCAACACTGCCGACATCATACTGCAACACCTCCAACATTATACTGCATCTGTTTCAGTATGATATGTTGGATAAAGGAATAAAGACAGACACCTATCAACTAGACTCCGTAACAGCAGGCCCTCCGACATTTACATTTACATTTAAGTCATTTAGCAGACGCTCTTATCCAGAGCGACTTACAAATTGGTGCATACACCTTATGACAACCAGTGGAACAGCCACTTGCATCTAAATCTTGTTGGGGGGAGAAGGATTACCTACCCTTACTTACCCTATCCTAGGTATTCCTTGAAGAGGTGGGGTTTCAGGTGTCTCCGGAAGGTGGTGATTGACTCCGCTGTCCTGGCGTCGTGAGGGAGTTTGTTCCACCATTGGGGGCCAGAGCAGCGAACAGTTTTGACTGGGCTGAGCGGGAACTGTACTTCCTCAGTGGTAGGGAGGCGAGCAGGCCAGAGGTGGATGAACGCAGTGCCCTTGTTTGGGTGTAGGGCCTGATCAGAGCCTGGAGGTACTGAGGTGCCGTTCCCCTCACAGCTCCGTGGCGAGCACCATGGTCTTGTAGCGGATGCGAGCTTCAACTGGAAGCCAGTGGAGAGAGCGGAGGAGCGGGGTGACGTGAGAGAACTTGGGAAGGTTGAACACCAGACGGGCTGCGGCGTTCTGGATGAGTTGTAGGGGTTTAATGGCACAGGCAGGGAGCCCAGCCAACAGCGAGTTGCAGTAATCAAGACGGGAGATGACAAGTGCCTGGATTAGGACCTGCGCCGCTTCCTGTGTGAGGCAGGGTCGTACTCTGCGGATGTTGTAGAGCATGAACCTACAGGAACGGGACACCGCCTTGATGTTAGTTGAGAACGTCAGGGTGTTGTCCAGGATCACGCCAAGGTTCTTAGCGCTCTGGGAGGAGGACACAATGGAGTTGTCAACCGTGATGGCGAGATCATGGAACGGGCAGTCCTTCCCGGGAGGAAGAGGAGCTCCGTCTTGCTGAGGTTCAGCTTGAGGTGGTGATCCGTCATCCACACTGATATGTCTGCCAGACATGCAGAGATGCGATTCGCCACCTGGTCATCAGAAGGGGGAAAGGAGAAGATTAATTGTGTGTCGTCTGCATAGCAATGATAGGAGAGACCATGTGAGGTTATGACAGAGCCAAGTGACTTGGTGTATAGCGAGAATAAGAGAGGGCCTAGAACAGAGCCCTGGGGGACACCAGTGGTGAGAGCGCGTGGTGAGGAGACAGATTCTCGCCACGCCACCTGGTAGGAGCGACCTGTCAGGTAGGACGCAATCCAAGCGTGGGCCGCGCCGGAGATGCCCAACTCGGAGAGGGTGGAGAGGAGGATCTGATGGTTCACAGTATCGAAGGCAGCCGATAGGTCTAGAAGGATGAGAGCAGAGGAGAGAGAGTTAGCTTTAGCAGTGCGGAGCGCCTCCGTGATACAGAGAAGAGCAGTCTCAGTTGAATGACTAGTCTTGAAACCTGACTGATTTGGATCAAGAAGGTCATTCTGAGAGAGATAGCGGTAGAGCTGGCCAAGGACGGCACGCTCAAGAGTTTTGGAGAGAAAAGAGAGAAGGGATACTGGTCTGTAGTTGTTGACATCGGAGGGATCGAGTGTAGGTTTTTTCAGAAGGGTGCAACTCTCGCTCTCTTGAAGACGGGAGGGACGTAGCCAGCGGTCAGGGATGAGTTGATGAGCGAGGTGAGGTAAGGGAGAAGGTCTCCGGAAATGGTCTGGAGAAGAGAGGAGGGGATAGGGTCAAGCGGGCAGGTTGTTGGGCGGCCGGCCGTCACAAGACGCGAGATTTCATCTGGAGAGAGAGGGAGAAAGAGGTCAGAGCATAGGGTAGGGCAGTGTGAGCAGAACCAGCGGTGTCGTTTGACTTAGCAAGCGAGGATCGGATGTCATCGACCTTCTTTTCAAAATGGTTGACGAAGTCATCTGCAGAGAGGAGGAGGGAGGGGGGAAGGATTCAGGAGGGAGGAGAAGGTGGCAAAGAGCTTCCTAGGGTTAGAGGCAGATGCTTGGAACTTAGAATGGTAGAAAGTGGCTTTAGCAGCAGAGACAGAGGAGGAAAATGTAGAGAGGAGGGAGTGAAAGGATGCCAGGTCCGCAGGGAGGCGAGTTTTCCTCCATTTCCGCTCGGCTGCCCGGAGCCCTGTTCTGTGAGCTCGCAATGAGTCGTCGAGCCACGGAGCGGGAGGGGAGGACCGAGCCGGCCTGGAGGATAGGGGACATAGGGAGTCAAAGGATGCAGTAAGGGAGGAGAGGAGGGTTGAGGAGGCAGAATCAGGAGATAGGTTGGAGAAAGTTTGAGCAGAGGGAAGAGAAGATAGGATGGAAGAGGAGAGAGTAGCGGGGGAGAGAGAGCGAAGGTTGGGACGGCGCGATACCATCCGAGTAGGGGCAGTGTGGGAAGTGTTGGATGAGAGCGAGAGGGAAAAGGATACAAGGTAGTGGTCGGAGACTTGGAGGGGAGTTGCAATGAGGTTAGTGGAAGAACAGCATCTAGTAAAGATGAGGTCAAGCGTATTGCCTGCCTTGTGAGTAGGGGGAAGGTGAGAGGGTGAGGTCAAAAGAGGAGAGGAGTGGAAAGAAGGAGGCAGAGAGGAATGAGTCAAAGGTAGACGTGGGGAGGTTAAAGTCGCCCAGAACTGTGAGAGGTGAGCCGTCCTCAGGAAAGGAGCTTATCAAGGCATCAAGCTCATTGATGAACTCTCCAAGGAACCTGGAGGGCGATAAATGATAAGGATGTTAAGCTTGAAAGGGCTGGTAACTGTGACAGCATGGAATTCAAAGGAGGCAATAGACAGATGGGTAAGGGAGAAAGAGAGAAAGACCACTTGGGAGAGATGAGGATCCCGGTGCCACCACCCCGCTGACCAGAAGCTCTCGGGGTGTGCGAGAACACGTGGGCGGACGAGGAGAGAGCAGTAGGAGTAGCAGTGTTATCTGTGGTGATCCATGTTTCCGTCAGTGCCAAGAAGTCAAGGGACTGGAGGGAGGCATAGGCTGAGATGAACTCTGCCTTGTTGGCCGCAGATTGGCAGTTCCAGAGGCTACCGGAGACCTGGAACTCCACGTGGGTCGTACGCGCTGGGACCACCAGGTTAGGGTGGTCGCGGCCACGCGGTGTGGAGCGTTTGTATGGTCTGTGCAGAGAGGAGAGAACAGGGATAGACAGACACATAGTTGACAGGCTACAGAAAAGGCTACGCTAATGCAAGGAAATTGGAATGACAAGCGGACTACACGTCTCGAATGTTCAGAAAGTTAGGCTTACGTAGCAAGAATCTTATTGACTAAAATGATTAAAATGATACAGTACTGCTAAAGTAGGCTAGCTGGCAGTAGCTGCGTTGTTGACACTACACTAATCAAGTCGTTCCGTTGAGTGTAATAATTTCTACAGTGCTGCTATTCGGGGGCTAGCTGGCTAGCTAGCAGTGTTGTTTACGTTACGTTGAGTTAAAAGAACGACAATAGCTGGCTAGCGAACCTCAGTGAATTAAGATAATCACTCCAAGGCTACACACACTAAACTACACAATTATCTTGGAAACAAAGACAGCTATGTAGCTAGCTAACACTGAACTAATCAAGTCGTACAGTTGAGTGAATAGCACTACAGTGATGCTAATCTGTGTGCGTTAGCTAGCGTTGCTAGCTCCTGGGCGAATAGCAGTGAAGGCTACGTTAGGGCGACGAAATACGATAATTATGCAATTATCTCTGATACAAGGACGGCTATGTAGCTAGCTAAGAAGAATGGCTAAGATTATGTAGCTAGCTAACAGTAAACTAATCAAGTCGTACAGTTGAGTGAATAGCACTACAGTGATGCTAATCTGTGTGCGTTAGCTAGCGTTAGCTAGCTCCTGGGCGAATAGCAGTGAAGGCTACGTTAGGGCAACGAAATACGATAATTATGCAATTATCTCTGATACAAGGACGGCTATGTAGCTAGCTAAGAAGAATTGCTAAGATTAGACAAATCAACCGTTGTACTATAATGAAATGTAATGAAAAAGTTATACAACCTGCAGAGCGAAGTGCGAATGCGACCGCTCGCTCCAACCGACATCATACTGCAACGTCTCCGACATCATACTGCAACACCTCCATCATACTGCAACACCTCCGACATCATACTGCAACGCCTCCAACATCATACTGCAACGCCTCAAACATCATACTGCAACACCTCCAACATTATACTGCATCTGTTTCAGTAGGATATGTTGGATAAAGGAATAAAGACAGACACCTATCAACTAGACTCCGTAACAGCAACTCCCTCCGACATCATACTGCAATGCCTCGAACATCATACTGCAATGCCTCCGACATCATACTGCAACGCATCCGACACCATACTGCAACACCTCTGACATCATACTCCATCGTCTCCAAATCATACTGCAACACCTTCAACATCATACTGCAACACCTCCGACATCATACTGCAACGCCTCCGACACCATACTGCAACACCTCCGACATCATACTGCAACAACTCCGACATCATACTGCAACACCTCCGACATCATACTGCAACACCGCCATCATAATGCAACACCGCCGACATCATACTGCAACACCTCCAACATTATACTGCATCTGTTTCAGTATGATATGTTGGATAAAGGAATAAAGACAGACACCTATCAACTAGACTCCGTAACAGCAGGCCCTCCGACATCATACTGCAACGCCTCCGACATCATACTGCAACGCCCCCAACATCATACTGCAACGCCTCCGACATCATACTGCAATACCTTCGACGCCATACTACAACACCTCTGACATCATACTGCAACGCCTCCGACATCATACTGCAACGCCTCCGACACCATACTGCAACACCTCCATCATACTGCAACACCTCCGACATCATACTGCAACGCCTCCAACATCATACTGCAACACCTCCAACATCATACTGCAACACCTCCAACATTATACTGCATCTGTTTCAGTAGGATATGTTGGATAAAGGAATAAAGACAGACACCTAGACCAACTAGACTCCGTAACAGCAACTCCCTCCGACATCATACTGCAATGCCTCGAACATCATACTGCAATGCCTCCGACATCATACTGCAACGCATCTGACACCATACTGCAACACCTCCGACATCATACTCCATCGTCTCCAAATCATACTGCAACACCTTCAACATCATACTGCAACACCTCCGACATCATACTGCAACACCTCCGACATCATACTGCAACAACTCCGACATCATACTGCAACACCTCCGACATCATACTGCAACACGTCCATCATAATGCAACACCGCCGACATCATACTGCAACACCTCCAACATTATACTGCATCTGTTTCAGTATGATATGTTGGATAAAGGAATAAAGACAGACACCTAACAACTAGACTCCGTAACAGCAAGTCCCTCCGACATCATACTGCAATGCCTCGAACATCATACTGCAACGCCTCCAACATCATACTGCAACGCCTCCGACATCATACTGCAATACCTTCGACGCCCTACTACAACACCTCTGACATCATACTGCAACGCCTCCGACACCATACTGCAACACCTCCGACATCATACTGCAACAACTCTAACATCATAGTGCAACACCTCCGACATCATACTGCAACACCTCCGACATCATACTGCAAAGCCTCCACCATCATATTGCAACACCTTCAACACCATACTGCAACACCTCCGACATCATACTGCAACACCTCCATCATACTGCAACACCTCCGACATCATACTGCAACACCTCCAACATCATATTGCAACACCTCCAACATCATACTGCAACACCTCCAACATCATACTGCAACCCCTCCATCATACTGTAACAGCAGTGGAGGTCCTTAGACTCTTATAACATCCCTGTGACCAACTAGCTGTTGTTCTATGTCAGACTCTCTTCAGATGTTTGAGGCAAATGCACCTCAGGCTCAGCACTAAAAATGAATAAGCCTTCAGTAATGGAACTTTGCATGGGCCAATTGGAGATGTACTTCCATGTACAGGCCACTGTGATCCAAGGGGCAGCTTTGAGCAGCAGCGTGAATGCAAATAGATATAAGGCAAAGTCAATCTGAATGTCTGCAGGACAGGTGATCAATGAAACACACCAGGCGACACCAAGCCTATCAGCTTTCCCTCACACTCAGTCAATCCTAGTGGAGACATGCTGAAGACTAGTTTGACCATTGCAGCACAGATCAGAAACATGCATATCAACAGTTTTTTGGCCTATTACACATCTCAAATAGACCCCTATACCATCACATAATGCATGCATTATGCTGGTCCTTCTGTGGCTCAGTTGGTAGAGCATGGCGCTTGTAACGCCAGGGTAGTGGGTTCGATTCCCGGGACCACCCATACGTAGAATGTATGCACACATGACTGTAAGTCGCTTTGGATAAAAGCGTCTGATAAATGGCATATATTATTATATTATATATTTAGATACAGTTTTTTGGTATAATTCAGCTCTACCAAAACTACTGTCTCCATCGTTTGCAACCACACTGCTGTGTCAGTGAAATACCTTGCTTACAGTACATTTATATATATATATATATATATATATATATATATATATATATATATATATATATATATATTTTCACCTTTATTTAACCAGGTAGGGCAGTTGAGAACAAGTTCTCATTTACAACTGCGACCTGGCCAAGATAAAGCAGAGCAGTGCGACACAAACAACAACACAGAGTTACACATGGAATGAACAAACGTACAGTCAATAACACAATAGAAAAGTCTAGAAACAGTGTGTGCAAATGAGGTAGGATTAGGGAGGTAAGGCAATAAATAGGCCATAGTGGTGAAATTATTACAATTTAGCAATTAAACACTGTGATAGTGATAGATGTGCAGAAGATGAATGTGCAAGTAGAGATGCTGGGGTGCAAAGGAGATGAGGTAGTTGGGTGGGCTATTTACAGATGGGCTATGTACAGGTGCAATAATTAGTCAACTGCTCTGACAGTTAATGCTTAAAGTTAGTGAGGGGGATATGCGTCTCCACCTTCAGTGATGTTTGCAATTCGTTCCAGTCATTGGCAGCAGAGAACTGGAAGGAAAGGCGGCCAAAGTAGGAATTGGCTGTGGTGCCTGTGATGCCCTGTGGTGAACTACAGAGCAAATATAGTACAATAGGCTATATCAGTTATTAGCAAACTGTATATGAGGCAGCTGTAGAAATGCAACTAGGCTACTGCAATAATATTTTAAGGTCATACAATATTCATTAACTCTCTGTCGATAAAGATAACACTGATGATAATACCCTCCTTACAACAAACACTAGGTTATATCACTCTTCAATGCCTAAAGACCTGTTTCAACTAATGTTACTGTTGTTATCCCGCAAGACTTATCATACACACCATTTTGTCATTGGCATGTCCTGTCCGACCCCCTCCCTGCATCTCCAAACACATGTATAGACGTGCAACTATGTAAACTATTTTTGAAATTCACGCTTACGAGAACAGACAGAAAATCGAGTGTTATCTGACATTTGTATATGCCTTAAGTCGCATGCGATTTCTAGCTGATGCCGCAGTAGGGCACATTCCGGCCAAGCAGTGTTCGTTCGCCTCGCTATGCTGCAATAGACAGATCCTGATTCCTAATTTCGGGAAACATCAAATAAATACTTATATCGTAAACACCTTACCGCGGCCCTCCGCAAACGGGGCAGTCCCCTAAAAGGATTGGCCTCCGCCATGGTTTTGGGTTGGCCTTTCTTGGGGATATCACCCTATTTTAAGGGGATAACTCGCCGCCTCACAACTTCCCTCCCTCCATCAGTACTGCGCGGGACTCTCGGCAGTAGTGAGCAGCCGCAGCATCGCATTGCAGTGGCCGGGTGGGTAGCAGGTAGTGATTACGAACGAACGGCTCTTTTTGAACGGCTGTTTTTGGTGAACGTTGGGAATCGAATTGCATCTGTGAAAAAGCCGTTCATTTGGCTCCCTTATTTGCATACTGTTACTGTTGCTTTTTCAGCTCCAGACATCGATTATCTGCAGACAAATTATAAAAACATTATCTGAAGATGGTAATTCCTCAATGCCGGAACCATATAGTGAGGAGAGAGCCTCATTCTGATCAACGCTATTTTTTTTCATTGCATTATATTTGTTCATATATTTGGTTTGGTAAAAATATAGTTGAACTCGCAACGTTTTAGGCATTGAATTAGAGATTGGCAATTGTTTTATGATTTAAGGTCACTTTGCAAGCACTACTGAACGAATAGCCGTTTGGTAGCCAAATGAACGGCTCTTTTTAGGTGAAAGGAGCCAAATGATCCGGTTCACCGAAAAGACTCGGAATACCCATCACCAGTAACAGGCTGCGCTGTCTGTCTGCAACACCTTGAACGCACTTGCGTCCACTCAGGATAGGAATTATTATAATATGAATTATGTCCTTTATCATTTTCTACAAAAAATGTATTTCCCTATGCCATGCTGTGTGTGAGCAATATTTTCTATAGGACTCTCTCTCTCTCTCTCTCTCTCTCTCTCTCTCTCTCTCTCTCTCTCTCTCTCTGTGTGTGTGTGTGTGTGTGTGTGTGTGTGTGTGTGTGTGTGTGCGAGAGTGAGCGTGTGTGTGAGAGAGAGAGAGAGAGAGAGAGAGAGAGAGAGAGAGAGAGAGAGAGAGAGAGAGAGAGAGAGAGAGATTTTGATTTGGACTCTTAATTTGGACTAAACTTCCAGGAGTACTTTAACATTAAAATGCAATTTATAATACGATCACATTTCCTATAACACACTGTTACAAACAGACTGACATATTGACCAGATAAATACTCAAACAGTCTAGAAGATAGTGATTATTCCTCTACCATATTCCAGCACAACTTTCCTATTATACATTATACATTACATTATACATTATACCTATTATACTGTATTATACAGTATTTCAATGGGTTTAAAGTATTGTTTGAATTTATATATTGAAAGGTTTCTGGTTTGCTCAGATAAATTATTCCTTTCTTTATTGCTCTAAATCGAACTGTTCTTTTGCCTCTTTCTCTTTTCTGTCTAGATAACACAATCTATTCCTAGTATTTACTGAATGTCTGTCTCTTACCACCTGAATACTGTTGTGAATAGAGTTTGGCCATTTTAAATGTTGTATATTATGAAATAAAAATAAGTGTGTAATAAGAGAGAGAGAGAGAGAGAGAGAGAGAGAGAGAGAGAGAGAGAGAGAGAGAGAGAGAGAGAGAGAGAGAGAGAGAACAAGAGGACCTACATCCAGAGCACAGGACCACCAGTCACTTCCACACCCCCACCCCGACCAATCAATACCCCCCCAAACCAACCATGCCCACACCCCGTAAAGGCCCCCTCAGATCTGGTCTATGCCCCCCACTCCACTCTTACCCTAGCCAATGGCATGTATCATATGCTCAGCAGGCTCTTCTCACAATTACTGGTCTGAGGCCAAACTACATGACTAACAACATTGGACACTTGGAACCCAAAGCCTTCACTACCATCTTGGAATATCCAATTGCCTGAAGTCATCTTCCCTTGGCCTCAAGAACAGGAACCTGGACTTCACCAAAGAAATTTGAAATACAGACATTGTTATCCTACAAGAAACAATGACCTAAACATGACCTAAATGCCAGAACTAGACAAGAACCTGATAGCCTCAACACACAGTGGGACAAACACCTTACCTGGAGAAGACAGCATTATGTCCCCCATATGCCCCCCAGAGACAACTACGGCAACATAACCAACAGAAAAGGGTCACAACTCCTGCAGCTCTGTTGCACATTGGGTATGTGTACATAGTCAATGGTAGGCTTCGAGGGGACTCCTGCGGCAGGTACACCTATGGCTCATTTCTTTGCAGCAGTACTGTAGACTACTTTATCACCAACCTCAACCCAGAGTCTCTCCAGAGCGTTCACAGTCAGCCCATTGACACCACTATCAGATCACAGCGAAACCACAATCTACTTAAACAGAGCAATAATCAACATCGAAGGCATCGAAGCCAAACAAACTGTACACCATTAAGAAATGGTATAGATGGAAGGAAGGTAGTGTAGAAACATACCAAGAAACTATTGGACAACAACAAATCCAATCCCTCCTAGACAACTTCATGGACAAAATGTTTTCCTGCAACAGTGAAGGTGTAAACGTAACAATAGGAAGATTGAGCAATATATCTGACCTATCAGCTAACATATCAAAAAAAAAAATTCTGGCAGAAAACCTAAGACAACTAACAACAATGAGAAATGGTTTGATGAAGAATATAAAAACCTAAGAAAGAAATTGAGAAACCTAATCCAACTAAAAACACAGAGAACCAGAAAACCTTAGCTTTACGTCTTCACTATGGTGAAACACTAAAACAATACAGAAATACACTAAGATAAAATAAGGAACAGCATGACAGAAAACAGCTCATTTTGATTGAAGAATCCATTATGAGGAGCATCCTGACGCTGCACTTGATGAATTTATGAAATTGCTTCTTTCAATTATTGATAAACATGCACCTGACTGTTAGAACTGTTAAGGCTCCATGGAATGATGAGGAATTGAAAAACTGTATGGCTGAAAGAGATGAGGCAAAAGGAGTCGCTAATAAGTCTGCCTGCACATTGCAGGCTTACTTATTGCAAATTGAGAAATTATTTGACTAAACTCAACAAAAAGAAGAAAAAACTGTATTATGAAGCCAAGATCAATGACATAAAGAATGATGGGAAAAAACGTTGGAGTACCTTAAATGAAATTATGGGCAGAAAGACAAATTCAACTCCATCTTTCATCGAATCAGATGGCTTATTTATCACAAAACCATTTGATGTTGCCAATTATTTTAATTATTATTTAATTGGCAAAGTGGGCAAACTTAGGCCGGAAATGCCAATAACAAACAGTGAGCAATTGCATTAATGCATTGTATTCATGAATTTCCTTAATGGAAGCTTCTGTAATGTCAAATATGTAGTGTGGTGTACCGCAGGGCAGCTCTGTAGGCCCTCTACTCTTTTCTATTTTTACCAATGACCTGCCACTGGCATTAAATAAAGCATGTGTGTCCATGTATGCTGATGATGCAACCATATACGCATCATCAACCACAGCTAATGAAGTCACTGAAACCCTTAACAAAGAGTTGCAGTTTGTTTTGGAATGGTTGGCCAGTAATAATGGGTGGCCGGTAATGGTCCTGAACATTTCTAAAACTAAGAGCATTCCTTAAGTTCTAGACCTCAGCTGAATCTGGTAATGAATGGTATGACTGTTGAACAAGTTGAGGAGACTAAATTACTTGGCGTTACCATAGATTGTAAACTGTCATGGTCAAAACATATGTATTCAATAGTTGTAAATGTGGGGAGAGGTCTGGCCGTAATAAAGAGATGCTCTGCTTTTGTGACACCACTCTCCAAAAAGCGGGTTCTGCAGGCTCTAATTTAGTCTAATCTTGATTATTGTCCAGTCGTGTGGTCCAGTGCTGCAAGGAAAGACCTAGTTAAGCTGCAGCTGGCCCAGAACAGAGCAGCACGTTTTGCTCTTCATTATAATCAGAGGGCTGATATAAATGCTATGCATGCCAGTCTCCCTTGGCTAAGAGCTGAGGAGAGACTGACTGCATCACTTCTTGTTTTTATAGGAAACAATGTGTTGAAAATTCCAAATTGTTTGAATAGTCAACTTACACACAGCTCTGACATATACACTTATCCCACCAGACAGGCCACCAGGGGTCTTTTCACAGTCCCCAAATCCAGAACAAATTCAAGAAAGTGTACAGTATTATATAGAGCCTTTATCGCATGGAACTTCCATCTCCTATTGCTAAAATAAACATCAAACCTAGTTTTAAAAAACAGATAAAGCAACACCTCGTGGCACAACACCTCTCCCCTATTTTATCTAGATAGTCTGTGTCTATGCATTGATATGTAGGCTGTGTGCCTTTAAAAATGTATGTAGTTCTGTCCTTGAGCTGTTCTTTTATAATGATGTTCTGTATTATGTCATTCTGTATTATGGCTCAGGTTTTGTGTGGACCCCAGGAAGAGTAGCTGCTGCTTTTGCAACAGCTAATGGGGGATCCTAATAAAATACAAAAATACCAAAATAGAATTAAATCACACATTGACCTACACATTGTACACGTTTGGGTCCTTTTGTCCCTTTTGAGCCAAACAACTCAACTTTTCACCTAAACTCATCTCTGACTAGACTCCTGACATGTTCCTATCCAATCAAAACCTGTAGGCCTAGGCGGATTTCCTGGATAACTCTGTAATTTCGTTCTTCGGTATTTTCGGTTACTAACCGAAGCATCACTCGTACAACACCATTACTATCCGTTCACATAGTTGGATTACTGAATTCAGTGCTGGTAATATTAAAGTTTTGGGGCGAGCAAAGAAGCCGATTTAGCCTATGGTGACTTTGTCAAGTGGAAAAGGACCGATGCTTAGCTAACCAAGCAGCATATAGCTGAGATTTAGCACCACGGACAGCAGTGGAATTCCCTCCGTCTGACGCAACATGACATTGGACATCTGATCTCTCATATAGTCCTTGGATCAGAAGCAATATTATTCGGCCAGTAGGTGGCACTATACCTCACACAATAAAAACGCTATTCTAGAGTGCTGCCAGACTATACCACACAGTAAGTAAAAATGCAAAAAAATATATAGCTAGCAAAGGAATTGTTAGCAGTGGCTTTGAGTCTACTATATCTAAGCAACTGTGTGAATTGTTGCATCCACAAATGTACACTATGTCCATAAGGTAATAATAGTAAGCCTACATTAATCTCAGGTGGAACTAGCATTACTCTATATTTTACTCTCTAATACTGACATAATACTCTCTAATCCTCTCTAACACTGATATACATATTTACCCTTGGGAATTCTGTCGTTTTTTGAAGTACTACATTAAGTGGTATTTAGTGTCATTCTTTCTTAGGATATGCTTGCTCGCTATGCTAAGCCAATGACCATATTTAGAATGCAGGTTGCCAGGCTCCTGACACTGTCGACCCAAACATCTGTTAGAAGCTGTCCTCCTGGCTGGCACAGTACCACACAGAAATAAATAAATGTTACATGTGTGATCAGGACTCATGCGTTCTGGAAACAAGGGTTGCCAGTTCCAATGTGTCTTCAAATTAAATACAAATGTATTGGTTGTGTACACCTATTTTGCTGATGCTATTGTAGGTGCGGCGAAATGCTTCTGTTCCTACTGTAGCTCCAACAGTGCCTAACAATACAAAATAAAACACGTAAATCCAGGAAAGAAAGGAATTAGGAAATATAGAAATATCAGAACAAGCAAGCAAACAAGCAAACAAGGAATTGTCCGTAGAGCTCCAAGACAGGATTGTGTCGAGGCACAGATCTGGGGAAGGGTACCAAATCATTGAAGATCCCCAAGAACACAGTGGCCTCCATAATTCTTAAATGGCAGAAGTTTGGAACCACCAAGACTCCTCCTAGAGTTGGCCGACCAAACTGAGCAGTTGGGGTAAAAGAGCCTTGGTCAGGGAGGTGAACCAGAACCGGATTGTCACTCTGACGGAGTTCCAGAGTTCCTCTGTGGAGATGGGAGAACCTTCCAGAAGGACAACCATCTCTGCAGCACTCCACCAAGCAGGTCTTTATGGTAAACTCCCACTTGGAGTTTGCCAAAAGGCACCTACAGAACTCTCAGACCATGAGAAACAAGATTCTCTGGTCTGATGAATCCAAAATATTTGTCCTGAATGCCAAGCGTCAAGTCTGGAGGAACCTGGCACCATCCCTACGGTGAAGCATGGTGGTGGCAGCATCATGCTGTGGGGATGTTTTTCAGCGTCAGGGACTGGGAGACCAGTCAAGATCGAGGGAAAGATTAATGGAGCAGAGTACAGAGAGATCCTTGATGAAAACCTATTCCAGAGCACTCAGGACCTCAGACTTGGGCAAAGCTTCACCTTCCAACAGCCAGAGCCCAGACTTGAACGTGATCAAACATCTCTGGAGAGACCTGAAAATAGCTGTGCAGCGACGCTCCCCATCCAATTTGACAGAGCTTGAGAGGATCTGCAGAGAAGAATGGGAGAATCTCCCCAACTACAGGTGTGCCAAGCTTGTAATCGTCATACCCAAGAAGACTCAAGACTGTAATCGCGGCCAAAGGTGCTTCAACAAAGTCCTGAGGAAAGTGTCTGAATACTTATGTAAATGTGATATTTCCGTGTTTTATTTGAAATAAATTAGCAAAAATGTCTAAAAACCTGTTTTTGCTTCATCATTATGGGATATTGTGTGTAGATTGCTGCTCTTTAAAAAAAAATAAGGCTGTAACATAACAAAATATGGAAAAAGTCAAGGCATCCGAATACTTTTCGAATGCGCTCTAGGATGAGCCTCGACTAGAATACAGTATATACATATGAAGTGGGTAAAACAGGATATAAACATCATTAAAATGACCAGTGTTCAATGACGATGTACATGCATAGGGCAGCAGTCTCTAATGTGCAGGGTAGAGTACCGGGTGGTATCCGGCTAGTAACCGTGTCTGAAGTTCAGAGCAGGGTACTGGCTGGGGCTTGTCTATATATAGGTGGCTGAAATTGATTAAGAGATAAATCTCACTCAATCCCCCGTCTCACTTAGCCAGTAATCGGATTGTGTTGTGTATCAGAGTTGTGTACTAGGGGTCTCCCAGTCAAACTCAAGGGGATTGATCGCCTTTGAGAGATTATGAGGCTTACACTGATACGGAAAACTGTAATAATATACAGTAATTTGGGGTATTATCAACATTAAAATAGTCTGAAACATTTTACTGCAGCATACTGTATATTATGGTGCATTGTGGGACACTGTTGTGGGCGAGGAAGGAATTGCTGTATTTCAAATGGTACTGTAATTCCACCTCACAGATACATTACCCTACTGTATCTTTGGAGTGCCCCGAAACCTTTTAACCACTAGTGCATGTTAATGCTGTTTCTGGCTCATTCATATTATTTGAGGCATGCCTTGTAAGAGGCTATATTAATATGGTACCAATTGAACTTCTATGTCGTTGTAGTACCAATCAATTTCAAATGTATAAATCAAATCCAATTTGCTACATGTGCCAAATATTTTTTTTATTTTATTTTATTTTTGACCTTTATTTAACCAGGCAAGTCAGTTAAGAACACATTCTTATTTTCAATGACGGCCTGGGAACAGTTCAGGGGCAGAACGACAGATTTGTACCTTGTCAGCTCGGGGGTTTGAACCTTCCGGTTCCTAGTCCAACGCTCTAACCACTAGGCTACGCTGCCGCCCCGTGTGCCAAATATAACAGGTGTAGGTAGACCTTATCATTAACTGCTTACTTACAAGCCCTTAACCAACCATGCAGTTTTAAGAAAATAGAGTTAAGAAAATATTTACTAATTAAAAAGTAACAATGTTTTTTTAATTTTTTGTTTACAGAAATTCTCAAATTTAAAAAAAAAGTAACACAATAAAATAACAACAACGAGGCTATATACATGGGAGTGGCAGCATGTCTTTAACCTTAAATGGTTGAGTCCTTTTGGTCTGTTTTGATCTGTAGTCCTGCCAGGCCTCTAAAAGTGCACGTGATATAAAAACACCAAATATCTATTAATAGGCTGTAATGAGCAGCCAACCTGCTTGCACCCTTGTAATTACATTCAAATATTGTGAAATACAAACCCCTCCCCTCAATGAATTTCATTAATTAATTCTGATTATGGCAGTATTTCCTTTTTTTTACAGTATAAAACCGTACATTTTAAAGTATTGTACTGTGTGTCATTACACAGTACTTGCTTTGATACCATATTTATATGACAGTAGGTGTACTGTAAAATGAAATACATCATTTTACATGCCACTGAGATGCCTGTAAGTCACTGTCAAATTCACAAAAAAAACTTTACAGTGTAGGCTATGAGGAGCCATGACAGAGAGGCATCAGAGAGGGACCCTATGGGCTGGCACTGCACTCTCTGGCATTGCTTGGAAATCGATTGAGCCTGTGGCAGTGTGTGCTGCCCAGTGCCCACAAAAGCCTTTGTTCAAACACAGATATTAACTAAGGAAATGACTTAGAATTGTACACTTAGAATTTGGAAATAAAGGTCTACAGCCGTTCTTAGCCAGTCTGCTACCAAACTCGTGCTGTACCATGTGGTCTATCAGGCTAAGGCATAAAGCATCTTGGCCTTGTGTATGTTTCAAAATAGAACATTTAAATCTATGTTTGACATCTTATACCTCAGTCATCTAGATTGACTTCCAGATCGACATGCAGGCAATGGTGTCGCTACCGAAAGTATGAGTACATAGAGCTGAGTGTGTTGGAGGCCTGTCACAGAGGTTGTCAAGCTGATGCAGAGGAACTCCTGTAATCATATTCATGGTTGTTCTGCTGGTTAGGGAACGTGATTGGATCCCTAATCCAAGTTAGATGAGAAGGAAATCCCAGACTTCTAGAAGTCAAATGGTGGCCCAGTGAAGTTGTCACAGATGAGCTCATTAACGATGAACCAATCCTTGTGTGTGTGTGTGTGTGTGTGTGTGTGTGTGTGTGTGTGTGTGTGTGTGTGTGTGTGTGTGTGTGTGTGTGTGTGTGTGTGTGTGTGTGTGTGTGTGTGTGTGTGTGTGTGTGTGTGTGTGTGTGTGTGTGTGTGTGTGTGTGTGTGTGTGTGTGTGTGTGTGTAGCATCACATGAAATCAGAAAACAGTAGAGGTGAGGCCATGGGGGAAGTGAACAGGATAATCAGATAATGTAGAAGTCGATCCACCATTAAGAATAGTAACACTAATCAAGGAAGGCAGCTCTGATAAGTGTTTCTTAGAAGTTCCCGAAATAATCAGGAATAATGTCACTATGTTTGAGATGTATTGGAGACTTGGTACGTTATGTGTTAGGGTTAGCATTACCATTAGGTTTGCATCTGTCTGAGTGGAGTTATTTAAGGCCAGGAGCAAGGTTTTACATCCAATTTGCATTCTCAGTCGGCATTTATAAAATTGTACTGGAATTTAATCTTTCCATCAGCTCGGTCGTGACTTTTTTCATGTGTCAGGTAATTCATTGACTTTAAATGGTGGGATTGAAACGTGGTTAGTGTTCGTGTTTGGGGTTTGGCGAGCTAATCTGAGTGAGAGGCCAGAAGGGACCAGAATAAGATTATATTGGTTAGATTTAGGATGGTTTTAGGGAGACTATTTCACATAGAACATGTAGACCTGCATGAGTGTTCTGATATGCTCTATAGAACCAACATTTAGGCAAGATACCAGTCAAACGCCGTCTCTTTGCTCCAAAGTCTTATAAGTGGAAGTCCGCGAATGTAGGAATGGCTGCAATAATTGCAATAGTTTATTAGTTCAAAAGAACACCACAATGAAAAAATGTTAGTTATCTCACTTTAGTTGATCCAAAGTGACACGGGTTTAGGGAAGAAGTCATAGCCATTCAACAAATATACAGTGCCTTGCGAAAGTATTCGGCCCCTTTGAACTTTGCGACCTTTTGCCACATTTCAGGCTTCAAACATAAATATATAAAACTGTATTTTTTTGTGAAGAATCAACAACAAGTGGGACACAATCATGAAGTGGAAAGACATTTATTGGATATTTCAAACTTTTTTAACAAATCAAAAACTGAAAAATTGGGCGTGCTGTCCTGTTGAAAAACACTAAGCACAAACCAGATGGGATGGCGTATCGCTGCAGAATGCTGTGGTAGCCATGCTGGTTAAATGTGCCTTGAATTCTAAATAAATCACAGACAGTGTCACCAGTAAAGCACCCCCACATTATCACACCTCCTCCTCCATGCTTCACGGTGGGAACCACACATGCAGAGATCATCTGTTCACCTACTCTGCATCTCACAAAGACACGGCGGTTGGAACCAAAAATCTCAAATTTGGACTCATCAGACCAAAGGACATATTTCCATCAGTCTAATGTCCATTGTTCATGTTTATTGGCCCAAGTAGGTCCCTTCTTCTTATTGGTGTCCTTTAGTAGTGGTTTCTTTGCAGCAATTCGACCATGAAGGCCTGATTCACGCAGTCTCCTCTGAACAGTTGATGTTGAGATGTGTCTGTTACTTGAACTCTGTGAAGCATTTATTTGGGCTGGAATTTCTGAGGCTGGTAACTCTAATGAACTTATCCTCTGCAACCGAGGTAATTCTGGGTCTTCCTTTCCTTGTGGCGGTCCTCATGAGAGATAGTTTCATCATAGCACTTGATGGTTTTTGCGAGTGCACTTGAAGAAATCTTGAAAGTTCTTGAAGTTTTCTACATTGACTGACATTCATGTCTTAAAGTAACGATGGACTATAATTTCTCTGCTTATTTGAGCTGTTCTTGCCATAATATGGACTTGGTCTTTTACCAAATAGGGCTATCTTCTGTATACCATCCCTACCTTGTCACAACAGAACTGATTGTCTCAAACGCATTAAGAAGGAAAGAAATTCCACAAATTAACTTTTAACAAAGCACACCTGTTCATTGCAATAGATTCCCGGTGACTACCTCATGAAGCTGGTTGAGAGAATGCCGAGAGTGTGCAAGGCTGTCATCAAGGCAAAGGGTAGCTACTTTGAAGAATCTCAAATTTCTTATGAATATAATAATAATAATATATGCCATTTAGCGCAGACGCTTTTATCCAAAGCGACCAAAGCGACTTACAGTCATGTGTGCATACATTCTACGTATGGGTGGTCCTGGGAATCGAACCCACTACCCTGGCGTTACAAGCGCCATGCTGTAGCTGAGCTGTAGCTCAGTTGCTCTACCAACTGAGCTACAGTAGGTAGATTGTTATGATTTGTTTTAACACTGTTTTGGTTACTACATGATTCCATATGTGTTATTTCATAGTGTTGATGTCTTCACTATTATTCTATATTGTATAAAATAGTACAAATAAAGAAAAACACTGGAATGATTAGGTGTGCCCAAACTTTTGATTGGTACTGTAGATACAATTATTTTAATAGTTGGTTATTCCCTGAGAACACTATAAAATTAGTTTTTCAAATCCAATTATTTTCAGTCAAGTGTAGTTGGAAGGAAATAGGAGCCAATTTAAGTAATCTCCCTTGATTTTTCGGTGTACCTGATTGATGACCCCACGCTGTTGTGTAAACATGTTCCTGCACGCTGGACCTTCTGAGATTCCTCACATAGTTGATTCATACCAATGTAAACATACATAATGTCTGCCTTTTCATTCTTATTCTTTGAACATACTCTCTGAACAGACATAGTGAGGCCCATTCTTGAATTAACAGTAGGTCCAACAGCTCTCCTGTCATGCCCTCGCTGCACTGAGGGAACTAGTGATGTCACCAGGTTACCAGAAATACCTGGACATACTCAAAGACACAAACACCTTCCTAACTGATGTTCAAATGGGTCATTTCCTGTGTCTCAGACCTTAGGACATCTAGCCACCCAGACTAATAAACAACACTATCAGCTGTGGCCGATGATCTCTTGGTTTAGTAATGGTATAGCTATATCATCAGTAAGCAAAGCCTGATGCTTGGCATGTGAGACCAAATGGGATTAAAGGAATAGTTCAACGTAGCCTTTTATCTACTTCCCCAGAGTCAGATGAACTTGTGGATATTTTTCAGATATATATCTTCGTCCAGTATCGAGGACGTTAGAGGTAGTTTGGCAAGCCAATGTTAACTAGCATTAGCAGAATGACTGGAAGAATACAGGAACAGCTAGCATGCTATTTTTGTCCCACAGACTTCCAGTCATTGAGCTAACGCTAGTTAGCAATTGTACCTACTTTAGTTAGCGACTTACTGTATACTAGACGCAGAGACGTACAAATGGTATCCACATGTTCATCTGACTCGGGGTTGTAGATAATTGCCATCGCCAAAATCCCAAAATAATATCATACATGTTAAGCAAACTCAAAGGCCAAAAGCTGAGTTAATTTACAACGTTTTGTTGTCGATTACAAAAGGGGGGGGGCACCTCTTTCCTATTCATTGCAATACCCTGTGAGGATTAGACCTTCAAGATCAGCCACAGCACCAACAACAGGCTGTGGAACATCACTGTTGTTCATATTTACATTAGATCAGGGTCCTGACTCTGTCACTGGGGGTACTGGGGCGGCAGGTAGCCTAATGGTTAGACTCTTGGGCCAGTAACGGGAAGGTTGTCCGATCAAATCCCGGAGCCGACAAGGTTATAAGTCTGTTGTTCTGCTCCTGAAAAAGGTAGTTAACCCACTGTTCCTAGGCTGTCATTGTAAATAATAATTTGTTCTTAACTGACTTGCCTAGTAAACTTTGTTTTACATTTATGGAGCATTTCAATTCAGTTGGATGTTGGTATTTTTAAACCATTTCTGGTAAAACAGAAAAAAAAGAAGAGAAAAAAAAGAAAGATGTTTGCTGATTGAATAATTGGATTGAGAGACGGACAACAGCGTCTAAAACAAGAGAGTTAGAGTTAGGCCGAGGAAGGAGGATGAGGTCCGGGTATAAAGAGTGATGTCAGCAGTCAGAGACTACACTCTCTGACCACCGGACACATACAAGGAGTTTGAGCATCAGAGGTGCGCTGATACCTTTAGGAAAAGGTAAGACATCGCCATCCTTTTTGCTTCTTCTGGTTTGAGTCTCAAATTCATGCTGACAAAACCTCTGTAATGTAGCTGAAAGAAGTTGGTAAAATGCTTTCGTTTGTAAATGTAGCCCTCCAGTTACATTTTGAAATTGGGACATCTGTGTTCATGGGTAAAGTGAACTGTTATTTTGATTTATTTATTTATTTGATTTAAATATATATATATATATATATATATATCAGCTTTCATATTGCAGATAGATTGTGGCTTCCATCAATGTAATTGTCTGCATAACTTCCAATCCCCCATATATATTTTTGATAATATATATATATATATATATATATATATATATATATACATAGATACTTATACATATACACATATACATACAGCACACATATAAAAACATACATATACACATACATGCATACATATACATACATATATACGTACCTTTTTAAAATATATTTTCCTTTATTACTTTCTAACCCTACCACCCATCCCCTAATTGGAGTAAAATAGTGAACAACAACGCTTAGGCTTCTACTTTCAGATTATACATATTATATACATTTTATGGACACAGTTTATTTGACAATAGTTTTATTTTGTTTGTTTATACCCCTGTCCTTCCTCAACTCTCAACCTCTCCCATCTATTTCTGATGTCCTTCCTCGACCCTCAACCTCTCCCATCTATTTCTGATGTCCTTCCTCGACCCTCAACCTCTCCCATCTATTTCTGATGTCCTTCCTCGACCCTCAACCTCTCCCATCTATTTCTGATGTCCTTCCTCGACCCTCAACCTCTCCCATCTATTTCTGATGTCCTTCCTCTAACCTCCACCTCTCCCCTCGTCTATTTCTGATGTCCTTCCTCGGCCCTCAACCTCTCCCATCTATATCTGATGTCCTTCCTCGACCCTCAACCTCTCCCATCTATTTCTGATGTCCTTCCTCGACCCTCAACCTCTCCCATCTATTTCTGATGTCCTTCCTCGACCCTCAACCTCTCCCATCTATTTCTGATGTCCTTCCTCGACCCTCAACCTCTCCCATCTATTTCTGATGTCCTTCCTCGACCCTCAACCTCTCCCATCTATTTCTGATGTCCTTCCTCGACCCTCAACCTCTCCCATCTATTTCTGGTGTCCATCCGGTTTGATTTCCATTTGCCATTTCTTTCAAACTGTGCTCTTTCACAAAAGTTCCTAACCCATTTACGTTTTACGGACACCGTATGTTTTACATGAATTATCTTGTTATTATTTGTCGTTATTAGTCCCAACCTTCAGCTCCATTCAACCCCTCCCATCTATCTCTTAACACCATCCATATTCAACTGTGCTGTGATGTTTCACAAAAGTTGTTTCTACATATTGCAAATTGAAAATACAATTTTTTGCTAAAAGTATTATTATATTATTGATCGATTGACTATGACTTTTCAGATCACCCAGTAGTGTTATCTGCATAGTTAGCTCCAGGCAGCAAAATCTGCAGAGCTGAAAGTGAACTGTTGCCTTTAATTGAATATTACACGCTCCACAACCATGAGCCTCAAATGTTATGTTCGAAAACACTTGTGTCTAGCCTGTTAATACATGTCAGTCTGATTTAGTAGGGGATAGTAAAAGGTATTAGTGAATTACTTGGTAAGGATTATTTTGGTCATTCAGGTCAACGATGGAAAAGCAGCGTTTCATCCTTCCTGTAGTTGCATAACGTTTGCAACACTCAGGTTTATAACTACTCGGTCTCATTGATTGATATCTGACACTGGAAATGTAGGTGTGTTCAATCTCTGTCAGCCTTCTGGTATTGTCCGCCATTTGTAGGAGAAATGTACTACTATTCCATTGCGGGACATATCTCTCTTATGAAGACAGCTGACTGCTGACAATCCAGTCCAGTCTTAACCTCATGTAGATAACTGAAATATAGTCAACTACTACCTGTAAATGGTGCACTGTCTCTGTATCACTCTCCAAATGCAACTCGAGAAGGGCACTCTCCATGATCCTGATCTCATCAATTGATTGAATACCGGCATGGTATTGAGATCCGGACCATGGACAGCACCATTCTTGAGTATAGAAAGTGATGCAGTACCAAATTACAAACACGAGAAATGATAATGCCCACTGGGCACACAATGGTTGAATCAACGTTGTTCCCACGTCATGTTAACGAAATGATGTTGAACCAACATTGAATTGACGTCTGTGGCCCAGTTTGTACACTCTTAGAACAAAAAGGTGCGAAATAGAACCTTAAAGGGTTCTTCGGTGTTCCCCATAGGAGAACCTTTTGAAGGACTCTTTTTTGTTTGCAGGTAGAACCCTTTCTACAGAGGGTTCTACCTGGAACCAAAAAGGGCTCTACCTGGATCCAAAAAGGGTTCTCCTATGGGGACAGTCAAAGAACCCTTTTGGAACCCTTTTTGTCTAAGTGTGTAGTGACTAGTTGACTAAAACCAGTGGAGGAAAGTGAAGACCATCCCCCTCAGTGAATTGAATTAAATTAAAAAAGAGAAACATAGATAAAACTATAGTAAATATATTCACACCACTAAACCATGTCACAAAACCTAGGAGGCTCATGGTTCTCGCTTCTGTTCTCCTCTGGGTACATTGGGCATATAAACCTAGGAGGCTCATGGTTCTCACCCCCTTCCATATATAGTTCTCACTTCTGTCCTCCTCTAAGTACATTGACTTCAATAAAAAACCTAGGAGGGTCATGGTTCTCACCCCCTTCTATAGACTTACACAGTAATTATGGAAACTTTTGGAGGACGTCCCCCAACCTATCAGAGCTCTTGCAGCATGAACTGACATGTTGTCCACCCAATCAAAATAACAGAGAATGAATCTAGTACTGAAAGCATAAGCTACAGCTAGCTAGCACTGCAGTACAGAAAATGTGGTGAGTAGTTGACTCAAAGAGAGAGAAAGACTATAGTTGAACACTTATGAACAAATTCAATTCTTCCAATATGAAGGTAGAAGCAAAAAAATGTTGGTTGGATTTTTTTTTAAACGTTCGCTTAGCTAGAGAATGCAGTTAGCTAATTTAGCCTACTAAAACGCAAACAGAGAGGGATGCTATGTTAGCTAGCTGGCTATGTCTATCCAACACTGGAACTCTTCCAAGTGAAGGTAAGTGAAGGTATTGATGTATTGCCACTGGGACCCACCAGTGTCACTGCTAAACTGCTTTCTGACTGTACACTGTACTGCATGATTGTAGCTAAAGCGTTAGTTCTAGGAGCTATGTTGACTATGACGTGACAACGATGTAGGCTGTGTGTAGCAGTTATAGCGGTCATGATATGAAGGTTTAGCTTGGAAAGGTTTTTTTGCCTGGTCAATGATAGCTGATGTGTTGTGCACTGGAAGTACACAAGTGAAAGGAAAAGCTGAGAGGAGGAGGGTGCGTAGATAGTTTGCGAGAAATAATTATATATACAATGAACAAAGTGATCATGCTGTTTTTATGTGGCTGATATGAAAGTGAACTGTGTTTGCGTGTGATCAGGGGTGCATTTATTCCACTGGTTCTGTTGAAAAACCTTTCTTAAACGAAAGCAAACAGAATGAAACGGGGATAAGAAAAATACAGAAATTCGTCTCATAGAAATTCACATTTGCGACTGTTGGACTAATGATTACTCCCTAGATCAAATCAAATCAAATGTATTTATATAGCCCTTCGTACATCAGCTGATATCTCAAAGTGCTGTACAGAAACCCAGCCTAAAACCCCAAACAGCAAGCAATGCAGGTGTAGAAGCACGGTGGCTAGGAAAAACTCCCTAGAAAGGCCAAAACCTAGGAAGAAACCTAGAGAGGAACCAGGCTATGTGGGGTGGCCAGTCCTCTTCTGGCTGTGCCGGGTGGAGATTATAACAGAACATGGCCAAGATGTTCAAATGTTCATAAATGACCAGCATGGTCGAATAATAATAAGGCAGAACAGTTGAAACTGGAGCAGCAGCACAGTCAGGTGGACTGGGGACAGCAAGGAGTCATCATGTCAGGTAGTCCTGGGGCACGGCCCTAGGGCTCAGGTCCTCCGAGAGAGAGAAAGAAAGAGAGAATTAGAGAGAGCATATGTGGGGTGGCCAGTCCTCTTCTGGCTGTGCCGGGTGGAGATTATAACAGAACATGGCCAAGATGTTCAAATGTTCATAAATGACCAGCATGGTTGAATAATAGTAAGGCAGAACAGGTGAAACTGGAGCAGCAGCATGGCCAGGTGGACTGGGGACAGCAAGGGGGACAGCAAGGAATCATCATGTCAGCTAGATGCAGACAAGAGTGTGCAAGGCGGTGTTGAATGTCACCTTGATTATTCAAAATGATCTACGTTGTAAACCTTCATGGGGAAATCAGAGTATCAGGGGAAATCAGAGTATCATGTGGTAGCCTAAACCTATCGATGTTACATGGAGCTGGGTGAATGGAATATGAATGACAGTCATCCAATATGCTGTAATAGAAATAAGGCCATGCCAATCCTCCCTCATCTTAAACAGCACCGAACGCCGCTGACTAAAACGTATTCTTCAGTTCGACTAAAATGAGATTCTTCTTATTCTTCTTTTTACTCCTCTCATGTGTATTGATACTGTTATGATCTCATGTCATTATATTCATCTATCTGTTGTAAATCTTTCAGGAAAATAAGACACCTTGTGACCTTGTAAATGCTTTTTTGGGGGGGACTTTGGTAAGTGTGTGGAATCCATCAGGGACGTGAGGATGAAAACCCTCCTTTTAGATTGACTTTGAGCAGTGAGAAGAATAGTGTGACATAAGAATTACGCTACCGTGTAATTCCTGCCCGGGTACTTTGAGGTTTTGTCCCGGTTTTCTGTGCAGTCTATTGGATGAGATTTGTCATCCAATAGAGTGCAGCAGTGCGAAAAGACAATCCCCAGCCAAGATTTGGCTCAAGGTAACTCACAGTGATGCTGTAATCTCATTCCACCAGATTAGCCATCCGCCTTTCCCTTGGCACTCGACACTGACGGAGCATCCTTCCGTCTCATTGCTGGATTAGGGGTTATTCCTGATTGTGATCTACATTCACCTTTTTGTTGTGTCATTTTTACAAAGTCACACATTGCACATGTTTTTTTGTTTGTTTTTTTGTCTTCCACAGAAATATATACCTGAAGTGGCTGTAGAATGGCTAAGTGAGTCAAACCTTTTCTGTTACAGGGTAGCAACACTCCATGTTACATACCTTTCTATTTCATGTAGGCCTAGCTGATATAGCCTCACTTGCTGGTATACTTTAAATGGAGCAGAATAATAAAAGGTAAGCAATATTTTAAGAGCTCAGAGGACTGCTGACTACAACCGGACAAAGCTCACACCAGAAATAACTTGGGTCCTACCCAACGCTGAGCACATGCATATTAATAACACAAAGTGTTACCGTTCACAAAGGTTTGGTCTGTTTTTTGTCCGAGACATTAGGCTTACCTCGGACTTTTCCATCTCTCATAAGAAAAACTCCATAGAGCAGTGTTTCTTCCAAAGGTTTTTATGACATTGTTTGCCAGAAGGTACTAATCAAAGTCAATGAATAGATTTCCCCTGATGAATTGTGAAAGGAGGGCTCCATTCAGTTCAACTGTATTGGAGAGAGAGAGGCAGACAAGGCTGCAGCTTTGACTTGAGCATCTGTGATTACCCCAAGCACTATGTGATGAATGGTCACTCATGCAGAGTGGCTTATAGCCCAAGTCAAATCCAGTCGGTTAGGTAAAACTACGCTCAAGGGTTAATTCCTCAGCTCTGCTCTTACATTTACATTTAAGTCATTTAGCAGACGCTCTTATCCAGAGCGACTTACAAATTGGTGCATTCACCTTATGACATCCAGTGGAACAGCCACTTTACAATAGTGCATCTAAATCTTAAAAGGGGGGGGGGGTGAGAAGGATTACTTATCCTATCCTAGGTATTCCTTAAAGAGGTGGGGTTTCAGGTGTCTCCGGAAGGTGGTGATTGACTCCGCTGTCCTGGCCTCTTGTAAGACGACATATGACCATGACTTACGCCCCCTGCCATCAGGCTGGCCTGACAAAACACATTTTACAAACTCAGGATCGGGAAACATTTTGGACAAAACATGTCAGTTATCATCATTTAGAATAAATTATATGTTTATATCTGGTTTTGTCGTCATCAGTTGCACACCTGCACACATTTGATGAGCTGTTGATTTGACCATTTGTCTTTTTCACTACTTGGAAGGAACTTTGTGTGTTTTTTTAATCCTTTCAGAATGTGCCAATTATACAGTGAAACGGTTTGAATGCTGCTGAGTTTGACTGTTTCATTTCTCTTTGATCTTTGCTAAGGTTATACAAGAAAACCTCTGGGAATGGCACAGTGAGTGAAAACCTTTTTCCGTCTCCCTAATAATACTTGCCCCACGGAGACCATCACCTAGTTGTGATGAACGTGAAAGAGCTCCAGTTACATTCTGCATTGACATTTTTGTTGTTGTTGTCTTCCTTCAAATCAAATCAAATCAAATTCGTTCCTTTCTTCAGCTCACCCTTTACCTGGGAAAGAGAGACTACGTCGACCATGTTCAGAATGTGGACCCTATCGGTAAGTCTTACTTATTAGACTTCGCACTTATGTATCGTATCCAGTTTCAATATTTGTGTTGAGGGGCAAATCTCTCAAATCTCTACCCCATCGGTGTTACAGAGGGAGTGGTGAAACTTGATCCTGCAGGCCTTGCAGGCAGGAAAGGTACACTTTCTTTCACAAAATACCTTTTTTTTTTTTTTTTACAGAGACGTTGCTTGCGTTAGCAATTCTGCCGAATGATAACACACCGGTTCATGTTTATCCTGATCTCTCCAGTGTTTGTGAAGCTGGCGTGTGCCTTCCATTACGGCCGTGAGGACCTGGATGTCATTGGACTGTCCTTTAGGAAAGACATCTGGGTCAAACACATCCAGTTGTACCCTGATGCTGGCCACAAACCCAACCTCACTCCCATGCACGTTTGCCTGCTCAAGAAGGCGGGAGAGCAAGGCCGTGCCTTCACTTTCGATATTGCCACAAACCTTCCCTGCTCTGTCACACTCCAGCCAGGACCAGATAATGCTGGAAAGGTAGGCCCTTGCCTTGATAATAGTTGTTGTTGTTGTTGTTGTTGTTTTTTACCCCAGATAGATATAATTCCACGATTCATTATATTTACATTGACCTTTTGTGTACACCTAGGCTTGCGGTGTGGACTTTGAAGTCAAGACGTACATTGCAACTGAGGCAGACCCCGAAGAGAAACTTGATAGGAAGTGAGTGACTATCCAAATCTTTGTGTTGTTTCTTGAAATATTTTACGCACATTAGGGATTCTCTGCATGTTAAAACCAATTGGTTTCTTTCTGACCTTTTTTCCTCTCTCCCTCCCTTCTTCACTTTGCTCATTTCCCACTCCGTCTTTTGTAGGGACACTGCTCGCATGGCCGTCCGTAAGATCCAGTTTGCCCCAGACGCGACTGGTGCTCCTGGGCCCAGGGCCGACATCTGCAAGAGCTTCATGATGTCGGACAAGCCTGTCCACCTACAGGCCTCGCTGGAAAAGGAGGTGAGTTACACAGAAGGCCTCACTGGATTCTACAGTGCATCCACCGTAGCAACTTTATTGGAAAACATAATGAAATGGGAATGCAGACATTAGACAATTTTTGCCTTCTTATTGATGTCAGATCTACTATCATGGAGATCCGATCGACGTCAACATCAAAGTCAAAAATGAAACCTCCAGAACAGTGACAAAAATCAAAATCATAGGTAAGTCTATCACCACTGATTCTGATTCTAAACTAAAATGGTCTACTTCTTTTGGTAACGGTGGTCTCTTTCCTTCAGTTGAGCAGACTACAGACGTGGTTCTCTACTCCGCAGACAAATACACCAAAACCGTACTTTCTCAAGACTTTGGGTGAGTGGACAGAAACCCACCCTCAGGCAATGTCCCTCTCCACCTCGTCTTCTATGGAGTGCTCTTCCCCTGATGCTTTGGGTCCTAACAACTCCGACCTTCTCTTACAGAGAGACAATAGATGCCAATAGCACATTCAATAAATCCCTTGCCATCACCCCCCTACTGGCCGAAAACAAGAAGAAGCGTGGCCTGGCGCTGGAAGGCAGACTGAAGGACGAGGACACGAACCTGGCCTCCAACACTATGTGAGTGGCAGTCCGTTAATATTGTCACATTCAGATCTAGACTGGAACAACCTGAGCATCTCTCACCGTCTTCTCCTTTCCCCCAATTAGTATTAGAGCCGGTATGGATAAGGAAGTGTTGGGAATCTTGGTCTCCTACAAAATCAAGGTCAACTTGATGGTGTCTTCAGGAGGGTAAAGTTTTTTTGTTGTTGTTTGTAAGCCAATGTCATGCTTTCCATTGAATTGGAGGAAAATAACACATTCTAATCTGCTATGTTCTTTACCCCCATTCAGCTTGTTGGGAGGTCTCACAGCCAGTGACATACAGGTGGAGCTCCCGCTGATTCTCATGCATCCCAAACCCCAAGGTAAACGATTAGTATGACCTAAGAAATAATACGATTTGCCATGTCTAATAAACTCTGTCAAAGTAGAGCTGATGGGCTGAGGGTGCAATGACTCTCTCTCTCTACTCATTCAGAGTTGCCGCTAATGTAACCATTCTACTCTTTCCCTTCTACCATAATGAACCCTATTACACGAACAGAAGTGTGAGCATAACATTATAGAATACAACGAACAAGCATGTATTAGTAGCATACACCACAGTATTCAGCTTAAGTGTTGTTTTTTTGAATTGCCTTATGAGTTTGTGTTGTTCTCATGTTTCCCCCTACCCAGAGTAGAAACCTCTAAGGGTGAAGGTGATCTTCTATCCGACAGACTTATAGACCCTACTGTACAGTAGACATACCTTTGATGTGAAGTGTCTGTTGTTCATTGTTGGGCTGTTGAACTCTGGTCTTTATAGAGGCCAGGCTTTGCCCTGGATGGAATTAGCGGGTTGTATTTCAATGAAGTAAAACAAAACAAAAAAAACTGTAGATTACTCGGGTGATCCTGTGACTAAATCAAATCATTGGAATCGTGGCATTACTTCAGGACCAGAGTTCACTGCCTCAGCTCACATGTCATTCACTGCAGTCACCTGTGACAGCGATATTGATTGTACATGTTTTGTGAATCCCCAGAAGGGAAGTTACCCTTGAGGTTGAGTAAATTCCCTCAGCAGTAGAGAAAAGAAAGAGGGACTGCAAAGACGAATGGAGCAACACCGTTGACAGCTGCTCAGATTGAGACTGACAAACAAACCAAAGAAGAAACAGGAATACCTCATAAGAAGAACCATCCATCAAAAACACACGATATTGATTTATTTGACTATTACAGACATGTCTTCAGTTGTGGTTTTGTGAGCTTGTACTGTATGTTGATATCCAGCCATGCATCTGAATCATATCGCTTTACCATTCACTTAGTACTTCCCACATAAATCCATGGGGGGGAGTCAACGATCACATCCAACCAGTGGCGACGCGTCATTCAGGGCAGCTGAGAACGTTTTGAACCAGTTTTTTTTTTGTTAGCCTGTTTTGCATGTTATTTTGGCATTCATACGTGTCACATATCAGTTTGCAAATAATGTAAAACATGGTATTTTTTTGCTTTCTTGAGCAAGGCAGCTCCAATATGCAGGTGTTTCAGCCTAGCTCCGTACTTTTTATGGTGGTGGGGCAGCCAGTGGAAAATATGAAGCGTAGGATTTGTTCTCGAGTTGCGCCGGGATTGCCTCAGTGTTCTGTCACTCATGGGGACACTATGTCACTGAAAAATCTACGGGTGGAGCTTGAAATTTCAATCCCCTTGAGTGCTGCCATAGACTTATATTAGAAGTGCCCATCCAAGAAGGCTCAAGGTCATTTGCCACAGATAAAATTACGTTAAATCACATTATATCTACCGTAGCTTTGATTGGACTGATCATGTGAACATCATACTTTCAAAATCTTAGCTAGCAAGCTAGACAAGCAGTCATCATCATGCATCAAGTCGGTAATCTACTGCCAAATCCTTTTCAATCATTGAAGAGAAATTACAGATAAAACGTATCGGTGCTCATCGGCTATTGGACATTACACAACAAGTTGGAAATCGCAAATTCAACAATGAGTGCTCACTGCAGCCCCGGGTTCGATCCCAGGTTGTGTCACAGCTGGCTGTGGCCGGGAGACCCATAAGGCGGCACACAATTGGCCCAGCGTCATCCGGGTTAGGGGAGGGTTTGGTCGGCAGCAATGTCCTTGTCTTATCGTGCTGTAGCAACTCCTTGTGGTGGGCCGGGTGCCTGCAAGCTGACTTCGGTCATCAGTTTGACAGTGTTTCCTCCGACACATTGGTGCGGCTTGCTTCCGAGTTAAGTGAGCAGTGTTTCAAGAAGCATTGCGGCTTGGCTCTCAACCTTCGCCAAGTCCATAGGGGAGTTACAGAGATGAGACAAGGTCGTAACTACCAATTGGATATCATGGAAAAAGGGGGAAATGTTAGACTTCAGTGAGTTCAAGACGACTGGGAACTCTGATAAAACCAGCTCTGACTGGGAAATACAGAAAACAAGTTTGAATGGTCATCCAACTCGGAATTCCAAGTCGGAATTTCGGGCCTCTTTCTAGAGCCCACAAGAAAGACTGCCGCGCCACCTTCCTGTTCAAGTGAGCACAGCACAACAAGGTGAGTCCAAAAATGTATTTTATGCTGCTACATAAATTATGTAATAAGCCAGGGAGATATGTATACTGTAGCCAAGAAAGTAATATTAAGTGTACAGTATGTTGTGTAGAAAGCTGGTAGTTTCCCATGTGCCTCACCCTAAAAATGTGGTCCCTTTCCTCCTTCATAACCTAGCCTACTGTTATGACTTGATGGTGCACATGTAGCCTATAGCCTGTTTTAGAGAAATGTCATCATCAAATATTGTAAGAGCTTTCATTGTCTGCTTTATATGCCCCCTTTATTTATCCTATGGTTCTGACTTGGTGTACAGGGAGAATACTGTAAGAATTATGTCACTGTACATTTGCTTAACAAATAGTTACATTGTTTTTTGAAAAGGCAGTAAATGAGGCTGAATTACCTGTTTTGTTGCCAGACAAACCTCCACTGATAGCCAGGTGTAACTGTGGTAAGGATTCACTCCAGGGTGCTGATAAGAAAGCTCTGCTTTATGCAGTCCATAAAAGTTTGTGGGCACCATTTGTCACCGATATAGTGCAATGAATGTATTGTTCAGTGTTGTGGCTTTGCTTGCATGCATAATTATATATATTTTTGGGCCCCAACAAGATTGACATGCTAAAATTGCCACTTCATCTAACATACAGGGGGGTTCATTGGTTTGTCAATAAAATCCTACTCATTAACTTCTCCAACCGACATGGTGTCCGGTAGTTTATCATGTTCAAAGAATTGTGTTTTTCTGTGAGATGTATGTTTTTGGCTGATAAGTAATTGAACCAAATAAAAACACCACATATCTAAGATTGCTTTTTCAACCATTCATTGCAGTGCATTTAGGTGAGATGTCCATGGCGCTGAACTGGCATCGGGTAGAGGGGTCTTCATAGCAGTAAATGTTTTATAGTGTTCTCTAACATACACCAGGCACATATCCAGCAAACCATGTACCACCGCTGCATCTCAGCAGGTGACGTCAGCACCATTCTCTGCTGTTGCCAGGCCTTCATCTTCCTACTCTCCTGGATCGGTCTCAACGACCACTTAAAATCAAATCAAATCACATTTTATTGGTCACATACACATGTTTAGCATATGTTATTACGGGTGTAACGAAATGCTTGTAATTATTATTTACATTTTTCGTGGGTGTAAGCAGTGGCAAATGTAGGTATAGGCGACATGGGCAGGCGCATAATAATAATATAACAAAAAAAAGAAGTTCAGAGCAATTGGTTTTCTATCGTTCATTTGCACGTCATGTCAATGATATCATGTCACCGTGGGGGACTGTGGGTCAATTAACCTCGTCACAGTGGGCACCCTGATTCTAGTTTGTGAGCTAGGTAGGCTACTGCCTGGGAAGATCTCCCACTCTATTCTATTTGTGTATTTGTGTGATATAGGATTTGTGCAATTTAGTGTGTATTTTGTTAGCAATAGGGTAATAGTGTAATAATTTGATTCTATTTTATATTTGTATTTATATACCACAATTTGTCTTATTTTTGTATATATTTTTATATTTATATAGTTTTAAATGTTATGATTATTTATTTGTATTGTTCCAAATGTACCAATTTAACTGGTATGTGGTCGTATTAATGCCCCATTAATTAAAAATGTATAAGGAACACATTGGTGTGGCAGCAAGTCTTAAGCCTTTAATGGTTGAGCATTTAGCTCTTTTGGTCTGTGTTGCCCTTTAGTTGCTGCCAGATTAGAAGCCTTTGTTATAATATTATAATATTCATTGATATTCTGTCATGTGTAAGCACATCACCAGGCAGCCAATCTGTTTTCACAAATCCCATGTATACTGAACAAAAATATAAACGCAACATGTAAAGTGTTGGTCCCATAAAAAGCGTATTACTCTCAAATGTTGTGCACAATTTTGTTTACATCCTTCCTAGTGAGCATTTCTCCTTTGCCAATATAATCCATCCATCTGACAGGTGTGGCATATCATTACACAGGTACGCCTTGTGCTTGGGACAATAAAAGGCCACTTTAAAATGTGCAGTTTTGTCACACAACACAATGCCACAGATGCGTGCAATTGGCATGCTGACTGCAGGAATGACCACCAGACCTGTTATCAGATAATTTAATGTTAATTTCTCTACCATAAGCCGCCTCCAACATCGTTTTAGAAAATTTTGCAGTACACGGAACCACGCCAGCCCAGGACCTCCACATACAGCTTCTTCACCTGCGGGATCATCTGAGACCAGCCACCCGGACAGTTAACGAAACTGTGGTTTTGCACAACCGAAGAATTTCTGTACAAACTGTCAGAAACAGTCTCAAGGAAGCTCATCTGCATGCTCGTTGTCCTCACCAGGGTCCTGACCTGACTACAATTCGACGTTGTAACCAACTTCAGAGGGAAAGTTCTCACCCTTGGTAGCCACTGGCACGCTGGAGAAGTGTGCTCTTCACGGATGAAGCCCGGTTTCAACTGTACTGGGCAGATGGAAGACGTGTTGGCCAGCAGTTTGCTGATGTCAAGTCAACATTGTGAACAGAATGGTGGGGTTATGGTATAGGCAGGCATAATCTACGGACAATGAACACAATTGCATTTTATCGATGGCCATTTGAATACACAAAGATACCGTGACGAGATCCTGAGGCCCATTTCTGTGCCATTCATCCCTCGCCATCACCTCATGTTTCAGCATGATAATGCACAGCCCCATGTTGCAAGGATCTGTACACAATTCCTGGAAGCTGAAAATATCCCAGTTCTTCCATACTCATCTGACATGTGGCCCGGCCATTGAGCATGTTTGGGGTGCTCTGGATCGACGCGTACGACAGCGTGTTCCAGTTCCCGACAATATACAGAAACTTTGCAAAGCCATTGAAGAGGAGTGGGACAACATCCCACAGGCCACAATAAACAGCCCGATCAACTCTATGCAAAGGAGATGTGTCGCCCTGCATGAGGCAAATGGTGGTCACAGCAGATACTGACTGGTTTTCTGATCCACGCCTCTACCTTTTTTTTAAGGTACCGGTGACCAATAGATGCATATCTGTATTAACAGTTATGTGAAATCCATAGATTAGGGCCTAAATCATTTGTTTCAATTGACTGATTACCTTATTTGAACTGTAACTCAGGAAAATGTTTGAAATTGTTGCATGTTGCGTTTATATTTTTGTTCAGTGTAATTAAAGTCAAATACTGTGAAAACCTCAAGCCCTTCAATTAATTTAATTAATCCATTCATTTATTACGATAACAGTAGCATTTGCTTTTTTACAGTACAACAGGGTAAGGGTATTTATTGTAAGGTGCGTCATTACACAGTACTTGTTTTGATACTGTATTTAGTACAGTTGTTGTACTGCAAAATGAAATACAGTAACTTCAAGCCAAACCCCTTTGCAGTGTGTTAAAACAGTCCGAAAATGAAAGTGACAATATTTGAGGGTTCTGAACAATAGAGAATGATAGAGGACTATTCTTTGTACTGTATCTGTCCCATTATGGCGTCTGTGAGCGCGCAGAAACGCTGTTGAGGCCATCTCCGTTTTTGGGCACTTTGGGTCCTCTAAATATCTCTATGTTCTGAACACCTCCTTAGTGGTGTGGTCATATCTCGACGGGATACAGCTTTGGTGATATAGATTTTTTTGCTAACCCTAAACTTTTTCCTAACATTAACCTTATTATTCTAACCTGCTACGCTAAATCTCCTAACCGGCTGCGTAAGTTCTCCTAACTAATCACAGGAGTGGTTCTGGGAGTAGGCTCAGCGTCAACCACAGGTCATCGCCCGACTCATTCATGGACACTAGACTTCTTCCTGTTCAGAACAGGAAAATCGTAACTGTTGTGGCGGGCAGACATATTCGTGTGTTCGTTGTTTTCAGGTGTCGTTTAGAAAGTGAGTGGGAGAGATGCAGCCGGGTGCGGCAGGTGTTTTGCTGTCCTATGTGGGGTACTGTGGAGTACTGGCCTCTAACCCACTACATCCTCGGGGACACACTGTGCGTGAAGGCCTCCCTGCTCCTCTGCAACACTCCACTGCTCATTTCTGTCCAGATATTAAATCAGCACATTTTTCAATCGTATCCCTCCCCTCTCATCATCAGGTTTTAATGTGATGGTGAATCTAGGAAGTGTGCTTGCCTACTCCACCCTTATTTATTTTGGAATGTTACCAAGTATCCCAGCTAATACAGGTACAGAATAATTAGATGTATCTGTTTAAATATAACCCCACTAATAAATCAAGAGAAACAATGGTGTTTCTTCATACATGTTTTCCTGAGGTCATTGTTGGCATCTCAAACAGCATTCCACTATGCCTGACCCCTACTGTATCTCTGCGGGGCTGTCACTGCAGCCCCACAGCTCAGCCAGGTCAGAGTGGCTGCAGTAGCTATCATCGTGATGGGCTACCTCACTGCTGCTCCCGGGAGACTGGGATGACAGTGTTGTCCACTGGATAGAGGGTTTGTAGCAAGGAGGATGACAAGAGGACGCGTGGTTGGAGATGATGGAGGAGCAAATGCAAAGCACAAACTAGCAGGCATTTCTGCCCTAACTTGATGCTTTGGTTGTACAGGGCAAAAATTGGTGTCATAGTCTCTCGAACAAAACAACAAACATTCAATGCATTGTCTTGTGTCTTTAAGAGCTGAAGTTCCAGATGGCCATATGTTACAACATTGTGGATAATAAATTATGTGTTTCTAGATAGCGTAAAAAAAAGAAAAATCGGTATTTCTCTATGTAGTATTTTTTTTATTTGTACTTATCTGATTTTTCTTGTCAATATGACGGTAACTTCAGTTTATGAGATGTGTTCTTCCAGTACGAAAGGTGGCGGTAGCGGAGCTCAACCGTTACACCTTAAAGTTAAGTCAGTGCACGCATGTGTACAACGTTTTTTTGGGGGAAGAAACGGCGTGCAGCAACTAGACATAGCAGTGGAATTATGGCACTGAATGCAGGTAAATAAGACAACTCATTTTCTTAAATACTCATGTTTTATTTTGGTTGGCGTTCTCACAAGTTTATTTTGCTAAGTGTCTTTCGGAATGCCAGACGTTTTTGTGAATTAAAGTTTTGCCTGAAAGCCCACTTTGACAGCTAGCATGGTTAGCTTAGCCAGCTAACGTTAGCTAGTTGGCTAATTAGCTTGCCAGCTAGTTGTTTTGGTCTACCGGTGTCTCCAGTTCAGTTAGCACAAACTGACGTCGCGTGATACTTGCTCGCTAGCCATCGAGTTAACTCACTTATCTAAAGTGATATTATCAGCCGCTAACATTATCTAGGTTAACTGAAATCGACTATCAGTTTGATAAGCTAACTAATTTAGCTAGCTGCGTGATTAGCAAGCCAGCCAGTACTACTGTAGGTTTAGTAATGCGGGTGTATTGCACAGAAACAGTCCGCCAGAAGTTAAATACAATTCCGTTTCAATTTAGATACTGTGTCGGTGGAGGGGATTAGAGACATTATCAAAAGGGCGATATTATTAAACAGATGTTCCAAACGTGGGTCTGTTGTAGACCCACTTCCTCTGCTTAACGCTGCTCTAGAGGCGTCACTACAGACACCCTGGTTCGATTCTAGGCTGTATATATCAACTGGCCGTGATTGGGAGTTACATTGGGAGTTCTATAGGGCGGCGCACAATTGGCCCAGCGTCGTCCGGGTTTGGTCGTTGTAGGCCGTAATTGTAAATAAGAATTTGTTCTTAACTGACTTGCCTAGTTAAATAAAAACATTTAATATATGCCATTTAGCAGACGCTTTTATCCAAAGCGACTTACAGTCATGTGTGCATACATAATACGTATGGGTGGTCCCGGGAATCGAACCCACTACCCTGGCGTTAGAAGCGCCATGCTCTACCAACTGAGCTACAGAAGGACCTAATGTCAATATAATTTAAAGCAATTCTAGTGTATGCAAATACACACGTTTCTGAAAACAGCTCGCCAGCCAGCTGTGTCCATATGACTGAGTTCTGGTTGCTTTAATGTCGGTTTACTCCTCTCATCCACCATGGTTGCCCTGTCAGATGATGATGACTTCGAGTGGACACCCCCTTCAGAATCTGAGATGAAGGTTATTCATGCTCAGCGGGAACGACAGGACAAGATAAGCAAGCTCATGGGCGCCTACCTTCTCAAAGGCTACAAGATGTTAGGAGAATGCTGTGAGCAATGTGGGGTGAGTGGGGGATAATCCAGACCAACTCAGTTAATACACTGCTCAAAAAAATAAAGGGAATACTAAAATAACACATCCTAGATCTGACTGAATGAAATATTCTTATTCAATACTTTTTTTCTTTACATAGTTGAATGTGCTGACAACAAAATCACACAAATGATCAATGGAAATCAAATTGATCAACCCATGGAGGTCTGGATTTGGAGTCTCACTCAAAATTAAAGTGGAAAACTACACTACAGGCTGATCCAACTTTGATGTAATGTCCTTAAAACAAGTCAAAATGAGGCTCAGTAGTGTGTGTGGCCTCCACGTGCCTGTATGACCTCCCTACAACGGCTGGGCATGCTCCTGATGAGGTGGCGGATGGTCTCCTGAGGGATCTCCTCCCAGACCTGGACTAAAGCATCTGCCAACTCCTGGACAGTCTGTGGTGCAACGTGGCATTGGTGGATGGAGCGAGACATGATGTCCCAGATGTGCTCAATTGGATTCAGATTTGGGGAATGGGCGGGCCAGTCTATAGCATCAATGCCTTCCTCTTGCAGGAACTGCTGACACACTCCAGCCACATGAGGTCTAGCATTGTCTTGCATTAGGAGGAACCCAGGGCCAACCGCACCAGCATATGGTCTCACAAGAGGTCTGAGGATCTCATCTCAGTACCTAATGGCAGTCAGGCTACCTCTGGCGAGCACATGGAGGGCTGTGCGGCCCCCCCCAAAGAAATGCCACCCCACACCATGACTGACCCACCGCCAAACTGGTCATGCTGGAGGATGTTGCAGGCAGCAGAATGTTCTCCACGGCGTCTCCAGACTGTCACGTCTGTCACATGTGCTCAGTGTGAACCTGCTTTCATCTGTGAAGAGTACAGGGCGCCAGTGGCGAATTTGCCATTCTTGGTGTTCTCTGGCAAATGCCAAACGTCCTGCACGGTGTTGGGCTGTAAGCACAACCCCCACCTGTGGAGGTCGGGCCCTCATACCACCCTCATGGAGTCTGCTTCTTACTGTTTGAGCACACACATGCACACGGCCTCCTCCACGTCTCCTGATGTACTGGCCTGTCTCCTTGTAGCGCCTCCATGCTCTGGACACTACGCTGACAGACACAGCAAATCTTCTTGCCACAGCTCGCATTGATGTGCCATCCTGGATGAGCTGCACTACCTGAGCCACTTGTGTGGGTTGTAGACTCCGTCTCATGCTACCACTAGAGTGAAAGCATCGCCAGCATTCAAGTGACCAAAACATCAGCCAGGAAGCATAGGAACTGAGAAGTGGTCTGTGGTTATCACCTGCAGAACCACTCATTTATTGGAGGTGTCTTGCTAATTGCCTATACATTTCCACCTGTTGTCTATTCCATTTGCACAACAGCATATGACATTTATTGTCAATCAGTGTTGCTTCCTAAGTGGACAGTTTGATTTCACAGAAGTGTGATTGACTTGGAGTTACATTGTGTTGTTTAAGTGTTCCCTTTATTTTTTTGAGCAGTGTATATTTGCCATATGTTAGCCAACATTAGATATAGTGAGATCTATAGCTACATATATTTATTATGTTATGCTAAAGAGATTGGTTAATCTTGTATTTGGATGTTTTAGTCAGCATCTAAGTAGCTTTACTAAGAAGGGGTAAGACATTTGACGAATTTGTATTTTGTGCCTCCAGACGATTCTCCTTCAGGACAAGCAGAAGAAGAACTACTGTGTCGCATGTCAGGAGCTGGACTCTGATGTAGACAAGGACAACCCAGGTAAGAGTCTGTGCAGGGTTAGGATCATTTATGTTATGAGTAGGAGACAGAGTTGCCTGACGACTCATCCTGAATTGAATTCCACTGCTCTGTTGATCGCTCCATACATTCAGTCATCCTAGAAGTAGTTTGTGCTGATGTCAAAATGAGAGGTGTTGCTCTGGCCCAAACCATTAGTTTCTGGGTCCAATCAGAACAGTCAATGTGTTAGCATTCTACAAGACGTCTGTGGGGAAAGCAAATCCAGACTCATCGTAGAGAAGAAACACCATTTGGCATGGCGTTTGGCTGGAGTGATGTGTATGGGTAGTAAGGCTAGGAAAGGAATTGTCTTACCTAATGCCGGGCCCTGATTATGAGTCATAACTTTTGACTCGGTTTGCAACTAAACTTTCTTCTCTCATATCCTTCTCTTCCCTCTTTTGTCTTACTCTCCTCTCACACTCAGCTCTGAATGCCCAAGCTGCCCTGTCACAGGTCCGAGAGAGACAGCTGGCTTCTCAGCCTGTCCCTCAGGCTAATGAAGCACCCTCCAGCGACGCCCCCCTCCCCATCACTGGGCAGCCCAGACCAGAGCACTGTGAGGGGGCTGCGTCAGGACTGAGAGGACCTCTACCTCCACCAGCCAACCCCTCTCCTGTATCCACCGTGACCCCCAGCTTCCTCCCTCCGTCCACCCCTTCCATCCAGCCAGTCCAGGTGCCAGCCCCCCTAGTAGCCCCTGCACCTCACCCAGCCCTATCCAGTGCTGAGGAAGTAGTGCTGCACAAGCTGCGGTGGGCCACACAGGAGCTCCAGCACTCAGCCTCAGTAGAGGCCAGTATCCAGCTGTGCAGCTTGATCCGCAGCTGTGCAGATTCACTGCGCAGCCTGAAAGAGCTTCACCAATCATGAGACTGAACTGATGGCAATTCTAAAAAATAATAAAAAAATAAATAAAAACAGAAACAAGGCATAAACACACACTCACTCACACAAGCAACACCGGAAGTTATAGCAGCTTGTTTCCCTTGCAAAGGTTTTTGTGACAAGTTGAAGCTGCTTCGCCTCTGCCGGTAAAGGTTATTGTAATAAACTTGGACAACTGTCTGCATATGCATACTTTGCATTTTGAGGGCCTGACCTGTAGTTATATCTTGTTTATACATTGCTGTTACTTTTTATTTGCAGTCTTCTCTGTGGATGCAGGGTAACGTTTTGACACAAACTTGCATGATGACAATGGGCACCTCTGAGTGGTCGAATATCTTGAACTAAATATAGTTGAATGGTGTTTGACTGGTTGGTATTAATGTATGTCAATTGTTTATAAAATCTGAATTTATCCACGTTATTCATAATTTCTCTGTGGTTATTACTTCATTTTAAAACAATTTTCCATATAATGTAATTGTGTTGTAGATGAAATACTTCATATTCTGTATTGTGGTAGTAGTGAGAGTTTCCTTAAGTGTTGAAGCAGTTGGGATGTTTTTGATAGGGACAGTAGTTTAGTGTCATAATTATAACTTACGGGTCACTTATGTAGTAGGCTATTGGATGAATTTCAATTTGTTTGTATAATTGGAAACAATGGAGTAGAATTTGAGGCAAAGGAGCTATAAACAATATTTGAATATTCAGTATTTATGAATAGCAAAATTTTGTGGGAGTTTTCAAAGTGTTTTTTTGTGTGTCTTGATGTCTAAAGGCATTTAGAAATTTGAATTTGGTATTGCTCGGATTAAATCAAGCATCCACATAGGATAGTTGAGTTCCTCAGCGTTATTGTTCCAAGGACACCCTCCAGTTTCCTCTATCCCCAAATATAGTGAGTGATTTTGACAGCGGTGAAGTGGGATGGGGCGGGGATATTATCGAGGGGCGAGGTTGTCAGTTGAGACAAAGGAAAGCGTTTTGGAGAAGAAGGAAAAAAAAACAAGGAAACGAGGAATAAATTAATCTTGCTAACAGCTTCTTTTTTTTTTTTTAAACATACGATAATGTTTTCATGGTCAAAGTACATTTTCATCCACATAACGATGGACGCTGTGTGCACGGCGCATCTATTGTACTATTGAGGACTCGTTGGAATTACAATAATAGGCGAGAAGGTGAACCGATTTTTTTTTATTGAAACAATGTTGCGGAAGACCTATTCCCTCTTTACATTTGCAAAATATTCTGTTGTAACTAAACGCTCATTGTCGGTAGAAGTAAAACGCTGATCTGAGGCAATCAACGAAGACAACTATTTTGAAATCACATACGTGATAGTGTTCTTCCATTATTGAATTCAGAATTTTCTATAGGATGGAATATTTCTGGCAGTTATATTAGGCTATATAATTAAACGCGCGGCAAGGTTTTCTTTTTCAGAAAGACATTGATGTAGAGGTAGAAAAAAATGAATGGGTTCCAGTCCAGTCCTCCTGAATGTCCAGGGAGCGTCTCTTCAATCGAAGGACTACCCCCTTTGCCAAAAGGCCTCAGCGGCATCCTCAACTCCAGTGGTGGCTCATGGAGAGACATTGAAAAAGTATACAGTAAACGGACACGCATTCAGGCCGACATCAGCAAGTCTAGAGTGAGCAACTCTCTTGGCCTCAGCAAGCCTCCAAGTCTGGATGCAGCGCTCGCTGTCCTGCGCAAAGAAATGGTATGAGGAAAACCATTTCTGATAGTAATTTGTCTTCAGGGTCTTAGCTATATATGAGGACACCGTTATTTTTTCGAACCGGACCTCAGTCGGGGTATCAATTTACTGTAGTATAGTAGAATACACAAGATGCAATTGTGAAACTTGGTTACGTATCAGTAGTTTTCCTCTTGTTATATGTCACTCAATTAGTCCATGTCAGTAATTTACATAGATTTGTAAATTGGTCTAGTTAGTGTAAAATTCTAACGTTAGTAATCATGGCCGAATTACCCACCAGTGCAACTGTTTTAAAGTTTCCTTAATAACTTTAAGTCAGTTGCACAAAACATATGTGAATTCCCCCCTTAAATGAAGGGAAATGGTAAAGGGTGGCCATGAGGCCCCTTAAACGCTTCATTCAATATGAATATCAATGTGTAAACAGCATTTGTGGAGGTGAATGTGCCTTTCATCTGTTCTGGTTACAAAAGGAAAACATCAGCCAGCTAGCTAACGTTACTTAGCTATCTTAACAATGGAAGGTGCACAATCTATGGCTACAAAGCTAGTTAGCTAGCTACTCTGTAAACTAGCTTGAAATACTAGAAAGTAATTTAAAACAGTAACTACAAGAAATGTGGTTTATTATCCTGTCTTGATTGTAGAACTTCTACAATCTTGCTATCTCACAAAATAAGAGCCACCTCTTCGAGGAGGCATTTAATCAGTGAACCAGGCTGTCTCCATGGTAACCAGATACTCTTTCTGCCATACATGCCTTCAAACTACTGTAAAACCCCTTGAGTATGCCATCACTAGCTGGCTTCCACCCGGTTACACAACCCAGCACCTTAGAGGCTGCTGTCCTATATACATATACTTGGAATCACTGGCCACTTTAATAATGTTTAAATAATGTTTACATACGGCTTTACTCGTCTCATATGTATATACTGTATTCTGTTCTACTGTGTTTTAATCATTGCCACTCCCACATTGCTCAATCTAATATTTCTATATTTCTTAATTCCATTCTTTTACTTTTAGATTTGTGTGTATTGTTGTGCTTTTTTCTTTTTTGTTGATACTACTGCATTGTTGGAGCTAGGAACACAAGCATTTCACTTACACCCAGAATAACATCTGCTAAATATGTGTATGTGACCAATACAATTTGATTTGATTTGACCTAATGTAATATTTGAGGGGCTCTATGCAACGCCCTTAAACAATTCCCTTAGGTAAGGTAAAGTTATTCCTTAAGGGAAACCCTATAGATGTTTTATGCAACCTGGCCTTGACCTCCAGGGGGCACCCGTTGATTTTGTTAGTCACTGACTCAGAGATCAAATTAACATGGCAAAATGTGTAGAATTGCAGGGAATTAGCTTTTAAAACTGCAAAAATGTGTCACCACCCCATGGCAAAATGTGTACAATTGTACTAAATTATCTGTAAAACTGCACACACAAAAAGTAATGTACAGCAAACATATTTGTTTAGCTTTTGTTAATAAAATACTTTTTCTACTAACATAGGTCCCGCTGTATGTAATAAATTATAGTTTTTAATCCTAGTGCTGAGTAAATGTGAGTTAATATGTAGTGGTTAACTGTATAGCTAATAGGCTATGTGTTTGTAGATCGACTGAGGTTAAAGGCCATGAAGCCCTTTATCTACTTCCTCAGAGTCAGATAAACTCTTGCATACAATTGTATGTCTCTGTATGAAGGAAGTTGCTAACTAGCCTTAGCACAATGACTGGAAGTCTATGGAAACTGCTAGCATGCTAATAGATACCATAGACTTCCAGTAATTGCGCTAAGGCTAGTTAGCAACTTCCTTCACGCAGAGACATAAAATAGTATCCAAGAGTTCATCCGACTCTGAGGAAGTAGATCAAGGGCTTCATGGCCAAAATCCTGAATTAATGAAGCTACAGCTACCAATGTGATAATGGCTGGGGTAATTTCTGCTTGCTTTTGCTGTTGTCCAAATAGCATTTGAGTTTGAACATTTTATAGAAATTAATGAATGCAATTTAACTTTCTTAAAATGTCATACCCCCACTTTTGGACCTCACTAAAACTCAGACCCTGGCCACAGCCCTGTTTGTCATATACAGTGACAGTTTCATTTGTCACTGCTGCTTTTTCTTTGGATATTGTAAGCAAATACATTGCATTTCAAACACAATTATTCTAGAAAACTACTATAGGTCTTATGCAATATTTCATTTCCAAATAGAATCATAGCTGCTTCTACACAATTGACAAAGTTGCTATAGTTCATGTATGAGATGATTGACACAAGTATCTGTTCCTGTTGTTTCCTAGGTGGGCCTGAGGCAGTTGGACATGTCTCTGCTCTGTCAGCTGTGGTCTCTCTATGAGTCTATCCAGGAGTATAAAGGAGCCTTCCAGGATATCTCATCCTCTCTGCTTTCAGAGAGCACCTTCACTACAGAAAATGGTTACTCTGAGGGAGAGGAGGATGATGAAGAGGAGGACAACAATGTTGACAATGTACCTAGGGATCCACCTGGCACTTCACTGACTCTCCAGCCAACTCAAAACTCTCGTGACCAATGGATCAAAGAGTCTTTCCACATCCCCTTATAAACTTACACATATTCTTCTCAATATTTACATAATATTAACTGTTCCCTGTTCTGTATAGCCTTTATATGATGTATTATACTGGTACCCACCTAGGCTATTGGCAGCAGGGCATATTCAAACGGGCACCATTCTGATCTGAACTGTCTTCATCACACAAGGAGCTGACATTTTCTACAACAACCTTGTAATTATACAATTTATATTCAAAAGACCTTGCTAATATATTTGGACTGATTGTGCCCATCTTGAAAAGAAAAGCCATACAGTATTTCAGATACCTGATGAATTGGAGGCATTTGAATTTGGTGTCATTTGTTACCTACGATTGGATGTAAGTACACAATGCCTACAATTAATTGAACATATTTTATTGGTAACCAATCACACTTATTGATACATTTGAAGACTGGTTCAGTGGCAGTGTCTGATGTCAATGGCTTAGGATTGTTAATGCCTTGTAATTTTCTCCTACAATTTTAAGATTGAATGTGGTCTTAGACACGTAGCCACATACACACAAGCCTGTATTATTCGTTTTTGTTTGTTGTGTATGTGCAGTTTATATATTTAACTTTTTCTTTTTTATATTCGCCCCAAAATAAAAATGCAATGGTAACAAATGTCTCATTAGTATGTCTCATAACTCTACTTCATTGGCCCGGGCTAATGGGTAAGCTCAGCTGTAATGTATTGGTTTGGAAAGGGTTGTTGACTTACTCTAACCACTAGATGGCAACATTTGTTCTGCCTGAGAGATGTCAGCTTTTGGTCCATTCTGCTATTGCAAATCTGAAATATTGTGCTTCCCAAAATTAAGCCAGAAAGACCTTCAGCTTCAGAAACTGCTATAGTTCATGTTTTTCTGGCTCATGGCAAAGTATGCAACTTGTTTCTAACTATACCAAACTACTATGTCTCACAGAAGGCAAAAACGTTTCCTAGAATTATATGTGGATAAAGTTGGTTAACTTTCAGTGGCTGTGCTGTTGCATGTTTTGGTTCAGTAGATCACTACTCTCCCACTGTCTGGCCAGTATAAACAAACCATTCCAGCCACTCACAGTCTTATTAGGTAATGATCCTTGTTCTCTTCCTGGGGGAGAAGGAGGAGCAGCCCAGAGCACAGGCGCTGAAAAACATTGAAATAGATTTACAAATGCCATCATCATGCATTCATTACTACAGAATTAACCCTGAACATCTAATATTTCTACTTCTTGAGTGGTTGAAAGATAATTTGAATTAAAGATTTAAAATGTAATGTTTAAACTTGAAACACCCTTTACATGTGGGGTAAATTAAGGTGAATTAAAGGGATACAAGCAGGGCATCCCAGGTAACTTATCTTGCCATCATATTTAGTGTAAAACATTGCTCCAGTGACTTTCAAAGTTGTAAGGCAACGCATCTCTATTTTTATCAAGGTCAACATCAAGCAATATAGCATTGGCCTACCAGTAGGGCAGGCCTATTGTTGTCTCCACATATTTCCTTCCATTTTCTACCACATGTCCAAATACATCACACAGACATTAATGCCAGCATAATGGAATGATATCTGTAACCACAGTGTAATAAGTATATTAGTACACATGCAGTCAGATAGTACTTGCTACTATTCATTTGGATTCTGTCTTCAAAGAAAACATACAAAAGGTCAGAGGCGAGTACTGCTCAACTGCACATAGTAACTTGTGACAGGGTAATTGCAGGAATAGATTAAACCTATACCTTTAAGCAAGCTACTTTACAGATCCACTAACCACCAGGAAATGACTAACTGAAAACAGGATGCCCCCTACATCCCTCAGACATCCATCGTTATTTTCCTCATGGCCGCAGTGCAAGGCCACAATATCCCACCCTTTGTTTCTATTTTTGTAGTAACAGTCTCTGATATCGTATTACCATTGGTGGTCAGTTCTCATTTCTTTTTACTACTCATATAGCAACAGAACATTAAAACAAGGGTGAGAGCTTTTTACATTCCTTTTAGAAATTCCCATGTGTTTCTATAAATAGGCCACAGATGCTATGGATATTGTTAGACACAACAAGGGGCCTGTCTGAGGACCCTTTTACGTCTGGCTGGCCATGGACATAAATGACCAGTATCACCCAGTTTTAATAACCTACTTTTAATGGTTTTGTCTGCGAAATCTGCATTCAAATACATTTCGATCTCAATTTCTTCCTGGGATTTGCCCTAAAAGGTGCAAATGTCAGTGGCCTTATTTCTCTCAGACACTGATTAGTAGTGAAGTGTTTACCACCTGAGTCACAGTAAATGACATGTTAAGTCATGACTTGCACATCTCAGAACAAGGTGGGTTGCGTTAGGAAAATCTCAGCTCTAGCCAGCTCTCTACTCAGCCCTGAATACTGGAAACATTATATATATATTTTTAGGCTGGGTTTCTGTACAGCACTTTGAGATATCAGCTGATGTACGAAGGGCTATATAAATAAATTTGATTTGATTTGATTTGATTTGATATATATATATATATATTTTTTTTTTAATTCCCTGTGTTAAGTAATGAAGAGTTTTGAACATACTCAGGCACAATGAAACTCCTAACATCAACAGAATGCCTTTTTGAGAGCCTGTGATCGTGCCTCCTGTCTCTGTCCGTGTTGTTATGAGACTGTATTGCAAAGTGGAAAGGAGAGGTAGGCCAACGCGTAAGCTGCTGCTGGTATATAGGGATTCTAGTCCAATGATGATTCTAGGTCACGGATGAATCACACTCCTCTATCCCCAGCTGCCTCTGTCCATCCATCCCTCCTCTCCTTCCTAAAAATATACTCCACACAGCAAGGGAAAATCCCTATGCAAGGCTACTCCTAATACGCACGGTGGGCCAGGACATATTTCCTCATGGAAACTCATGCATTATCTTATTGTACAATGTGTCTTGACCCAAACTGAATGACAAAACCTTTTAGAGAAGTAAGGAAATGAAATGCTATTCCTAAAATGTAAATAAGTCATTAAGGATAAAAGTGTCAAATAGGCAAGAGCACTTTACACATGGCTTCAATGTATCTTGCAGAATTTCTAGGATAGTTGAGTGAACAATTCAGCATATAGTATTCATTTTGAATAAAGTTCAGCAAAATTGGACTAGTTGGATTAGTCTGATTCACCCTTAATGTCTATGCTCTTCACTGGCCATCATACTGGCAGTGGCAGCGTGCAATGGACCAATCCAAAGTCTGAGGAGTTATAGTTGTTACCATTGCTGTACCAATAGGCAGAAGATAGAGACAACTTTGCATACTGCCGCATCATCAATGCTTTGCATACCGCTCCCCTTCTCTATCTGCACCACACAGACGCAACGCATGATAGGCTACCACTTGGGGAGCGTATTCAATTTACTATAATCTATAATGTAAAATCTGTCATGGTGGCTTTATCGGACAGTTTTCTATCCCTGGCTGGCTGGTTGAATGATAACTATTATATACCTAAACGAATTGTCGACGCGGACTTCCTTGGGAATAGGACTGACTACCTGTTGCATTTTTTTTTGCTTTTCATATTCGAATCATGTGGAAGTGTTGAGATGAGGACGAAAGTGGATTTGGTTCCGCGTATAAATTGTTAAATAGTGAGGCTACCGTAGTTTCGTGCCACATGTTTTTTCTTCGATGCGTTTAGTTGATATGGCGGCAGTTGACTCAACTCGATGAAACTTCATCGGCGGCGTGTCCCTGTTGAACACGGCAGCCTGAAGACATCGGTGTCACGCACTAAGAACTGTCATTGTACAGCCATCCGTAGGTTAGCCGACTTGAAAGGAGAGAGAAGAGGAACTTACTTTTAAAAAACTTTTATTACCTCAACTAAATTATGACTTCGGTTTGGAAAAGATTACAACGCGTTGGCAAGAAAGCGTCAAAATTCCAGTTTGTGGCGTCCTATCAAGAACTTGTGTTGGAATGCACTAAGAAATGGTAGGTTATGTTATTGCTTTAAAAGTAACTAGGCTACTTTTCACAACATCCCATTGATGCACGTCGTCTGAACTGCTCCCATTACGGGCGTCTCTTCTTGTAATATTTCTATTTTAAAAGTAGGTTTCCGCAGCCTAACAACATGGCCACTGTTTATGCTTCATGTCAAACAACTTATTCCATTATTTGATCAAACCCATAACGGGCCCTAGTCCGTCATCACAAGTGACACTAGTTACACTTTCAGGAAGGAGATGTGGTTCGTTGTTTCCTCAGCCTGGTTGCAACCTTGCTGGTCTCATATACTAGACTTAACATAATAAACGCAAAACCGGGACGCCTAAATTAGTACCGGGAAACCTAATTACGTTTGGTAGGGTTACTTAAAACATAAGGTTACTTAAGGGAAAGCAGGGGTGGACGTCCAGCAACCCAAAGATTGCGTGTTTTTATCTCATCACTGACAATTTTAGCTAATTAGCAACTTTGCAACTATACTGAACAAAAATATAAGCGCAACATTTAACGTGTTGGTCCCATGTTTCATGAGCTGATATAACATATCCCAGATTTTTTCCATACACACAAAAATCTTATTTATTTTGTGCACAAATTTGTTTATATCTCTGTTAGTGAACATTTCTCCTTTGCCAGATAATTCATCCACCTGACAGGTGTGGCATATCAAGAAACTAATTAAACAGCATGATCATTACACAGGTGCACTTTGTGCTGGGGACAATAAAAAAGCCACCCTAAACTGTGCAGTTTTGTCACAAAATACAATTCCACAGATGTCACACGTTTTGAGGGAGAGTGCAATTGGCATGCTGACTGCAGGAATAGCTGTTGCCAGATAATTTAATGTTAATTTCTCTACCAATGTCATTTTAGAGAATTTGGCAATATGTCCAACTGGCCTCACAACCACAGACCATGTGTAACTACGCCAGCCCAGGACCTCCATCTGACTTCTTCACCTGCGGGATTGTCTGAGACTAGCCACCCAGAGAACTGATGAAATTGAGGAGTATTTCTGTCTGTAATAAAGCCCTTTTGTGGGGAAAAAAATGATTCTGATTGGCTGGGCCTGGTTCCCCACTGGGTGTGCTTGGCTCCCAAGTGGGTGGGCCTATGCCCTCCTAGGCCCACCATTGGGTAGCCTAGTGGTTAGAGCGTTGGACTAGTAACCGAAAGGTTGCAAGTTCGAATCCCCGAGCTGACAAGGTACAAATCTGTCGTTCTGCCCCTGAACAGGCAGTTAACCCACTGTTCCTAGGCCGTCAAATAATAATTTTTACTGACTTGCCTAGTAAAATAAAGGTAAAAAAAAAAAAAATTACATCCATAGATTATAGGGCCTAATGAATTTATTTCAATTTACTGATTTCCTTATATGAATTGTAACTCAGTAAAAATCATTGTAATTGATGCATGTTGAATTATTATTATTATTTTTTCAGAATACTTTTTTAGCTACTTTGCAACTGCATGTTAGCTAACCCTACCCCTAACCTTAACCCTTTAACCCATCTCCTAACCTTAACCCTACCCTTAACCCATAGCCTAGCATGCTGGATCGAATCCCCGAGCTGAAAAGGTACAAATCTGTCGTTCTGCTCTTGAGCAAGGCAGTTAACCCACTGTTCCCCGGGCGCCGAAGACGTGGATGCAGATTATGGCAGCCCCCCGCACCTCTCTGGTTTGGGTTAAATTCGGAGGACACATTTCAGTTGAATGCATTCAGTTGTACAACTGACCAGGTATCCCCCTTTCCCTTACCCAAGCTAACGTTAGCCACCTAGGTAACGTTAGCCACAACAAATTGGATTTCGTATGATATCATACGTTTTGCAAATTTGTAGTATATTGTACGAATCGCAATTCGTCACATATCAGACAAGATGAATGATGGACATTCACAGCACAGATGAATACATACCATAGCTTATTATATGAATTGAAGAGTCCCGAATTACAGCCCAGGTTGGTTTCCTCTGATACAGTAATCTGAATAACAGAAGCTCATCGAGCCCTTACATTTCCACGTTTACTTTAGTGAACCTATAGTAGGCAATGGGCACAGGCCTACTGTAGCTTTTATGCACCCAATAGGCATCAATACTCCTAGCCTACTACATCACTGTCAGACCGATTAATGACAGCCATTACTTCAGTCCACTCAACTGGCAGGAGGATCTGGATCATTATGATGCCCTGACATGACCAGATCCTGGGTCACAGGGCAATTGTTTTCCAGAGTGATATAACGTTCAGCTTTCCTTTTTACACCATGATTGAATTTGTTGGTATTTATTCATTTGTGTTGTTAATAAGGATACCTGTGTTGATGTCATCGGTGTTGACATGTCATCAATTACCCTTTGCTGTTAAGCAAAGAGGAGAAGAGCCTCCGTCAAAACTACTAATTGATGAAATTAAAACAATAGTGTCTTCACTCTTAGCGGGAATACTAAAGTTAGTTGGCACTTTTATTTTCCATTAGCCGTGATAACGGGGGATCTTTCAATGAGTGTCTGAGTTGCACCATAGTTGGCTATACAACGACGATGTAGTTTGCAATCAGGCCTGCCAATCATGCCACGTTCTTGCTTATCTTTTCATGTTGCAACAGAGCAATAGTATATGCTATTGTGTACTGTACAGTAAAATACATTAAAAGGCAAAGGGGGATACCTAGTCAGTTGTCCAACTGAATCTATTCAATTGAAATGTGTCTTCTGCATTAGTGTGATTAGATCATTATTTCTTAATAGATACGATGTAGACTTAAACAAAGACTGTTTGAATCTGATACAATATCCATACATAATCCTTGGAGCCTTGCACCCAATAGTTGAACTGGATATCACTCATAATAACACAAACAGGAAGAGTGATCGAACTGTCCATCTCATGTTTTGTCAGAAGCTGTTCTAACATGAGAACCGATGAAGGGCAGAGGTTTTTTGAGATACAGCCTCGCTATTGATTGTAGCTTTTAGTTAGCAGGTGGGTCAAAGTCTTCAGACTCAACCAAGGATCAGTCTTGCCTCTGGTTGGGTTTATGACAGCTGGAGTATGACACAGCGGGCTGCTTTTTGATGTGAGTCATATTGGTCTCTGGTTATTCAGGACTATGGACATGCCTCCTCCTGTCCTAATGGCTTTGCCTGTCCCAGTCTGCCAGTCTATTTCTGTGCCCTGTGATGCCACTATGCTTTCAAACCAGCCCCCTCCCCACCCAAACATGACCTTTGGCTCCCATTTGCTATGTTGCTATAACTAGCCTGCAACCCGAGACAGAACTGAATAGGGCCCTGCTTTTCTATGTTCTCCTCAACAGGCTCCATTAGCCTATTAACTCTCTAGTGTTAGGATGGAGTCTCTTACAGAGGAACTCCAATATGTTTCGAATATATGTTAAATGTATTTAACACGGCCTGCTGTTTGCTTGTATTACAATTTACAACCAATATAAGTGAGCAATCTGCTCAACTGTTTTCTGGATACACATTATAAAGCTATACAAAGAGGGAGGGGATACTTATACCATAAGAAATCATGGACTATACAGTGCCTTTGGAAAGTATTCAGACCCCTTGACTTTTTCCACATTCCACAAGGCACACACCTGTCTATATAAGGTCCCAACTGTTGACAATGTATGTCAGAGCAAAAACCAAGCCATGAGGTTGAAGGAATTGTCCGTAGAGCTCCGAGACAGGATTGCGTCGACGCACAGATCTGGGGAAGGGTACCGAATATGTCTGCAGCATTGAAGGTACCCAAGAACACAGTGGCCAACATCATTCTTACATGGAAGAAGTTTGGAACCACCAAGACTCTTCCTAGAGCTGGTTGCCCGGCCAAACTGATCAATCGGGGAGAAGGGCCTTGGTCAGGGAGGTGCCGAAGAAACCGATGGTCTCTCTGACAGAGCTCTAGAGTTCCTCTGTAGAGATGGGAGAACCTTCCAGAAGGACAACCATCTCTGCAGTACTCCATGAATCAGGCCTTTATGGTAGAGTGGCCACATGACAGCCCGCTTGGAGTTTGTCAAAAGGAACCTAAGGACTCTCAGACAATGAGAAACAAGATTCTCTGGTCTGATGAAACCAAGATTGAACTCTTTGTCCTGAATGCCTAGTGTCACTTCTGGAGGAAACCTGGCACTATCCCTACGGTGAAGCATGGTGCTGGCAGCATCATGCTGTGGGTATGTTTTTCAGGGGCAGAGACTAGAAGACTAGTCAGGATCAAGGCAAAGATGAACAGAGCGAAGTACAGAGAGATCCTTGATGAAAACCTGCTGCAGAGCTCTCAGGACCTCAGACTGGGGGGGGGGGGCGAAGGTTCACCTTCCAACAGGACAACAACCCTATGCATACAGCTAAAACAACGCAGGAGTGGCTTTGGGACATCTCTGAATGTCCTTGAGTGGCCCAGCCAGAGCCTGGACTTGAACCCAATCAAACATCTCTGGAGAAACCTGAAAATAGCTGTGGAGCGACACTCCCCATCCAACCTGACAGAGTTTGAGACATCTGTAGAGAAGAATGCGAGGAACTCTCCAAATACAGGTGTGTCAAGCTTGTAGCGTCTCACCCAAGAAGACCCAAGTAATTGCTGCCAAAGATGCTTCAACAAAGTACTGAGTAAAGGGTCTGAATCCTTATGTAAATGTGATATTTCATTTATTTTTATTTTTAATACATTAGCAAACATTTCTAAAATCCTGTTTTTGCTTTGTCATTATGAGGGATTGTGTGTAGATTGATGAAGGGAAAATAACAATTGAATCAGTTTTAGGCTAGGTAGGTTACAGCCTTACTCTATGTGGAAAAAGTCAAGGGGTCTGAATACTTTCCAAAGGCACTGTAGGTTAAAAGGGATTGAGAAATATGGTTCCTTCCTCTTGTGAGGTACCCCACCCTCAAAAGCCCCCAAGAATACAGTGCCATGAGCCAGGTCACGTGCCTTATTGCAGTTTCCTTCCATTCTTCCTGTGTTGCAGAAGCCAGAGCTTCATCGTCTTTCTAACAAAAACAAGGGCCAAAACAATGGTTTGAAAACTTCTCCCAGTCAGGGCGACACTGTTATAATGTTACATATTGAGGGAGGATAGAATAGTGTATGACATATTTCAGGAATGCATTATTATGTCATGTAAAAAATAATGCCAACATTCACCTCTGGTAGTTCACCAATAGACATATAGAAAACCATATTATGTTTTACAGTAATTCAGTTCGCATGGGTGTGAGATGTATTATGGGTGTGAGATGTATTGAGAAAGTCTGTGTGATGTTACGAATTAGTCCACATGTGTTAAATGAGGTAGTCACCATGCGATACCGATGGCTTGCTGATACGGTACCGCTGAGAGGATGTGTATGAGGCAATGTTTGGCATTCTCCATAGTGATGCATCTGAAAGGCATTTGTAAGGGAAGTCTGGACCAAAGCTACAGTATGTTGCGTAGCATAGAACTGTAGTAGCAAGGATCCCTGGCTTCACACACACACACACACACACACACACACACACACACTGTGTCTCTTCCAGCCCCTGGGCATTGACCGCTGATTGTGATCATGTGACTCTCACAAGATCCCCTTTACTCTTTGCTATCCATCCTCTTCTTCATCTGTTGGTGAATAATAACATTTTGTTTGGGCTTGATTCCGTTGCATTGTTCTGTTTGTGTAAAACAAACCATACTTTGTGACTTAACCGCCAGTAATGACACTGACTGGGGGAGCATTCCCCGTTCTTCTCAGACAATTGTTCCATAAACAAACAAATAATACAGAACTTGTGTGTTGGTGTTTGCAACTTTTTTGAAACACACTGAGTGTACAAAATATTAGGAACACCTGCTCTTTCCATGACACCGACTGACCAGGTGAGTCCAGGTGGAAGCTGTGATCCCTTATTGATGTCACCTGTTAAATCCACTTCAGACAGTGTAGAGGAAGGGGAGGAGACAGGTTTAAGAAGATTTGAGACAGTTGAGACATGGATTGTGTATGTGTGCCATTCAGAGGGTGAATGGGGCAAGACAAAATATTGAAGTGCCTTTGAACGGGTTATGGTAGTAGGTGCCCGGCGCACTGGTTTGAGTGGGTCAAGAACTGCAACGCTGCTGGGGGTTTTCATGCTCAACCGTTTCTCGTATGTTGCGAGATGCAAGGAAGTTAACAAAACAATTTCTTCCATTTCTCACTGTCTCTTGTCTCATGTTTTGATGCATTCATCCCTTTTCTATGATTTCAGGCAACCAGATAAAGTGAGGGTGGTTTGGACCAGAAGAAATAGGCGTATGTGTTCCAAGGTAAACACTCACCCAGATGTACTTAAAAGATAAACAGCAGATCTCTTATCCCACTTGGATGGCAAGGATGCATTGCCGTAACTTGTATCACATTTTGATGTAGTCTTGTTGTCTTGAATTCTCGCTCTAGCTTCATGGATGGCAGCCGGGCATCAAGAACCCATACAGGGGGATGGTGGTGTGGCCCGTACCTGAAAATGTGGACATCTCCCTCACACTCTTCAGGGTAAATTTCACCCCACGCCTATTCATGAGTACACTGTTCTAGAGCTGTTTGTTTCTGTGTTAATTCATCTGTATACATTTCTATTGTAAATTGACAACGTACAAAAATGTGTGGAACGTGTGTCATATTTCCCTGTTATTTTCATTCCCTATGCTTACCCACTAGGATCCCCATTCCGACGTGTTTGAGGACAAAGACTGGACGTTTGTCATTGAGAGTGTGAGTGTACATTCTGCCTCAATCTAATTAGTCGCTCACAACAGCCGGCATTGAAATATGGACGTTCATTAAAAGGCCAGCTAACGGTGCCACTAAAGCCCACTCGTGAATGTATCCCTGCTGCTTTGTCTTGCAGGAGACGAAGGGCCAGCGTAAGGTGTTGGCTTCAGTGGACGTGAACATGAAGAAGTTTGCCAGTCCCACTCCCACTCAGCAAGACCTGACATTGAAGCTGAAGCCGCTGTCTGTCAAGGTGCTGGAGGCCACTCTGAAGCTCTCCCTGTCCTGTGTGTTTCTCAGAGAAGGGAAAGCCACGTGAGTCCGTCCCATAACAGCCCGCTAACGGTGGATTCAGAATTACCAGCCGCACTGCAGTAATAACGTCAGTAGCGACTTCATTACGTGTCGAGGTGGCAATGCTGTGTTGCTCTCCCGCAGTGACGAGGACATGCAGAGTCTGGCCAGTCTGATGAGCGTCAAACCCACAGACATCGGTAACCTTGACGACTTCAACGAGAGCGACGAGGAGGACGACAGGAGGTTCAGTGCTGGAGCTAGCATTAGCAAAGCGGCCACAGGTAAGCCTGAATCATAAATGTCATGAGATCAAAACCGTACCTTCTTTGGCGCTCTGTATCTGCCTTTCTGTCACATGACTCGAATAACGGCATCCTCACTTTTCTATCATAATCTCCTGGCCCTACTTTTTCCTTCTCTTGCTTTCTTTCTCCACTTTCTCTGCCAGCTCCTCCTGCTCGTCCAGTGCGCCTCCCGGAAAGGAGGCCTTCTCCTCTAAAACATCCCCCTGTCATAGGTACCCGTACCTCTCTTCCTCTTATTCTTCGTCTTGTTCTAGCCTTTGGTTTTCACCTCTGACTCCTTTCCCATCATCCCACCATAGTACCTCACGTATGGAGGATTTTCAATCATTTTGAAAGAGAAACCATATCCATGGATTTCCGTACAGGTTGACAATTGTAACATTACAAAATGATGGATCCCCCAGCGACGTGATTCTACATTAGTCACCACATTGCGTCGTCAAATGTTCCATTGAATCAGATACTTTACCCAAAGATATCGGACTGCCAAGAACAAGTAATAGAGAGCAACAGTATTACTTAGAAACTATGTATATGCTATGCAGCAGCTAGCTAGTTCTCTTGGAAATGTCAGTTGTGAAGTTGTATCTGATTTATGACAGTCATTTCATTTTTAACATGTCATATCATTCCACTTCTTTGCTTGTCTTTTTTGATCCTTCCTTCCTTCCTTCCTCTCCATCTTTTTCTATTTATACTCCTCTCCATCTCCATCTACCTCTCCCACCGTCTCTCCATCCCCCTCTTCATCCCATAGCCTGTGGGAAAGAGAGTGGCAAAGCTGGCACTGTCCCTGTCCTCCATTCAAGGCCCCCCCTGCCTGTCCCCCTGACCCCCTCTCCCCGTCTTCAAACCCGCTCCAGACATGCACGCTCTGTGCCACCCTCCCCTGAGCCCCCCAGGCCACCAGTGCCCCCAGTCCCCTTGGTGCCCTCATCCTCAGTGCCATTAGGACCCCTAGGACCCCCAGTTCCCTCAGTACCATTAGGGCCCCTAGGACCCCCAGTTCCCTCAGTACCAGTGTTTCCCCGCCATCAACCACCCTCCGTATCATCAGCGCCCTCACTGCCTGCCTTTACCCACTATCAACCACCGGCACTGCCCAAAATCTTCCGTCCCAGCAGCGGCTCAGGTACCTGCAGCCAGGCAGATGGACTGAATGATGCTGCCTTGACAAGTGCTTAATGAAGCTGAACTTGTTTCTAAATCTGCATGATGGTACTCCCTGTTTTGCTTATGAATTGCCTTTTAATTTTGTTCAACAAAAGTATCCCCCAGGCAAGAGCATGGTGTAGTAATGTCTGGGGTTGGGCTGTCTTATGAGAGTGAGTTGAGCAACGTACAAATGACTAGCAGCATCGACCAGTGGCACTTTTGAACCTGCTTGCTTGTGTTGGAAGACTTTTTCTGAAGAGAATACCAGTGTTACTGTAAGTTAACAGAAATGTTCTGTGTTATTAACAGGAAACTGTGGTTAAGGAAAGAAAAAGTAACATCACTGCATGTCCTACTGCATGTCTATTTGCAGTATCCCTCTTTCCACCAAGTCCTCGCTCTCACTCATTGGTTTCTACTATTTATCTATTTCTGCTATTTGTCTTCCCTATTTTCCTTTTCTTCTTGCTCCTAGCGCCTGTGTCTTTTCTGAGTAGTCTCCCGGGGGCTTTGTGTGGCCCTGCAGTGGATTTGAAGCCCCGGGGTGTTGGTCAAGTGGCCCCCGATCGGCCCCAGTTTAGACCAGCTGAGCCCCTGGCCTCTGGCCTCTCTCAACACCCCTCTCTACCCTCCGGCCCACAGAGAGGTACCGGATGCATGGAAGGTCAAACGCCACCTGCTTATCACATTGGCTATTCTATGTCTTTAAGTTCGACTCGGTTTGAGTGTCTAAAGCTCTAGTTTTTCACTATCATCTTTCTGACCTGTCTTATCCTTCATGCCTGATGCCCGCTCTCCCTCTCTCTCTATCTCCCTATCTCCCTATCTCCCTCTCTTCCTCTCTTCCTCTCTTCCTCTACTGCAGCTCGCTCAAATGTCTTCCGTCCTCAGATTGTATCGACTCAACAGCGTCCATCCTCCCCCTCTATCTTTTCCTATGCTGCATCTCTTCAAGACAAACACACTGCTACTACTGCCCTGTCTCAGGCAGAGCCATCCCTACCCGAACCTCAGCTCCCCAACACTCCGTCAAGTATGGAAACACATTCTATCTCTAGCGCTGACCACTTTGTGTTACTTTATAGCTTGTGTAGATTGCTTCTCTTCCGTTGTATTGTCTTGGAGGGTGAGCCGACGCTTACTTGCTGCTGTGTCTGTACTCTTAATGGTGGTTGATGAGCTAATTATATACTTTTTCTCTTCCCCTCTTCCTCTGTTTACCCGCAATCATGAATCTTTGTCTCCCCGCTCAACCCACCTCTCCCCTTCATCAACTCTCTGCTCTCAGCCTCCATCCGGCAAAGGGAGTGGGGGAGGCCCAGGCCTGTGTCAGTCCCCAGTGGCCCCTCTGTCTCTGGCCTGTTCCCCTCCTATTCCTGTCCCTCTCCCAGGGATTCCATGGCCCCTGTCCCTCTGCTGACTAGCCCAGACCTGGATGCTCTGTGTGACCCTCACTGTCCTCCTTCCATCCCTTTCCCTAAGTCCTCACCTCCCGTCAAGTGTCTTTTCTCTCGCAACCCTCCCTCTCCTCGCTCTAACAGCCACTGTAAACGTGCCCTAGTCGTTGCCCCTCTCTCTGACCCTCTACCCAAGCCTGTCCCTTTGCTTCCTGCGACTGTCCGTGCCTCTGCTTCTGCAGCTCTCACTGCCTCCCAGTCAGGTACTGAACCAACAGGTCTCACAGCATGAATACCATCAGGGCGTGGGGGAGGGAGGGAGGGAGGGAGGGAGGGGGGACTAGGTCTATGACATCAGCCTCGTTTCATCAATAAAACCATTCTGGCCAGTTTGTCCCTTGCGGTTCACTGCCTGTTGGCAAAGGACTGAGACAAGCACACTATTCCACTGCCAATTTTAGCTGTTACTAAATTCATTTCAATGCCTATGCACAGTGCTGAAGGCACAGTACCAATGAAGTGGTGTAATCAGCTAAGAATATATCCTGCACAAAGGCCCAGTTGTCTGTATAGTCCATGAGCCATTCCCCCAAATGTGGTGAGGATGTCTCACAGGGATTGTTTTTGGAAGGTCTAGGTCTCTGGAGTTGTGATGTGTGTTTGTGTGTGTGTGATGGCAGTACAACAACTGGGCTATCACTTTTCCTTTCATCTCTCCATCCCATTAATTTTTTCCCCTAGGGATTTGACCCTTATAACAAACAGTGTCAGTATACAACAAGTTATTGCTCACTTATACCCTTTAATCATATATCATTTGGAATGCTTAGACTCACAGCTATCCGTCAGACACATTTTTTTTTTGGGGGGTGTTCGTGTCAACAGAACTCTGACCTTTGACCTCTAGGGTGCATATCAGAATGACCTGGGGGATTACATGTGCCTTACTTGATGTTGTTGAGAATTGTAAACTAATAGGAAATAGAAGTAGGAAACTATTGCGAGCACTTCGACAGATCCCTTGATACCCACCACATGGGGAAGAGAGAGAGAGAGACCTGACTCAACTCCAACTAAACTGTCTGTCGTACAGCGGAGAGCGTGTCCAACTCCAAACCCACACAACTGAATAGATAAGAGCATATCATCAACGCACCGCTTCCAAAACAGAGCTGAGAAGCTCTCCGTAAAGAAAATGAACTGCGCGGCGGCAGCTTTAACAGGCCATTGGTAGGGATGAAAGAGCGGGATATCCGGAGATTGCTCCAATTGCTGCACTGCTATCACATATTTTCCCACTCTAGGGACATAGACCTTTAAAAAAAAAAAAAATCCCTAGGAGACATCGTCACCCCAAGTGAACCCAACCCAGTACGCAACATGTCCTGTTGCAGCTGCAATGGAGGAGAGCATTCTGTTACCGCTGCCAGTAATATCTTAGTCCAGACAAGACGTTCCTGTGAACCACGTCATGCACCGCTGAGTGTCAACAATGTCATACTGTACCCACTAATGCAACGTTTAATGCATCGTTTAAACGGAAGTAACATTGTTCTATGTTATCCCCATGACGTTATGCGTGCCTCTTCTTTTATTTTTATACAGAGATCCAGAGGGAGTTAAACACTCTCACAGAAGAGGAATACCACAGTCCTGCTACACTTGGTGAGATATTCTGCCATGTTCTTGCTATATTTACGGAATATATTGACGTACTGGATTGTATTCTAGCATAATATGTCGTTTTCCCTATAATAACTAAGAATGCTGTTAAACCTCGTTTGACTGATCTATGTCTCCCGACCCCCTCCAGGGCCGAAACTGTCAGAGCAGCAGAGCCTGTCTGTCTCAAGTGAGACCCTTCCCCTGGCCCTGAACAGAGGGGACGAGTCTCTCCGCTCCCCCAGAACTGCTGGCACCATCAGGATCGCCAACCAACAAGCCTCTGCGTCCCTGGAGGGAGACCGGGAGAGCCGACCGGAGTCAGAGAAAGCCGTGGCGTTGAAAGATGGCGGGACCATTAAAGGGTGAGTTCCTAGTGGGTGGTGTACTGTACAGCCACTTCGCAGCTGGGACCTCGACGCTTCCATTTTCAAATGCTGCGGTTGAAGTGTGAGACAGTGTTCGAGGTTATATGGTTGTTAAGCTTGTGCGTGTGTGTGGTACACTATGAGCATGAGAAGAACATGTCTGCTGTGAGTTTGAGATAAGCACATGCATGAGGTTTGTGTGTGCTGACTTTGAAAGCCCCACGTTTTATGAATCGTTTTTCACAATTGTTTGACAAATGAGGCAGCTTTAGCCTTTTCGTTGCTATTGGTTGCTATGATTTTGAGACTAATCGCAAAATGGTTGCCAATGGCTGCAAGTGTTTAATGGAGTGAAAGAAATCTTTGCCCGCCTTTCAGCTTCACAGCAATGTTGCAGAGACATGCTGTAGGGAGATTTCCTGATTGATGGATCTCTGTTGACTCATAAAGGGCAGAAATAGGCCTATTTATGGCCTCAAACAGGGAGGAGTGGTAGAGAGTGGAATTTATGTATGTAGGGTCTTGTTTTCCATTTATACCCAGCTACATAGCATGCTTCCCCACCCACGATTACTCATCCCCTTCCTCTGTCTTGTTACTGCTACTTTCATTTCACCTTCTATAAAACACACAACCCTCCCTAACACTACTGTGTGCTTCCAAATCATGACCCTGGTGTGTGTGTGTGTGTGTGTGTGTGTGTGTGTGTGTGTGTGTGTGTGTGTGTGTGTGACCTGCCTGCTGTGCGGCCCGGGAAACCTCCCTGCTCTCGAACGTCTGAGCTCTGACACCAAGTATCTTTGTTCCTCAGTTCTGGGCAAGATGGCAGCCCAGCAACTGGTATCCCTGGCCCTACGCCCACAGAAGTCTCTGAATCAACAGAGCTTATTCCAGCGCTCCCTCCTCCATGGCCTTTCTCTAGCCCGGAGACAGAAGCACCAGAGAGCACTACCCCTAAAGAGCCTTCTACCAACATCCTGGGAGCATTTAGTGTTGATAACCCGCCATTGGCCGGAAAGAAGTCTGGCTTCAAACGGACATCCAATGAGACCAAGGAAGTGCCTTATCAACCTGCCAAGCCAGAGGACTCCTCTCCCTCGACCCTGGACGAAACACCTTTTATTGCAGACAAGCCGCCATTGGCTGAGCCTGAGCTCGACTTTGATGACCTAATCATAGAGACGCCCGATCCATCAGTCACGGCAGGTAACTTGTTTTTGGAGGACAACGCAGGCGAAGAGGGATCAAAAGCGGACACAATAAAGAGGTCGCCATTCAGCATCTTGAAGACTCAAATGGAACATCTGGCTGGAGGGTAAGTGTGAGATTCTGTCAGCAAGCAGACAGTGCTGCTGTTTCCTCTCAAGGCAGCCTCTTAGAGGAGTCGTTTTTTCCCGTCCTCATCCTTATGTGACGATGTATCCTCATCCTTACGAGCCTGAACGCTATACTTGGCTATATTATACAGGCACTCTTTTAAGTATTTATTGAAGGGCACCTCTTTTCTTCACACACAAATGTGTTTACACACGTACACATATGCACACGACCACACACGTACACACCCACTTCTGAGAATAATATCTCCATTGACGCTCAAACCCTTGACATCAGTGTCCCTGTCTCTCAGTGTTGAACAGGAAGCTGATGTAAATTCAACGGCAGGGCCATATTCAAGAATGGCAACATCAAAAGAGCACAGGCCAGTTGACACGCAGCTACTCCCAGAGATTGTAAACATCACGTGTGAAGACACAGCCGAGAAGCACGGCAAAGGCCAAGAGAAGCCCGTGGAGAAGAAGCAGGAGAAACAAAGGCCGACACCTGATTTTCCCTGTTTATATGACCTCAACAAGTCAGATGAAGACAAGGAAATGATGAAAAACATGGCTGCCCTGGAGGCTTGTCCTCCCAGTATGACATCCACACCAGCTGAGTCATCCAGTATTCGTACTCAAGAGCTCCCTCCTCTGGAGAAGAAGCCAATCAAAGCTAAAAGGCCATCATGGGCTGAGGAGATTATGGGCTCCAAAGAAGAGGACAAGAAACAGATGGACAATCAACCCCAGGATGAGAAGGCGTCATTATCACAAGCTGATGAGTACAAATCAGCCCCCCTTGAAGTTCAAGCTAACAGGAGTTATGAGGAGTCACATAGTTCAGAATGGAATTCAACGGAAGAGGAGGCAGGCATTTCGGAAGCCCACAGAGGGGATACTGGCTGTGTTCAGAAAGAGCGGTAAGTGAGAGCACATTTTGTTTACATTTTTTTTCTCTCTACGAAATGTCCTTTTAACCATGTCAACCTTTCTCATCGTCTAAACTCTCTCTTCCTCTGTCCCACTCCATATCCTGTTCCGTCTCACCTTCCGTCTCTTTCAGTTCCTCTGACCACGTGTCATCAAAAGCGGACACATTTCCCTTGTCAGGCCGTGTCAGTGTAGATAAAACCATAGAAATAGATTTACTATCAAATATCAGTAATCCTATTTCTATAGTGAAAACCATGGATGCCACGCCAGGAAGCCTAGAGACACCCCATGTGGCTGAACCCCCTCCATATCAAGTTGTTGAACCTATGGTCCAATCCAGCTTGACATTAGAGACCATAGCTGAGGATGCAGTGGCGCAGGCAGAGCTTCCCCTCTGGGAGGCCCTGGAGGAGAACGCTCAGGATCCGAAACCAGAGCAGGACTCTGGAGAGGAGACGATCAAAGATGAAGTCCTCGGAGAGGAACAGGGGAAAGTCGATGAGAACATGCTAGTGCCGGGCGTAGAATCACCGGAGACAGGGTAAGTGTGGAAGGGAGGCACCTCTATACCACTGAGAGGAATCGACGACCTCAGTTACCCCAGTTAAAGCTTAACGTAAAAGGTGTGAATTATAGTCTGGTGGGTATCCTTGGCAACACTTCAAATGTATGACGATGCCTGGCCGTGTCCTACACCTCTTTTGAGTGTGTCTGAGCTTGCAAAATATTCACTGTGTGTAGGCTAATTATACAGTAATACTGAGGTAATTCCCATATGTTTGCCCTTTCAGCTCAGACAAAGCTGTTAAGCCAGAAGCTGGCATTAGCAGAGATGAGGGTCACAAGACAATCACCTCCGATGAATCCGAGGTGTTCCAAATGCCACCTACCCCAGAGCCCACACCCCAGTCTCCTGAATCACTTCTAAAGGAGACTATTGTAGAGGAGGGTAAAGACGGTGAACCATCAACTTCACCGTCTACATCCCCTCGGCACCTCCCCACGAAGGTATTCAGTAGCTCCACCATGAAGCGCAGATCATTGCAGATAGACACGCTTGTGTCATTGGAAGCAGCCATTTCTCCAGCTGGAGAGTCAGATTTAAACGAAGAGGACCTATGCGATATGAAGCGTCCTCCCAGCACGGGGGCTGTAGAGGCAGAGAAGCCTCTATGGGCTGCTTTAGAAGAGAAAACTAAGGAGAAAGGGACAGAGGGAGTAGGCATGAGCACATTGGAGGCAACAAAGAGTACCTTGCAAACAGGGTAAGTTACTGGGGGTTAAACTCCTCATGGCATGGCATGAAGTGTCCGTGTGAGGTACATTTACATTAGACGTGCATGTTTGTGGTGGTGTTGACATTTCATACATGTTTTAATGCTCACCCAAAAGTGCCAATAACACTGCGTTTAGGCTATAACTTTTCTGGAGACTAGTCGTATTCCCCTTAGTAGAAATCTCTATGGATTCTGGTCCTTGTGCTGGTGTCAGACTGGTGTCCAATCAAGTGTCTCATTTCATATCTGTCTGTGGCAGCCCATCTGGACAGGGATCTGTAGCAGAGATCCACTTGACTGAATACCTAGAGGACACTCCCCTCCCATCTCCCTCCAAGGAAAATAGAGAAACAGACATTTACTTTGACTGTGACAGTTCAGTGGAATTGTACACGCCATCAAAGGAGGCCCCCATTCGCCTTCCTAAGAAGAAGAAGCAATTATACCTGAAAAAATGTGCTGTTGTCAACACTGAGAGTGAAGAAGGTGAAAGTGAGTCTGGTCCCTCCGTGGTCGGCCCAGGACAAGCCGACAATGAGCAGCAGCTAGATCCGGTGTGGAAGAAAAGTTCCGTGGACGCATCAGATTTAAGTACAAGAGAAGAGTTGGAAGATAAGCAGGTTTTGGGGAGGCTGGCGCAGGTTCCCGTAGCTGTACAGGAGGAGGGTCTTGATGTTGATGTCTTCATGAGAGCATTAGTGAGGGCCATGTACAGAGGGTAAGTCTGACGGGCGACCGAGGCTTGCTCAGCTTTGACATCTTTGATCAGCATGGCCACAGGCATTTTAGGGACTCTTGAAGTGCTCTTGACTCTGCGGCTGAATCTGAAATGTGTCTATTTTTGTGTATGCCGGCTTTTGCTTGTGAAGACATGTCGTCAATAAGATGCGACGCTTAAATAGCAACGTTTGTTTCAACCAATTTGAAAGATTTCACATCTACACTGAGTGCACAAAACATTAGGAACGTTAGGAACAACTGCTCTTTTCATGACAGACTGTGCAGGTGAATCCAGGTGAAAGCTATGAACCCTTATTGATGTCACTTGTTAAATCCACTTCAATCAGTGTAGATGAATGGAAAGAGACAGGTTAAAGAAGGATTTTTAAGACGTGGATTGTGAATTTGTGCCATTCAGAGGGTGATTTAAGTGGCTTTAAACGGGGGAACGGGTGATGGTAGTAGGTGCCAGGCGCACCGGTTTGAGCGTGTCCAGAACTGCAACACTGCTGGGTTTTTCACATTCAACAGTTTCCTGTGTGTATCAAGAATGGTCCACCAACAGAAGGACATCCAGTCAACTTGACAAAACTGTGGGAAGCATTGGAGTCAACATGGGCCAGCATCCCTGTGGAACCCTTTCGCCACCTTGTAGAGTCCATGCCCTGACGAATTGAGGCTGTTCTGGGGGTAAAAGGGGGTGTTAATTCAATATTAGGAAGTTGTTCCTAATGTTTTGTACTCTGTGTATATGTTCAAAGATTTGATGGAAATTTGAATTGTAAAATGTCACCTTGAAATATGTCTTAAAGTCCATTGAAAAACAACTGCATCTTCCACGCCTGCTGTACATGTAACCTAAAAACGTTGTTCAAATATCCCCTAAATATTTGTTCAAATATCCCCATTCCCTAGTTATGAGACTGTGACTTCCATACTTCAGCCATCTGGCATAATGATGTCTAATGATGAGGTAGGAGAACCAGACTCAAGACCACTTTCTCCATCTGAGTTTGAGATCCTACCACCTGAAGCCTTTTCTGATGCATTGGAGGAACTCCCAGTCATGGTCACAGACTCATCACCGGTCCAGTTGGCCCACAAGAATGAAATGACTGAAGAGACTGGCAGGCTAAGCTTAGTGGAGACTTTGTGTTTAGCTGCTGTGGAGCAAGAGATGTTCAAGGACCCAATCACCAAAATTGAGCAAGAGGTCAAACCTCTGAAGGAGTCCACCAAATCACATAAAGAGACTACCAAACCACTGAAGGAGAGCACAGAACCACTGAAGGAGAGCACAGAACCACTGAAGGAGAGCACAAAACCACTGAAGGAGAGCACAGAACCACTGAAGGAGAGCACAGAACCACTGAAGGAGAGCACAGAACCACTAAAGAAGAACACAGACCCACTGAAGGAGAGCACAGACCCACTGAAGGAGAGCACGGAACCACTGAAGGGGAGCACGGAACCACTGAAGGGGAGCACGGAACCACTGAAGGAGAGCACGGAACCACTGAAGGAGAGCACGGAACCACTGAAGGAGAGCACGGAACCACTGAAGGAGAGCACGGAACCACTGAAGGGGAGCACAGAGCCACTGAAGGAGACGAACACTGCGAAGGGTAAACCAGAGAAGGATGTTCGTCCACCTGTGTTACCACCTGTAGAAAACGAAAAGGATGCAAAAAGCTGTACAGATGATTTCCCACCACTGAGAGAAGCAGAGCTGGATGAAATAGCTTATGAGAAGTGCTTGGAAGACAATGACGACGACGCCACCCCTATCGTTAACTACACTAAAGCCCGTAAAGAGACAGTCAAGGGAAAGACCAAGACAGTGTTCATGCCTGACAGCGATTCAGATGAGTTGGAGTTTGAGATGGGGCAGGAGGATATAGGCACAGTGTGGCTAGCAGAGTTGTACATGGATGCAGGGTAAGTGCCTGAGCTCCTGTCGCTCTCTGCATTCCTTTCCTGCATGGCTTAATGAGACCGATTTGTATTCATGTAGTAGGAATGGAGCTCTGTCAGGTTGTGGCTGGGTTTTTGTACTCCGGCTTCTGGAGTGGTACAGTTAGTTGTCTTTGCTTATTTTTGAATGATCTTCTTTTCGGATTTCTCGTCCAAGTTATTTCACATGAACTTGCGGTTTTCAGATCTTTGTGTACAGTCTACTACCATGCCTGAGGCGAGGGTTTAACTGTTGGATGTTAGTCCTCTGAATGTGCATTTGCATGTGGAAGTGAAAGTGTTTTTGCAAACAACTTTTAAACTGAACCCAGTGAAATGTTGGACATAGCTGATAGTGAGCTTGCCGTGGTGGTGTTTACTGTTGCCACACCTCGGCTGTTGGACCGTCGCCTTTTGACTGTGGCGTGGTCGAGGATTGTGTAGCCGTCTGCATTTTGGGGAAATTGCTTTCATAGCCTTGCCAGATGGCTAACGTTGATATCTCTGTTTCACAGTCGAGCGGTGTTCTCTTCTTCACCACCTGCTCCGCACGAGGTCAACCGCCCTGATAGTGTGTCCACACAGCAGGCCACATCAGTGGGGTCCCACCCTGCAGGACCTATTACTGGAACCATTGAACTGGAGCCACTTCCCTGTCGTCGCAGCAACAAAAAAAAAAGCACTCCTCCAGTGCCTCTTCAGGAAGTAGGCCCAGAGAGAGTTAGTCAAGACACGGCACCTGTTGCCAGTTGCCTGGCTCCACCAAAGCGAATCAAAAAGAAAACTGTTCCACCACCCGATAATACGGATAGTCTGGCAATGGCACGAGAGAGCAGCAAATCTAGCTTAATAAAGGAGACTTTTAACACTGACGCTAAAGAGGAAGACATTCCAAAACCACTAATCCTCGCCATGGAAACGACTTCTTCCGATAGCATTCTGGTGACAGCCAGAGAAAAGGGAGCCAATGACAAGCCTCGTCTAGCAAAGGAGGGTGATGATGAGAAAGATGTCCCAGAGAAAGATGTCTCTGTCAGCTCAGTGGTCCCATGGCCTCTACGGTCCTCTCGACCTGGAACACCTACTACATGTCCCAAGGTCCCTCACGTAATCACCACGGAACCCCCCAAAGAGGACCTAAGCCTAATTGAGGAGGAAATGTTGCTGCTGGCTAAGATTAGTCAGATGGCAGGAGAAGAGCCATCAGATGTGCCTGTGTTTGTGCCTGTGCCTGCCACGCGCTTCAGGAAACGCCTGATCCCCTCCTTCCATGAGGACGACCCTTTTCTGAACCCAGAAGATCTCCCAGCCTCCAAGGCCAGTGAGGAACAAGAGACTCCGTTACCAGTGATCCCTCAGGAAGCCAGTATAGACAGGCCTGAGCCAAACCTCCTAGATCTAGATGGAAGGAAAGGGTGGCAGGAAATCATTAGTGAGCCCTCCACCGTAGCCGCCTCCTCAAATCGTAGCCCATCAGAAACGATTACTGAGTTTAATCCGGTGGTGGCAACCACTGAGGGTATGACATCATCAGACTCTGCTGTGAACTCGACAGTCCGTTCAAAGGAGCCAGCGGAGGTTGAGGAAAGTATCCCGATGACAGAGACGGTGACAGATGGGGTACCTGTTGACACAGGGTTGAAAGTAGACAGCGGTGCGCTCTCTACAGTTTACCGTGTCCCTGCCCAAGAGGAGCGCCTGTTGACTGAAACCGGGGCAACAGTCCTCATTGGGAAGGTGCCCGAATCAGGGGTCGAGGAGGAGGATGGTCTTGAGATAGACCAGGATGCTACTCTGTGCACCATAGATACACCAGTGGACGGGGTGGATGAACAGTAAGTTAGCAGGACAACCCATGACATTGTCTAGCTTTGGCGCGGCCTGGTTTGACGTTAATCAGGTCATGTCATCGGGCTCTTGTAACTCCTTGCCCAGTTGAATACTATTGATGAATACTATTGACTTGGATCAATGCATAACTGTAAGCTGTTTTTGTATGGCTGCAGGACAATAGAGTAACTGAAACGAGATCAGAAGTTTATACATATCAGCTGACTTTACTTGGCTGTCCCATCATCTTATCTCAACCATTTCTGTCCCTTTTTAGATCTGAGACGGCTGAGGGGGGAAAGACGTCCGGTGACCTGGCTGTCCCAACGATATGCTCAGCCACCCTGCCATCCGCACCAGACACCACAACCCATAGGAACGACCAGCTCCCAGCCACCAGCCCAGGCAGTGAAGAACCACAGTCCAATGGACAGACGCCAGCAGATAAGGGGGTCACCTCTGGTCAAGCGTCGGACACGACTGTACCTCCCCGTCGCAGCAAGAAGAAAACCCTTTCCTTTCCCGTGGTCCTTCAGGAAGTTGCCCCGGGGTCCTCCGCTACCACGGCGGACAAGGATGAAGCCGATACGAAAGATGTGCTAGTCCTCAGCCGACAGGAGGTACATTTGATTCTCATATTTCCTTTTCACAAGAGGTATCAACAGTTCATTATATTTCAAACACAGCCGAACATGGAATATGTCAATGAGACTGTCAGTAGCTATAACAGGTGTGTGTCTCTCTCTCTCTCTGTCCCTCTCAGATGTCCGGTCCACTGCCCAGTCCCGGGCTGGTCACCTCCAGCAAGTCTCTGCTGGAGTGGTGCCAGGAGGTTACGAAGGGGTATAAGGGAGTGAGGGTCACCAACTTTAACACCTCCTGGCGTAATGGCCTGGCTTTCTGTGCCATCCTACACCACTTCTCTCCCGACAAGATGTAAGCACTTAATCGCTAATCAGTTAAATTCCCACCGGCAATGTTCCGTCCTCGTCGGAACGTAGAAAGTCACGCAACTTTATTATGAGTCCATGCATGTACTTGAATAATTATTCCACCTTTTGTACAGGGATACAGCCGAAGTTCTCACAAAACAGTATCAGGAAGTTCCATCTGTCCTTCTATTAACTACGGGTGGGTTTTTTTTCAGAGATTTTGAGGCACTGGAAACCAACGACATCAAGTTAAACAACAAGAAGGTGAAAAAGTCATATTTACTGTACATCACTATGTATAATAATAATAAACACACATCACGTCTGTAAGGAACACAGAATTCAGCATTTTTGTCCTGACCCCTCCCCCTCTCTCTCTCTCAGGCCTTTGATGGCTTTGCCGCGCTGGGCATCTCCCGTCTAATGGAGCCCTCAGACATGGTACTGCTCTCTGTGCCAGACCGCCTGATCGTCATGACTTACCTGAGTCAGATCCGCACCCACTTTATGGGGCAGGAGCTGAGTGTGCTTCAGATAGAGCACAACAGCAGCCAGTCCAGCTATGCAGTGACTGAGCCCAGTCAGGGTTCTGACGTGGATGCTGCTGCTCGCTTCTGTGCCCGCAAGCTACAGGAAGGTAGCATCTCCCTGGAGGACGGTGCAACAGAACAGGCCTCTAAGCCCAATGGGAGCCTAGTGCCACCGCCTCGGACGAAACGGTTGACAAAGGGGGAGGAGAAGGGGAGCGGAGCTGGGGGTTTGGAAGGGGGAGCGGGTGGATTACAGACCCCAGTGCCTCCACCCAGGTCACACGCCTCTGCAGCGAAATCCGGATTTGGTCACGTGAGAGATGCTGACCTGGTGAAGAAAAGGCGCTTGCGGCTGAAGAGTGAGTCTATGGATGAAGGGGATGGGCTGGAGCAACAGAGTAGCACATCCAAGAGCACAGAGGTACATGCTGAATGCGGCCTTTTCTCCCAAGCCATTTTCCCATCTTTTAAAACTCCTTTCTTGCATTTGAACGGAGATTCATGTTCTATTCATTTGCCAATGTTTTGCTCTTGACACGAGGCCATGTTTCTCTTTACCTATAACATCTATTGTGTTTGTCTCCTGTCCAGTCAGCTGAAAGTGTATCAGACAGAGCAGTGAAGAACGGCTCCTCAGAATCAGGTAGGAGATTTACCAGGAGATTTTTTTACCTGAACTGAAGGAGCCGACAACAGAAATTTACACAGTGCTTAAGCGTGATATGAAAGGCTGCAGTCTCTGTGATTTCCTTGTTCAGTAAATATTCTAATGACCAACTGTTTGATCTGTATGCAGAGACAATGAGCCCAGTGCCTGTCCAGGAGTCCAGTGTCTCAAGCCAGGAGGAGGATACTCTGGTCAGTTCAAACCTTTACGTCATGTTATTATCCACTTGACTGTTTACATTTGTATTCCCCTTGGCTTCTCTTTTTACCTTCACTGCTAGGCCTCTGTGGCGTTTAGTCCAAGGCTTAACCTGTCCGTCACTACCTCTTTACTGCTAGGCCTCTGTGGCATTTAGTCCCAGGCTTAACCTGTCCGTCACTACCTCTTTACTGCTAGGCCTCTGTGGCGTTTAGTCCAAGGCTTAACCTGTCCGTCACTACCTCTTTACTGCTAGGCCTCTGTGGCGTTTAGTCCCAGGCTTAACCTGTCCGTCACTACCTCTTTACTGCTAGGCCTCTGTGGCATTTAGTCCCAGGCTTAACCTGTCCGTCACTACCTCTTTACTGCTAGGCCTCTGTGGCGTTTAGTCCAAGGCTTAACCTGTCCGTCACTACCTGTTTACTGCTAGGCCTCTGTGGCGTTTAGTCCAAGGCTTAACCTGTCCGTCACTACTCTTAATTTTTATCATATTTACTTCCTGGTCTTCTCTTTGCCTTTAGTCCTGTTTCTCCCTCTAATCTTCTGGCCTTTTCCTGTCTATGTTCATCTGTGTGTCTCTCCTTACACGTCCTCCCATCTGTCTGTTGTCTGTTTTCGTTTTGGCAATGTGTGTCTCTGTATCTTCATGGTCAGCGTCTGCAGGACACCAGTCAGTACGTGCTGAGTGAGCTGCAAGCCCTGGAGACTGAACAGAAGCACATCGACAACCGAGCAGGCGTCGTGGAGAGGAGACTCAGAAGACTGATGGAATCAGGTGAGAATGACGAAAGGTATCAAAAGGGTGCTGAACCTAACGTGAACGGTGTCAGGCATACCGCTATGTGTGCTTATCCACGGATTCACTTTCTCAGTATATACAGCAACAACAACAAAAACGCACCTTTTTAAGGTGCCATTTTAACTGTGGACATTGTGCACTTGCTCCAGGTAGCGACCAGGACGAGGAAGAGAAGCTGATCCAGGAGTGGTTCACTCTGGTCAACAAGAAGAACGCCCTTATAAGGAGACAGGACCACCTGGAGTTGCTGTAAGACACAACACACCACTCACATCTATTATTTTTAAGAATACGTAACACGTTCATGTTACTAGCAAATGGTTTTGACCTGAAGTTTGCCGTCTAACTACATGTGCCATAGTATGCTCTGTTTTGTGTACCCAGCAGAGGGCAGCTAACCGAATGTATTGTATTCACAGGCAGGAGGAGCAGGACTTGGAGAAAAGATTTCAGCTACTGAATAGAGAACTCCGAGCCATGATGGCCAATGAAGGTTAGTCCCGTGCATAAGCAGAACCTTTGTTTACATTGAGCACAACCGGTGAGACGACTGTAGACCCAAAGCAGTCGGGCCGCGCATAATTACTGTGATGTTATCTTCCCTCGTCTTCCCTCTCTTCAGAGTGGCAGAAGACTAAGGCCCAGCAACACCGGGAGGAGCTCCTGCTGCAGGAACTGGTCTCTCTGGTCAACCAGCGGGACGAGCTGGTCAGAGACATGGACGCCAAAGAGCGAGGGTGAGACTAGCCCATCTGTTTGTTACAGCCATTGCGTATACAGTTTGAATCACCGAGCATGTGTATAGGACGTCACGGTGCTCCCTTAGCGTGCCCGTGCCAGCCTTCCCTCAAGCGTCTTAGCCGATCGCGCCGCCTCGAAAGCTAGCTAACGAGGCGACGCAAGCGGGACACTTAAGGCCGAGGGGTACGTTTCACACGTCCCCATGTGCTACACGCGCATGTTCCATATGTTTTGATATGATGAGGTAGCGTGCCGGTTGTTTTATATATATATGTGTGTGTGTGTGTGTGTGTGTGTGTGTGTGTGTGTGTGTGTGTGTGTGTGTGTCCTCAGGGCTGTTGAGGAGGATGAGCGCCTGGAGCGGGGGCTGGAGCTTAGACGCAGGAAGTTCAGCAACAAAGACAAGTGTGTGCTACAGTGAGAGAAGGGACGACAATGACAAATACCAACCCATCCAGGAACTAAACCTCCACAATCCCTGCTTCATACCAAGCTCTCACTCACTCAGCATCCTACAGTATGAAACACCCCTAGGAACCTGCCACCCCAGCAACAAATCCAAAGCCCTCTGCACCGATGGGATGATTGTCAAGCAGTGTTTTCTCTCCTTAACTGGGATTTTGGGACTGGTCATTAATGATCAATTACGTCCCCTGGGACGCTGGAGCTGTGTGCCTTCCCCTTTGGAGATACTTGAACCAAATTTCCCCCTGTACGGTGAAGGTCCCTCATCCACTTCAAACTTTTGATTGAAAAAACTAGGACCTCTACAGTTGTCAGTCAATATGCCTTACTCTGTCATTCAGTGGACAGAAAGCCCACTGTACCAACAGATGTGTGTGTGTGTGTGTGTGTTTATGTGTGTGTGTGTGTGTGTGTGTGTATACCTTTAGCCCGCCAAGAAGATAAGTGGTTCCGTAATTAAGTGCCTACTCTCACATCTGTAAACATGTCATTGATCTTATCTGGTTCGACAATATACGATAATCAACTATATTAGATAGTTTGTTCTTTGCCTTTGGTGGAACTGGCTATTAAAAGAACGGTCTGGTGGTTCCGCGCAAAATATTAAAAGGGCTCTGTACACAGGAGGACCGACCGTTCTGTGTTTTACTTTGGACCCAGATGTTTGACGACAGACTCAAGTTTGCGAGAGTACCACGTATTGAGATTTTCTGGTGTCGAATGTGTTTTCAATCCTTCTTTTATTTATGGTTTGGACATTTTGCATGAGAAATGTTTGGGTTCGGTGTGTGTGTCATATTGAGCATATATGAACAGTCAATCAATCGACCCCGAAATGAAAGGAACAGAGGACAGTGAACAAAACGTGAGACTTTAGTTGTAGAGAGAAGCTAGTAGTACTACTTGGAATGGTATTTATTGTCCTGTATGTATTCCAAGTAGTACTACTTGGAATACATACAGGACAATAAATACCATCCTGTAAATATTCATATTTATACTCTGTTATAACCTGGCACTGCAGTTCTTTTCATGTTTTTTTGTTAGCAAAGACCTTTTAGTTTCACATTTCTATTATCACAGATGATGATGATGATGATGATGATTTTGATACTAACCACTAGTCCAACGGAAAATGCAACTTTGTCCCAGCCTCTTTTTAAAAAGAACATTCGAACACGATATGTTTTGTGTTTTGTTTAAACCAGGGAATGATAAATAATACATTTTTGAAGTTTAAAAAGAAAATTGGGAGTTTGTTTGAATAAGTTTCCTCTGTTGTCATATCTTTGTGGTACTTGTTCACTTTATTTTCATGGAGGGATGTCATTGTGTTCTGTGAATGAATGAGGAGTCATTTCTCAATATCTATATTATCGTGATCGTGTGCTATTATACTGAACAGAATATAAACTCAACATGCAACAATTTCAATGATTTTTACAGAGTTACACTTCATGTGAAATAAATTCATTAGGCCCTAATCTATGGATTTCACATGACTGGGCAGGGGTGCAGCCACGGGTGGACCTGGGAGGGCATAGGCCCACCCACTTGGGAGCCAGGCACACCTACTGGGGAGCCAGGCCCGGCCAATCAGAGTGAGTTTTTCCCCACAAAAGGGCTTTATTACAGATAGAAACACATTAGCTGTCTGGGTGGCTGGTCTCAGACGATTCCGCATGTAAAGAAGCCAGATGTGGAGGTCCTGGGCTGGCATGGTTTCACATGGTCTGCGGTTATGAGGCTGGTTGGACATATTGCCCAATTCTCTAAAACGACGTTGGAGACGGCTTATGGTCGAGAAATGAACATCGAATTCTCTGGCAACAGCTCTGGTGGACATTCCTGCAGTCATGCATGACAATTGCACTCTCCCTCAACTTGAGATATTTGTGGCATTGCGTTGTGTGACAAAACTGCACATTTTAGAGTGGCATTTTATTGTCCCCAGCACAAGGTGGACATGTGTAATGATTATACTGTTTAATCATCTTCTTGATATGCCAAACCTGTCAGGTAGATGAATTATCTTGTCAAATGAGAAATGCTCAGTAACAGGGATGTAAACAAATGTGTGCACACAATTGGAGAGAAATAATCATTTTGTGCTAATGGAACATTTCTGGGATCTTTTATTTCAACTCATGAAACATGGGAACAACACTTTACATCAGTGGTTCCCAACCAGTAGTACTAGGACCCCTGGGGGTACTTGAAGACTCCTGAGACCATAGGCTTACTGGTAAAATGCACATGAGGTACTTAAGGGGTAATGCAGGCAGAGCAAAATACAGTTGGTGGTACAGTAAACGAAAATGGTTGGTAACCCCTGCTTTACATGTTGCGTTTATATTTTTGTTCAGTATATTTATAACATTTGTGCATGATGAATAAATAAGCCTCCTTTGGTAAGAACGTGTCAACGTGTACTGTTACAGGCCACAGTTGAATCCCCGGAGCCAGCTGAACCAGAAAACGTAAGAAGGGCTTTTGACTGAACTACGTTTCCCATCTGTGTAGGACCACGATTTGACGTCATCACTCAATGACACCTGCGCACAGTGCCGCAAAAGACCAGGGAAGACAAGTAAAAAGGGAGACAGAGGAAAACAACACGCGAAAGAAAGGAATGTGTATTAAGCAACAAAACGAATTCTAGTCGCTGAACACTTACTCAGCGAACCAACGAACTATACACAGCCTCTTGGCTCGTGAATTTGTATAAGAATTTGCCAAACACGGTTTGGCGAGCTAGCTAACGTCGTTAACAACAAGTATTCTTTCTTCCTACGCGTTAGCAACGCAGCTAGCTAGCTACCAAGAGGATACGCGTGTGTGACCCAGACAAGAGCCGAGAAAACACGTATTTTGGACACACCATGAATCCTGAATAGTGAGTGAAGTTTGTGATATTTAGTTGTTTTTGTTAGCTCCGTGTCCAGTAACAGCAGATGAGGAGACGTAGCTAGCTAACACAAACGCGTAACAAAATACATTGCGTCATCACTTGTTTACATATTTGTTCCCGAACATCTGCTATGATATCGGGTTGTTTTACATGGTAGCTACAATGTTGTCATCATCATACCAATAGCTAGCTATGTTGACATAAAATTGCTGATCTAACGCTGGTTTGCTGAATTATTTATCCGTTATTTTACCAGGTAAGTTGACTGAGAACACGTTCTCATTTGCAGCAACGACCTGGGGAATAGTTACAAGGGAGATGAATGAGCCAATTGTAAACTGGGGATCGGGAATTTAGCCAGGACACCAGGGTTAACACCGCCACTCTTACGATAAGGGCCATGGGATCTTTAATGACCTCAGAGAGTCAGGACCACGGCACCCACACAGGGCAGTGTCCCCAATCGCTGCCCTGGGGATTTGTTTTTAGACCAGAGGAAACTGTGCCTCCTACTGGCCGTCCAACACCACTTCCAGCAGCATCTGGTCTCCCATCCAGGAACTGACCAGGACCAACACTGCTTAGCTTCAGGAGCAAGTCAGCAGTGGTATGCTGAATGAACCAATGAATTTGAGTGGACATATGAGTCTCGTCACCTTTCTCTTTCTTCCACGTTTTCCTCTTGGACATTTCATCGTACACCCTTGCAGCTGTAGTTCAGCTATAATAACCTAATTTCAGATGGAAATGACTATAAACCAGCCTAACTCGTCAGAGACCTAAATGAAAAGTCAATGCTGGCGGTTTGATAGAATAGATCTGTTAGTCTCTAACCATTATTTGTTAGCCTCTAAAACCTGGTTTTCCCCGTAGTGACTACCTGTTCAAGCTGCTTCTGATCGGCGATTCAGGGGTGGGCAAGTCTTGCCTCCTGCTTCGATTTGCGGTAAAAAAAATAAAAAAAAATATCAGTGTTATTGTTACGTTGATCAGTTTTCAGCTTTCAATCAACATTTGGATATTGTGTGTCTGTGCGAGTTTGTTGGTTATATGTTTGTGTGTTTTCTTTTTTTTTATGATGCATTTCAGGATGACACCTACACGGAAAGTTACATAAGCACCATCGGCGTGGACTTCAAAATCCGAACTATTGAATTGGACGGCAAGACTATCAAACTACAGATTGTGAGTTGAATCCAGCAAGCCTGGCAGCTGTCGGGAAGTGTCATTGCAGTTCATGCTTGCAGCCATGTAGTGTTTTAGGACAATTAACATCTTGTTTTTCTTGTCTTATGTCTGTAGTGGGACACTGCTGGTCAGGAGCGGTTTCGCACCATCACCTCCAGCTATTACAGAGGAGCCCATGGTATCATCGTTGTCTATGATGTAACAGATCAGGTTAGTGACGCCTCTCCACAAAGGAGATTCCTTAACATCTATGAGTTAACGTTTATTTATTGACCACATATAACGGAGGTATTTTCTAGGAGTCTTACAACAATATAAAGCAGTGGCTGCAGGAAATCGACCGCTATGCCAGCGAAAATGTCAACAAGCTGCTGGTGGGTAACAAGTGTGACCTCACCACCAAGAAAGTAGTAGACTACACAACAGCCAAGGTGAGTCCACAGGAAACATGCGGAATCGGATACAGATGAACCACAGTACTTGAATTCAGCATGTCGCTAGAGTACACTTTATTATCATCTGTTAGGACACACTGTGTTTTACTTGCAATGGAAGCACCCTACTACTGCAGTCAGACTGGTTGACATGTGTCTCACCCTCCTCAAGGAATTTGCTGACTCCCTATCCATCCCTTTCCTCGAGACCAGTGCTAAGAACGCAACCAACGTGGAGCAATCCTTTATGACCATGGCGGCTGAGATTAAGAAGCGCATGGGGCCCGGGGCCACGACAGGAGGAGACAAACCCAACCTTAAGATTGATAGCACCCCAGTAAGGCAGTCTGGAGGAGGATGCTGTTAGGACTGCCCTGTACCCTCCTCTCAACTCCAGAGGCCCAGGGGTAGAGTGACAGTACTGGGGTGGAGCTGAGAGAACAGGAAAATATGGTGATGGAGGTGGTGGGACTGACTGACATTTTTTTCATTATTTTTTTCTTCTCATCTTGACCTATGCCCATAATTAAGTGAGAAAGATTTGTGCCCAAGGAGCAGTCCCCCCCCCCACTCTTTTTATTCACAAATATGCACAGAATTGGAAACATCTTTGAAAATTGTGGTTGGCGTTGTTAGGCATGAAAAATGTTTTTAGCTATTCAAGCACTAATCCAGTATCTATCTGTAGCACTGGCTGTTTAAACACACACACACACGTGGTCCAAGGAAATCATGGATGTTCTTTCAACTATGGCTGAGTACATAACTACCCTTTATGGCCTTTGTGGTTCCTAGTCAGACTGCTGATCGTTGAATGTGAGAAGGTGAAATAAGAGGACCATTGTGCCAGTTAAACCAGAGGTTTTATGGACACACTCCAGAGGAAAAATAGTGAAGACGAGTGCTGTTTGTGTCATCTGTCCTTTCGGGAATTGAGATTCAGATTTGGAAGTTGTCATTGGGCCCAAGCGCATAATATATAGGTTGTAATAGGGTTGCTGTTGAGGAGAAAGAGAAGACTGGGTGAAGTAAATAACAGGCTTTCTATCAAAACAAAGTTCACAAAGTGGGGACAACATGGCAAATGGAAATCTGCAATCACGGCGTCCACATCTTTAATGTCTGTTTTAATCGTCGTTATATAATACTATTATTACATGGTGGTTTTACTACTGTGATTTTGTTTTGATTCTCTCTTCTAATCGAGACTGTGTGTAAGCAGTAAGTGTGTTATTGTTTTGATTCTCTCTTCTAATCGAGACGGTGTGTAAGCAGTAAGTGTGTTATTGTTTTGATTCTCTCTTCTAATCGAGACGGTGTGTAAGCAGTAAGTGTGTTATTGTTTTGATTCTCTCTTCTAATCGAGACGGTGTGTAAGCAGTAAGTGTGTTATTGCTGTTTGATGAATTAGAGCATAACCGAAGTTCAACTGCATTTGGTTCTTTCTGTCTGGAGTGGTAGCTGGCTGTAAGCATCAGGTGTTTTCAGGCATGTCCAATCCTTTAGCGTTGAGTTTGATCTCAAGTCACAATGCTCCTGTACCAGTACCATCAGACCTTTTACATGCTCACTATAATACCGTATGGACACCCTCTGGTTGATAAGGTAACATATTATTACAGTACTAACTCAACCATGCCATTAGTCACCATGGTCCAGCATTGCAACAAGGTTTGGATATTTGTTAGACAATATTTTGGGGAGAGTATGGCACATTACATAGCCTGCCACAGTTGTTTTCACGTTTAACTGCTTCCTCAAACTTTTAGTTTCGGATATGTCTATTCTAATGACATGTTCGGGGGAAAGAGAGAGAATGGACCTCGGAGGAAAAAAAAAAATCACCAGCGTCTCAAATTAGTATGGGATTTCAAGCAAGAGGAACACTTGCTTTCCTGAGTAAATACTGTAGAGCTGATGACTGTCTGGGAATTCCACTTTCTTAAGCATCACCGTTGATATCCTTGCCTTTTTGATGAAGAAGTATCTTGCGATTGGTTGGTAAACACACAAAGGTTGCTGGGTTTTTCCATTTAGTGAAATTTAACCCATTTAAATAGTTGGCTTCGTTAATATATTCTCTCTGGTTTACATTTCCCCTTTAAATGACAAATAGATTATTTCTAATCCACTAATTCAATCATTTGGCTTTTGGTCAGGGAAGCGATATAATGGAAAGATTGCGGCACGATGGTTATTTCTTCTTTGCTGTGGACGATGTAACATGCTCTTAATGCCCAGATAATATTGGGAGTCCATAGTAATAAAGTATATTGTTATTATTGCCATTATTGTGTGTTTACTGTGTATCTGTTTTGTACATATTTTTTCAGGTGAATGTGATACCTGTAATGACCAGTAGAGGTCAGTCAGCACAGAAACAATAGCTCGTCTGAGAGTTTTACAACATTTGACATCAGAGAGTTGTGCATGCTCATGTTGTTCCTCTTCTAGCTCTCGTAGGCCTACCCCGTTTCATGGCAGGGAATGACTTGAAAACAGCATGATCTCTACACCCATATGCCACAAGGATGATTAATGTAAAGATAGTTTCTCAATGCTGGATGGAGTGTGCAGGGTGTCCATTCTATCCTGTTCATTTCTAGCCTGTTCTTACATATAAGTAATTGCCAAAATAAAGGAAACACTGGAGTAAATTAGGAATACAAAGTCTATTGAAAGCAGGTGGTTCCTGAGTCAATTAAGCAGTTAACATCCCATCCTGTTTAAGGTCATGTGTAAAAATTCCCAGTTTACCATTATTTTGTCTATCATGGCTAGAAGAAGATTTCTCAGTTACTTTGAAAGAGGGGTCTCAAAGGAGAATAGGGGGTTTAAAGTGTGTGTGTGTGTGCTAGTCACCAGATCAATGCAATTGAACACTAATGGGAGATTCTGGAGCAGAGCCTGAGACAGCGTTTTCCATCAACAAAACACCAAATGGTGGAGTTTCTCGAGGAAGAAAGTCGCATCACTCTAATAGAGTTCCAGACACTTGTAGAATCTATGCCAAGGCTTGAGCTGTTCTGGGGGCTCGTGGTAGCGCACCGCCCTATTAAGACACTTTATGTTGGTGTTTCCTTTATTTTGGCAGTTACCTGTATGTGGACGAGCAAACTACAGTACCAACTGGTACCTGTGTGGACTGGGTCACAGTTGTCTGTCCATAGTGTAATATTGTGTAGTATTCAGTGTTTCCCCTATATGCATTTAGCTAAATTGTTGCCAGCACTGGGGGGAAAAAAGGTATATATTTGTTATAATGTAGACGTATATATGTATGCCCCAGGAAGACTCCCTTCTCACCATAGCAGTGAGCCTGTTTTACATTCTACTTCCCACTAGGGGCGCAACTATAGTTTTAGAAGTGGAGGTTGGATAAACACTCCAAACAGCCTACCCAACCACTCGGAGGCGTCCGTATGGTCCTGAAGTACACCGTTGGCTCGTTTTGTATCACATTCCAATGAGGAAAATGCAATTTCAGAATCATGTCCTCCCCCTGTCCGCAGTGAAAGTTGTGCCCCTGCTTCCCACACTAATAAATGTGAAAGTATGAAACCATGCTATTTTACAACAGTCTAAATCTGAAACATTAGTCAGGGTGATAATTGCTGGTACAGTAGGATCTGCTGTAGCCTATGAAATTCTCAACTGCATTCTGATGTCTTCTTGGTCCCCTGGCCCAGTCAGCTATGGAAAACCCCACATAAATTAGATCAGGCCTTGGTGAGTTTGATCAAGCATGCATAAGCGTCAATATGTCTGTTGGCATGCTACTGTCAGTGTTGGTGTGTAAGTTATCCAGAGTTGGCCTGGTGTTAGTAAGTCTGTGCAGTGTGTCGGTGTTGATACGACCACGAGTGCATGTGTTTATTGTACCCATCACAATACTCACCCTGCTGCAGACCCCCAGGTCCTGGGCGGGTGTGTGGGGGGGAACCTGGTGTGGCCGAGGAACCAGGTGGTGGCACCACTGATTGAGTAACTGGTGTTCTGGGCCTGTATGCTGCCCATGCTAGTGCCCTGCACTGGACCCACCACTGCCATCTTCATCGTTCCTCTCTTCTTTGGCGTGGGTAGAGCAATGCAGCTTATAGACATTAGTAGACTGCTTGACATTTCCACCATTATTACTATGCCCATCTCTGTTTCACATCAACACTTGCAGCCCATTTCCACCATGTTCTTGAACAGCTGCACCTCTAAGAAGACACGTTGGCAGTTATCCTGCTCTCTGCACGTAAGGCAAACAGTTACAGAAGCCTTGAAACCAGACATGTTTAATACACGCATGCGCTTCAAAATACAAATATATGGTGCCTTCTGAAAGTATTCCGACTCCTTGACCTTTTCCACAATTTGTTACGTTACAGCCTCTTTCTAAAATGTATTGAATAAATGTTTTTCCTCATCAATCTACACACAATACCCAATAATGACAAAGTGAAAACAGGTTTTTAGACATTTTAGAAAATGTATAAAAAAACGATTTAAAAAAATGAAATACCTTATTGACAAAGGTATTCAGACCCTTTGCTATGAGACTCGAAATTGAGCTCAGGTGCATCCTGCAGTCCACAATCATCTCCTTTGTCTTGATCGCGTTGAGGGAGAGGTTGTTGTCCTGGCACCACACGGCTTGGTCTCTGACCTCCTCCATATAGGCTGTCTCATCGTTGTTGGTGATCAGGCCTACCACTGTTGTGTCATCGGCAAACTTAATGATTGTGTTGGAGTCATGCCTGGCCGTGCAGTCATGAGTGAACAGGGAGTACAGGAGGGGGCTGAGCACGCACCCCTGAGGGGCTCCTGTGTTGAGGATCAGTGTGGCAGATGTGTTGTTACCTACCCTTACCACCTGGGGGTGGCCCGTCAGGAAGTCCAGGATCCAGTTGCAGAGGGTGGTGTTTAGTTCCAGGGTTCTTAACGTATTGATGAGCTTTGAGGGCACTATGGTGTTGAACGCTGAGCTGTAGTCAATTAATAGCATTCTCACATAGGTGTTCCTTTTGTCCAGGTGGGAAAGGGCAGTGTGGAGTGCAATAGAGATTGCATCATCTGTGTATCTGTTGGGGTGGTATGCAAATTGGAGTGGGTCTAGGGTTTCTGGGATAATGGTGTTGTGTGCCTTGACCAGCCTTTCAAAGCACTTCATGGCTACAGACGTGAGGGCTACGGGTCGGAAGTAATTTAGGCAGGTTACCTGAGTGTTCTTGGGCACAGGTACATGTGGTCTACATAAACATGTTGGTATTACAGACTCGGACAGGGAGAGGTTGAAAATGTCAATGAAGACACTTGCCAGTGCATGCTCAGAGTACACATCCTGGTAATACACCTGGCCCTGCGGCCTTGTGAATGTTGACCTGTTTAAAGGTCTTACTCAACATCTACGGAGAGTGGGATCACACAGTCGTCCGGAACAACTGATTCTCTCATGCATGTTTCAATGTTACTTACCTCGAAGCGAGCATAGAAGTAATTTAGCTCGTCTGGTAGGCTCGCAAATAGTTCGGGTAGCCATTTAATTGCATGTTCATGAGTCTTATGGCTTGGGGGTAAAAACTTTTGAGAAGTCTTTTTGTCCTAGACTTGCCACTCCGGTATCGCTTGCCATGCGGTAGTAGAGAGAACCGTCTATGACTGGGGTGGCAATTTTTAGGGCCTTCCTCTGACACCGCCTGGTGTAGAGGTCCTGGATGGCAGGCAGCTTAGCCCCAGTGATGTACTGGGCCGTACGCACTACCCTCTGTAGTGCCTTGAAGTCGGAGGCCGAGCAATTGCCGTACCAGGCAGTTGTCGTGTCTTTGGCTATGCCGGATTAAGTGATATGACATGCTATTCTATAAAATAATTTCTCTGTCATTAATATTACCTGATTGAGCTAATCATGTAAATGTAATTAACTAGAGAGTCGGGCACCACAAAATAATATTTATAGAGCTGTTATCTTCCGAATAAACTCTTAAATACCTAGTAATATTTTACATCAATAGCCGTCAATATCAATTGTCATCTTAATTCGGGCTCATCTGAAAGTTGTAAATTATTTTATCTGCACGAACCCTGGCTAACAATTTGAATCAGCAATACAAAATTGGGTTTAATTATTTATTTACTAAATACCTAACTAATTACACATACACACAATTAATCAATTACAAATTACGTCATAAAGGAAAACGTCTCTAGCGGGCGGAACAGATATGACAGCTTGTTACACAAAGGAAAAGGGGCTGGGTTTGAGTGAAAGAGCGGGAGACTGAGGAACACAGGGAAAAGCTGTGCTATCATAAATACAGTGTCTTATGCATTCTAAATTACTGCCCATTTGGAAAAGGAAAATGCAATAAATATTTACTCTGAGCTGCGCTTCAGTAGATGGAAGGCCGTGTTCCAAACCGAGTCCTTTGAAGAATGTCTCTGGTGGTCAATAGCATATGTTGTAGTAACATTGTTGTGTGGTAGACGGGATACTCTGTCTGTTCCTTCCTAACCTGCGTTTGCAAGCTGCGGTTGCTAACTCAACGGCTAGGAGATATCACTTCTGTAGTGAATAAGAGTTCAAAGTTCATAACATTCGCAACCAAAGCTCACGCTTATGTTGGCTTCATTCTGTAGTTATTATCTGAACCATTCTGACATAGGACCGTCGTCCTCACGTCCTCGGAACAGGAAGTTATGTTCTTGTCAAGGCTTTATATAGGAAGGGAGAAATGGGGTGTGTTTCATAGTTTACAACCTCTGTCTCTTCACGTGGGCGGGACACTGAGTGAGCGGCAATATCTTATGAAAACCCACATCTCACATTTTAGAAACTAAAATCACATTTCATCCCATCACAAATAATTTCAAATTCAAACATTTAAATTGAACAACAATTCCATGTGAATCTGATAACTCTGATGTGTAGACTTTCCACTGTAGAGTTTGTCATCTTATCATTGATGAGAATGTCTCAGATGACAACCGAACTGACATCATATTCATTAAGTACCACCGCATATGTTCAATTGTTCGGATTACCAGAATATAGTTAATTCCCCACATTCTGATGTTCCCAGAATCTCTGTTAACCAAAGGTTTTTTTAAATGTAACCTCAGTAGGGTAGAGAGAGGATAAAGGGGGGAAGAGGTATTTATGACTGTCATAAATCTATCCCCCAGGCCAACGTGATGGCACAGTGATGGAACCAGTCAGGATGCTCTCGATGTTGCAGCTGTAGAACCTTTTGAGGATCTGAGGACCAATGCCAAATCTTTTTAGTTTCCTAAGGGGGAATCTTTTTTTATTTTACCTTTATTTTATTAGGCAAGTCAGTTAAGAACAAATTCTTATTTTTAATGACGGCCTAGGAACAGTGGATTAACTGCCTGTTCAGGGGCAGAACAACAGATTTGTACCTTGTCAGCTCGGGGATTCGAACTTGCAACCTTTCGGTTAATAGTCCAACGCTCTAACCACTAGGCTACCCTGCCAAATATACTTTGTCGTGCCCTCTTCACGACTGTCTTGGTGTGTTTGGACGATTCTAGTTTGTTGGTGATGTGGATACCAAGGAACTTGAAGCTCTCCACCTGCTCCACTACAGCCCCATCGATGAGAATGGGGCGTGCTCGGTCCTCCTTTTCCTGTAGTCCACAATCATTTCCTTAGTCTTGGTTACGTTGAGGGATAGGTTGTTATTCTGGCACCACACGGCCAGGTCTCTGACCTCCTCCCTGTCTCGTCATTATCAGTGATCTGGCCTACCACTGTTGTGTCATCTGCAAACTTAATGATGGTGTTGGAATCGTGCCTGGCCATGCAGTCGAGGATGAACAGGGAGTACAGGAAGGGACTGAGCACGTACCCCTGGGGGGCTCCAGTGTTGAGGATCAGCGTGGCAGATGTGTTGTTACCTACCCTCACCACCTGGGGGTGACCCGTCAGGAAGTCCAGGATCCAGTTGCAGAGGGAGGTGTTTAGTCAGTGTGGACTACTGCGCTCCAGTCCCGTCTTGGTCCTGGAGGGCAACAGTGTATATTAATCAAAACAATGCTGGGTAGAATATCAGCCACCAGATGTATTTTTCTGTTGTTGAAAAGACAGTAAAATGTGATAACAACCAAGCTGTGCAAGAGCAGACATTTGTCGAATGTGTTTAAATATTTCCTGTGTCTTGTGCTATTGGAAACCCTGCTCTCCCAGTACAATGCACAAAGGCTGCTGTTCACTGACCCTGTGTCATGTACATTTTTCTCTAAATGGACTGGAATGTTATACTCTGTGGTTATTTTCCTTCTTCCTGAGTGTAAGGCATGGGTTTAGCAGCTGACAGTTTCTGCCCAAGGTGTCTTGTCATCTGAGTGGGTTCACATAAAAACCACACTTATCAATTGACGTGGGTTCAAAACGACAGAAATATGTTTTTGAGTGTCTCTAAATGGACTCAGAAGCATTGGTTTAAGATGGTTTCAGTTCGAAAACGAGTATTTCCATTCTGTCTGTTTTCTCAGTATTGAGAGAACTCAAGATCCAGGAAACTTTCATTCCAGCGTCCTCATGAGGCACTGTGGCAACAGCACAAGGTCAAAGACGCCGCATCACAGAGAAGTAACTGGAGACTGCCTGGAGTGTATTAACATACGGCAACCGCCAAGCTCCGCTAATAGCCAGTTCACAGGCCAAGGGCCCCCAGAGACATCCCAGTGATCCACAGGCAGAGGGTTCAGGACCACAAGCAGAGATCAGTGGGGTGTGTATGTGAGCATGTACATGCTTCTCTGTGCATGAGGTCTTGTTAAAAAAAAAAAAGAACAATAATGGCAGATATAAATAAATGTCCCCTCCCCTATTATATGAATGAGAGAGAGAGGTTAAGAGGCATACAGATGTTAAACAAATCAAGACAGAACTGTCAATACAATCAAGAGAGCTCTGTCAACCCCTGTCAAACAATAAAACAATTATCTGGGATATTTAAAAATCTAGAATGTTGAATCACTTGGTAAGAATTATGCAAAGCTAGCACAACATATTATTTAGACAGAAAAGTTTCGTAATGGTCAAGGACCATCGAATATTATTCCAGAACCAACCATTTACATGAGTCATTTAGCAGATGCTCTTGTCCAGAGCGACCCCCCCCCCCTTCCCCCCCTTTTCTTTAGAGGGAAAGTCCGTGGACTTTTTTCCCCCACAGGCAACCATCAATAGTCTGAGGCTTATCAATAGTCTGAGGATTTGATTTCCGTAAAGCTTTAATGTGCCATTTCACCTCCTATTGTTAATGCATTTACCATGATCCATTCACATAGACATTTTATAGTCCTTCGCGTAGTCCTTTTTGGCCTTTTCTTTCCAGCCCTCAGAAAGGCACAGAAGGACACACGGATGATCGTGAAATATGGAAAAACTGAGGCTCTGGTAAATGAATGATCTATGAGTCATTTTGTACCCAGAATATTCTCTTACTGCAGTGATTCCTTTCGATATGACTTAAGAGAGGAGGAATGATCGCCATTTGAAAAGGACAGCAACAGAATATGTTACTGCTTTTGCTTACAGTTGTAATGATTTGCACATGTAAATCTGTCTGGCTGGACTCACTGTAAAATCACCGAAGTGATACATCTCCAAACGTTAATCGCGGCATCATACTGTAGCGTTGTGAAATAAAATATGCTCAACTGTGAGTACAGAACGTACAGAACTATAAAGATTAGATAAGCATTTCAGCAAGAGCCCCGTCGCAGATGTGTTGACAAAATCCCGTGTGGAGAAGAGGTGGCGATAATAATCAGAACGTTTCAATGAACTCTTCACGGGTGTCTGAACGACAGAACAAATCAGTCTCTGGGAGAGTACTGCTCAAAGTAGGGCAATCTTTATCAATCTTAGCCACCCACTGATACACAAACACAGATCAAGTATTTACATCATTTCCCACCAAAGATAAGTCTTAATAGCTAAAAAAAATGTTGATGAAGGAAACAGATATATCATTAATGTGTTGGACAGAGATTTCAGTGTTGGCCCAGGAATCGGATTATTTTCCCCTGTTAAAAAAACACTGCAACTATCCGGGACGTATTAAGCACTGTAACGGGAGGAGGTTCTCCATTTCCACCTCTTTGCGCAAGAATTGAGACTGAACAGAGTTAAGACTGGAGGAAAACATCTGCCATTCTGGTATCTGTCATCTCAGCACTCAAAACACTTACACTATAATACGGTCATCCTCTATATGCAGATATAGCCCGGAGCCTCCACTCATCTCTCCTAGCAGGAAGCCAGGGGGGCTTCAACCCCGCTGTAGCTGGACTACATGTATTTGTACTCTCACACTAGGCTGTATCTGCAGCCTTAGATAGCTGTGTGGACCATATAGATTCTATCATTTACATGTAATTCTATGGTGTAGACATTTCCTATAGTGATAAATAGGTCCTATTAGGGAGCTCATTATAGCTCTATTATGTTGACACGCCACCCTGATGGGACGTCTATGCACCCCCGTCATTAACAGCAGGAACCCGGGGTAATAAACAGGGAATTCCACAATGGACACATTAACTCCATGAAACTACTGTTCGCGGTCAAGGTTTCAATGTTGAATGAGTGTTTTGAATTTTGAATGTGAATGTGGATTTTTTGTTTGTGAAAGAGTGATTCCCTGGAAACATTTTCTTATTAATTGCAAACTGTTTGAGACAGTGTGTGGATATAATTATTCATTTTTTCCTTTACTCCATACCAAAATCAATGGGAATTTGTTCCCTTCCATTAGTTGACCATATGGCTTTAGTTAATTGTTTCAGTATGTCTAATGGGAGTCTCCAGCGGCAGGGTTGGGGAGTTACTGATTACATGTAAAGTTGCATGTAATCTGATTACAAAACAAATGTAATCAGTTAAGTTACCAGCTAAAATATTGTAATCCCATTACAGATACTTTTGAAAAACTAGATGATTACTTCTTGGATTACTTTTTTATTCAGATAGGATGAAAATATACATTTGACACATTTCTGTTTTCTCAATGACATTCAGTTCAATTCAAACCTGCTGATTAGAAGGTCCTGCGTAGATTTTATTTTCAACCAGCAATTATCAGGAGATAACACTGGTCAACGTTTTCCACACGTTTACAGTTCATCAACTGTTGTACATTATGATATGAACACAACAAAAACATAATTTTTTGACTGGGCCTTTAAGGGACATTCGACTTAACGTCTTATCCCTGTGCCTATCAGTCTTTTATTTAGATTATTATTGAATTTCAAGTCAAATTCACAATATTTTCCTTCTTCTTTGTATATATCTCCAATCATGTGTTTTAAAAATGGCGCCGGGGAGAAGGCAGATGTTTTACGTGTCCCCAGCCGATTGTGTTTTTGTTAGTTTATTTGCGTTTTTTGTAACTTATTTTGTATATATTGTTGCCACTATCGTCTCTTATGACCGAAAATAACTTCTGGACATCAGGACTGGGATTACTCATCACGGACTGGCAGAATATTTATTTTCCTTTAAGGAGTCTGACGAGCCCGACGCAAACTATATACTGCTTTCTCGGGAATAGGCCCAGATCCTCGTGATTTGCATGGAGAGGCGGCGGAGAAAAAGGAATAAACCCCCACTTCCTTCCATTCTGCTAGCAAACGTGCAATCTTTGGAGAATTTTTTTTAATTAAACGCGCAAGATTAAACTACCAACGGGACATTCAAAACTGTAATATCTTATGCTTCACGGAGTCGTGGCTGAACGACGACACTATCAACATACAGTTGGCTGGTCATACGCTGTACTGGCAAGGATAGAACAGCGGCGCCTGGCAAGACAAGGGACCGAGGGCTATGTATTTTTGTAAATAACAGCTGGTGCACGATATATAGTATCTCATGATAAGCTGTAGAACACTGTCAAGGCCGTCGAAGGAAGTAGACCAAAGAGCAGCATTGTGAGCGTACATTTGACTTTATTTTAAAAGGTCGCCAACAAAACAACAAACGAAGGAAACAACCGTGACGCTTACAGGGCTAAGTGCCACAAACATAGTTAACTACCCACACTGAAAGAAGGGAAAAAGGGCTACCTAAGTATGATTCCCAATCAGAGAAAACGATAGACAGCTGTCCCTGATTGAGAACCTTACCTGGCCAAAACACAGAAATAAAGAAACCTAGAAAACAAAAAATAGAATGCCCACCCCACATCACACCCTGACCTAACCAAATAGAGAGATAAAACGGCTCTCAAAGGTCACGTGATTTCTTAACGGCTCTCTGGATTTCTTACCTCTCCTGCACATTACTTTGTCTACCTTTTAAACTCTCCTTAATATTGTTTTGCATTTTCCTATGTGCAAATAAATAAATACAAATACATTAATTAAAATAAGGGGAAAGTAATCCAAACGTAACTTAAAGTAATCCGATTACATTGCTGAGTTTGAGTCATCCGAAAGATACATTACTGATTACAATTTTTGGACAGATAACTGGTAACGGATTACACTTAAAAAGTAACCTACCCAACCCTGCCCGGCGGCTTGTACGTGGTGCCTGGAAGCCAAAGTAAAGGACATGGGCGAGGGTATTGGTGGTCTGACCAATACAAGAAAACAGCACTTCACATCGATACAAGATGTGTGAATTTGGGCATCAACTTCATCCTTAGTCAGAAAAGTCTAGGGTTAAGAGACACGTCAAGTAGCATATAGAAATAGGAAATGATTAATAATCGATGATAAAAAAACAAATGTCTTCTTCGCAGCAGGGTAGCCTAGCGGTTAGAGTGTTGGACTAGCAGCCGAAAGGTTGTAAGTTCAAATCCCCGAGCTGACAAGGTACAAATCTGTCGTTCTGCCCCTGAACAGGCAGTTAACCCACTGTTCCTAGGCCGTCATTGAAAATAAGAATTTGTTCTTAATTGACTTGCCTAGTTAAATAAAGGTAAAAAAATATATTTAAAAAATACCAAAACTAGAAAGATCAATTGAGAATACAGAGACTCAGAGTATGTCTGCTGAACAACTGAAAACAGACTGGGACAGAGTACCTGCGCTATATTAATATCTTCAGGGTTCCTTCATACAGTAGGACTAGCTGAACAAAGGCCAGACAACCAGCCATCAATAACTTTAAAAGGCCTTAGCACTGCACTGCACACCAGACAAGGTCTGAGGTATGTGTAAATTGGCTACCAGGTCCATGGAGACGGAGGCAGCACATGGTTTACACATTAAGGAGCAATAACTTGCACTATGCGTGTGTCAGTGGTGAGGAGAGAAGGTCACACCTGGGACCTATTCAATTGGATGATGTCTCAACGTATTTACTGTACATAGAAGAGGACTATACACATACTGTATATGTGTCTTAAAGCGCAATGGCTACACTGTTCTACCAAGCAAAAAGGCAGTAACTGCTCATAGCATGGAACTGATAAAAATGGCTTTTTATTTACCTTCGGTTTCAAATCAAAGTCCAATCAAATCTTATTAAGTCACGTGCGCTGAATACAACAGGTGTAGTAGACCTTACAGTGAAATGCTTACTTACTTACGAGCCCCTAACCAACAATGCAGTTTCAAAAAAATACAGATAAGAGTAAGGAGATAAAAAAGTAACAAGCAATTAAAGAGCAGTAGTGAAATAATAGAGTCAATGTGCAGGGGCACTGGTTATTTGAGGTAGTATGTACATGTAGGTAGAGTTTACCACAGTTTCACCTTAACTTTATGCAGTGACATTAACTCGTGAACTCAATGACATTAACTCATTTTCAACCAAATTAGCAGTTACTGCCTTTTTGCTTGGTAGGGCAGTAATAGTGTAATCGGCCATAAAGTTGAGAGGAAGCCCAATACTATTTCATCAGAAGGGGACCCTAGTGATTCTAGTATATTCTGTATAGAATGTATTCTCTTCAACGTTGAGTGGATAACCCTGTCTGTTCTATCTATTGCAATTCTAAAATGCAGCTCCAGAAGTCCTTGCAGAAAAAGGCAACGGCTGGGTTCTGGCTGGATATGGAAGCAGGAGGAGCTAACAGATCTGAGACTCTCATGCAGACTAATTGAAAAGCCAGGAGAAGCAAGAGAAAGAGAAGGAGAAAGAGCAAGCCCTGCCACATACAATCTCTCTTTCCTCTGTCTGAGAGCTGCACCAGAGAGGTCCGCATGGGTCTCTGGGCTCTGTCTGAGAGCTGGTCAGATGTATTATGTCCTTGTGTCCTCCCGTCTGCTTTTAGTGCAACGGCAAGGTCAAGAGGAGAGATGTGGGGCTGAAGCCCCCTGCATGTTTTGTCAGTGTCCCAGAGGGTTAGAGTTAGATAGTCTAGTCTAGTGTGCACTTGGGCAGATGTTCGCTCTTAGTGGTTTAATTGTTTTTACCATTCCTATTGGTTGCCTAGTTGATTCATAGATTGATCCAAGACGAGTTTGGGGGGGGGACAGGTCTGGTGACTATACCTTCTCTCCACACTGTAGCCTATATACCATTCCAACATGGAATACCTCAACATGCAAACACCATCAGATATACTTGATGGCAAGAAGTGCACTGGGTTAGTCAGATTTTATGAAATATAGGAGAACATATTAACTGGAAGGATGTTCACTCTCACGGGACAGATTGCCAAAAATAACTAACTGAAAGCCACACCCCCAATAAGCCACGAATATGACTGAGACATATGTCACTGTGCTTCTATGGCTATATGCACTATGCCACTGCCTATTGGATATGTTAATTTAGAGGGCCGATTCAGGCTTAGAAATGTATGCTTTCCTACCCACTTCTCAGTATTTGGTATTAAAACTTATCTTATTCAGTCACGTAAAGTGCTCTGCAAGTGTGGCTATCTTGCGCGCTCTGAATTACATTTCATTCAATCGCCGAAAACCCTCTGGCCAACAGATTTTCTCGTGGATTTTCAATAGGGTTTCCAGTACATTTATCTTAATTAAGCAATCCCTTTAAATACGGTGTACCTTTTAGTTCGAATTTTGTTGACAGACTCGCTAGACTATATCGTGAGAACGGGTTCAGAATATTAGGGATCATTTAAAGATAGACATCTAAATATATGCATATTCGTCTCCGTTTCAGTACCAATTGGTTGATTTAAAAAATAGTCTGATCTTGTAGATTATTTAGGTTTAGGAAAGTATTTTTGAACCATTAAAAAAACAGGTTTGGAGAGCCTTTACCACAGGAAAGAAAGAAAACGGTGGTATGATTCATTCTGAAAATGTATCCATTCAGTTCTTCAACCCATTGTAAAGTTGGAAAATTAGTGTACATATCATTCCTATAGGGAGAATAGTGTACAATAGTTGGTTATGCTCTTGTCTATTGCCTGCACTAACCATGGGACTGTATGATGACACGGCCAAGTATTGCACCGTGTTTCGAGTTCAAACTGTTCCTGCTTGGTTTGCATTGGGTTACATTGGGTCCATAACAATTGAAATAGCCTACATGTTTTTATATATTATGAACTGTTACAAATGATCCTCGGCAACAACGAAACGGACGCGACAGCGTTTACAGAAGAAGAAAATGAAGGTAAACGAAAGAATGGAATTAAATGGAATGATAATGTAGGCTATACCAACTGAAGGGAACTAACAGTAGATTGGAAGTTGAATATGTGTGGTTATTAGTCATACTGATATGTGTCGTTATTGGTCTATACTGATAGTGGCTAATATTGAACATGTTACTAATTGGAAAAAGAGAAAGTCAGGGTAGCCTATAATTAAGACATTCGAGAGTGCCCATCCCTGCAAATGAAAAGGCCTTACGATTTAAATTATGCATAATGGCACAGCATTTCATAAACTTTACTGTGGGGAAGTTGATACGTTGATACACTACCATTCAAAAGATTGGTGTCATTTAGAAATGTCTTTGTTTTGGAAAGAAAAGCACATTTTTTTGTCCATAAAAAAAAACATAAAATTGATCAGAAATACAGTGCAGACATTGTTCATGTTGTAAATGACTATTGTAGCTGGAAACGGCTGCTTTTTAATGGAATATCTACATAGGTGTACAGCGGCCCATTATCAGCAACCATCACTCCTGTGTTCCAATGGCACGTTGTGTCAAGTTTATAATTTTAAAAGACTCAGTGATCATTAGAAAACCCTTTTGCAATTATGTTAGCACAGCTGAAAACTGTTGTCCTGATTAAAGAAGCAATAAAACTGGACTTCTTTAGACTAGTTGAGTATCTGGAATACAGTTCGAATACAGGCTCAAAATGGCCAGAAACAAATAACTTTCTTCAGAAACTCGTCAGTCTATTCTTGTTCTGAGAAATGAAGGCTATTCCATGCGAGAAATTGCCAAGAAACTGAAGATAACGTACAACGCTGTGTACTACTCCCTTCACAGAACAGTGGAAACTGTCTCTAACCAGAATAGAAAGAGGAGTGGGTGGCCCCGGTGCACAACTGAGCAAGAGGACAAGTGCATTAGTGTCTAGTTTGAGAAACAGACACCTCACAAGTCATCAACTGGCAGCTTCATTAAATAGTTCCCAAAAACACCCGTCTCAACGTCAACAGTGAAGAGGTGACTCCGGGATGCTGGCCTTCTTGGCAGAGTTCCTCTGTCCAGTGTCTGTGTTTTTTAAGCATCTTAATCTTTTCTTTTTATTGGCCAGTCTGAGATATGGCTTTTTCTTTGGCCAGCTTCCCGGAGTCGCCTCTTCACTGTTGACGTTGAGACTGGTGTTTAGCTCTTTTCCAGTTGTAAATTACAGTGCATGGAGAATGTTATTATTTCTACAGAAAAAAAAAAGATCTGTAAATGCATTTTCCCACTTGGAACTGGTAGGTTCACTAGATGTTATTCATGGTTTCCTCTTGGGTAAAGGTAGTGGAACTATTAGTGAATTAAATCAAGATTAGAATACGGTCTGTGTTGACAGATCTCCGCCTCACCTTCATATATTCAATCTCCATCCCGAATGAATAGCAGGTGAATAGCATGCTATCCTCATGCTTAAGATCAGAATCCACATAGAGAGAAACGTGCATAAAAACGTAATTACGGGGCCTCCCGAGTGACACAGAAGGCTAAGGCACTGAATCGCAGTGCTAGAGGTGTCACTACACACCCGGGTTTAATCCCGAGCTGTATCACAACCGGCAGTGATCGGGAGTCCCATAGGGCAGCGCACAATTGGCCCAGCGTTGTCCGGGTTAGGGGAGGATTTGGCCAGGGGGCGCTTTACTTGGCTCACTGCGCTCTAGTGACTCATTGTGGCGGGCCCAGGGCCTGCAGGCTGACCTCTGTCGTCAGTTGAATGGTGTTTCCTCCGACACATTGGTGCAGCTGGTTTCTGGGTTAACCAGGCGCGGTTTGGTGGGTCATGTTTTGGAAGACGCATTGCTCGACCTTCGCCTCCTGAGCCCTTTGGGGAGTTGCAGCAATGAGACAAGATTGAAATTGGGGAAGTAAAAAAGGGGTAAAATACAAAAAATACATTGAATTACGTTCCATTTAAGAGGGCTTAACTCGGGTCGGAATCCACCCTTTAACAAGAAAGATAATTTAGTGCCTTTATCAGAGTCAACACACCTATATTTTTGCTATCTCCTCTCAGCCTGGTGAATATTAGGAGATTACCGACGCCGGAGATGAGAAGCAGGTACGGCGAGTTGAACATTTAACGTAGGTGAGACATGGAACAGGACAAGAACAGCGTCAGAACCAGGTAACAAATGACATACGAACATTAATGCAGCAGCGGTGAACAGATGGAGAACCGACAAATATAGCGGAGGTAATAAACAGGTGATAGAGTCCAGGTGAGTCCAATAAATCGCTGATGCGTGTGACGAGGGAAGGCAGGTGTGCGTAATGATGGTGGCAGGAGTATGTAATGCAGGGCACCCTGGCACCCTCAAGCGCCAGCGAGGAAGAGCGGGAGCAGGCGTGACAGAGATGAGCAATAAAATTGTAAATGCTCCTTTTTGCTCCATGGAAAATGTATAGAATTGCAGGAAATGAGCTTTAAAACAGCTACATTTGATCTTTTCCCCATGACAAAATGTGTACAATTGCAGGAAGTTAGCTGCTTTTTGTTGGCCCACCCAATTTTTTGCTGATACTGAATCACGTCTACTTCCGGGTTGGAGCGAGCGGTCGCATCGCACTTCGCTCCGCAGGTTGTATAACTTTTTCATTACATTACATTATAGTACAACGGTTGATTTGTCTAATCTTAGCAATTTCTTCTTAGCTAGCTACATAGCCGTCCTTGTATCAGAGATAATTGCATAATTATCGTATTTCGTCGCCCTAACGTAGCCTTCACTGCTATTCGCCCAGCGGCTAGCAAACGCTAGCAAACGCCCACAGATTAGCATCACTGTAGTGCTATTCACTCAACTGAACGACTTGATTAGTTTAGTGTTAGCTAGCTACATAGCTGTCTTTGTTTCCAAGATAATTGTGTAGTTTAGAGTGTGTAGTCTTGGAGTGATTATCTTAATTTACCGAGGTTCGCTGGCCAGCTATTTGTCGTCCTTAACGTAGGAGACTCTGCTAGCTAGCCAACAGCTAACAGCTAACAGCTAGCCAACGTCACCACACACACGTCTACTGAATCGAATTCAACAACCCGGTCGCAGTCACAGGTAGTATCACATTTTCATTTCATTACAGTACAACGGTTTGATTTGTTTGATCGTAGCTAGCTACATAGCTAGCTACATAGCCGTCTTTGTTTCAAAGATAATTGTGTAGTCTAGAGCGATTTTCTAGGTTAGCTAGCCAGCTATTGTCATTCTTTTAACGCAACGTAACGTAAACAACACTGCTAGCTAGCCAGCTAGCCCCGAATAGTAGCACTGTAGAAACTATTACACTCAACGGAACAACTTGATTAGTGTAGTGTCAACAACGCAGCTACTGCCAGCTAGCCTACTTCAGCAGTACTGTATCATTTTAATAATTTTAGTCAATAAGATTCTTGCTACGTAAGCTTAACTTTCTGAACATTCGAGACGTGTAGTCCACTTGTCATTCCAATCTCCTTGCATTAGCGTAGCCTCTTCTGTAGCCTGTCAACTATGTGTCTGTCTATCCCTGTTCTCCCCTCTCTGCACAGACCATACAAACGCTCCACACCGCGTGGCAGCGGCCACCTAATCTGGTGGTCCCAGCGCGTTGACCCACGTGGAGTTCCAGGTCTCCGGTAGCCTCTGGAACTGCCGATCTGCGGCCAACAAGGCAGAGTTCATCTCAGCCTATGCCTCCCTCCAGTCCCTCGACTTCTTGGCACTGACGGAAACATGGATCACCACAGATAACACTGCTACTCCTACTGCTCTCTCCTCGTCCGCCCACGTGTTCTCGCACACCCCGAGAGCTTCTGGTCAGCGGGGTGGTGGCACCGGGATCCTCATCTCTCCCAAGTGGTCTTTCTCTCTTTCTCCCCTTACCCATCTGTCTATCGCCTCCTTTGAATTCCATGCTGTCACAGTTACCAGCCCTTTCAAGCTTAACATCCTTATCATTTATCGCCCTCCAGGTTCCCTTGGAGAGTTCATCAATGAGCTTGATGCCTTGATAAGCTCCTTTCCTGAGGACGGCTCACCTCTCACAGTTCTGGGCGACTTTAACCTCCCCACGTCTACCTTTGACTCATTCCTCTCTGCCTCCTTCTTTCCACTCCTCTCCTCTTTTGACCTCACCCTCTCACCTTCCCCCTACTCACAAGGCAGGCAATACGCTTGACCTCATCTTTACTAGATGCTGTTCTTCCACTAACCTCATTGCAACTCCCCTCCAAGTCTCCGACCACTACCTTGTATCCTTTTCCCTCTCGCTCTCATCCAACACTTCCCACACTGCCCCTACTGGATGGTATCGCGCCGTCCCAACCTTCGCTCTCTCTCCCCCGCTACTCTCTCCTCTTCCATCCTATCATCTCTTCCCTCTGCTCAAACCTTCTCCAACCTATCTCCTGATTCTGCCTCCTCAACCCTCCTCTCCTCCCTTTCTGCATCCTTTGACTCTCTATGTCCCCTATCCTCCAGGCCGGCTCGGTCCTCCCCTCCCGCTCCGTGGCTCGACGACTCATTGCGAGCTCACAGAACAGGGCTCCGGGCAGCCGAGCGGAAATGGAGGAAAACTCCGCCTCCCTGCGGACCTGGCATCCTTTCACTCCCTCCTCTCTACATTTTCCTCCTCTGTCTCTGCTGCTAAAGCCACTTTCTACCATTCTAAATTCCAAGCATCTGCCTCTAACCCTAGGAAGCTCTTTGCCACCTTCTCCTCCCTCCTGAATCCCCCCTCCCTCTCTGCAGATGACTTCGTCAACCATTTTGAAAAGAAGGTCGACGACATCCGATCCTCGTTTGCTAAGTCAAACGACACCGCTGGTTCTGCTCACACTGCCCTACCCTATGCTCTGACCTCTTTCTCCCCTCTCTCTCCAGATGAAATCTCGCGTCTTGTGACGGCCGGGCCGCCCAACAACCTGCCCGCTTGACCCTATCCCCTCCTCTCTTCTCCAGACCATTTCCGGAGACCTTCTCCCTTACCTCACCTCGCTCATCAACTCATCCCTGACCGCTGGCTACGTCCCTTCCGTCTTCAAGAGAGCGAGAGTTGCACCCCCTCTGAAAAAACCTACACTCGATCCCTCCGATGTCAACAACTACAGACCAGTATCCCTTCTCTCTTTTCTCTCCAAAACTCTTGAGCGTGCCGTCCTGGCCAGCTCTACCGCTATCTCTCTCAGAATGACCTTCTTGATCCAAATCAGTCAGGTTTCAAGACTAGTCATTCAACTGAGACTGCTCTTCTCTGTATCACGGAGGCGCTCCGCACTACTAAAGCTAACTCTCTCTCCTCTGCTCTCATCCTTCTAGACCTATCGGCTGCCTTCGATACTGTGAACCATCAGATCCTCCTCTCCACCCTCTCCGAGTTGGGCATCTCCGGCGTGGCCCACGCTTGGATTGCGTCCTACCTGACAGGTCGCTCCTACCAGGTGGCGTGGCGAGAATCTGTCTCCTCACCACGCGCTCTCACCACTGGTGTCCCCCAGGGCTCTGTTCTAGGCCCTCTCTTATTCTCGCTATACACCAAGTCACTTGGCTCTGTCATAACCTCACATGGTCTCTCCTATCATTGCTATGCAGACGACACACAATTAATCTTCTCCTTTCCCCCTTCTGATGACCAGGTGGCGAATCGCATCTCTGCATGTCTGGCAGACATATCAGTGTGGATGACGGATCACCACCTCAAGCTGAACCTCAGCAAGACGGAGCTCCTCTTCCTCCCGGGAAGGACTGCCCGTTCCATGATCTCGCCATCACGGTTGACAACTCCATTGTGTCCTCCTCCCAGAGCGCTAAGAACCTTGGCGTGATCCTGGACAACACCCTGTCGTTCTCAACTAACATCAAGGCGGTGTCCCGTTCCTGTAGGTTCATGCTCTACAACATCCGGAGTACGACCCTGCCTCACACAGGAAGCGGCGCAGGTCCTAATCCAGGCACTTGTCATCTCCCGTCTTGATTACTGCAACTCGCTGTTGGCTGGGCTCCCTGCCTGTGCCATTAAACCCCTACAACTCATCCAGAACGCCGCAGCCCGTCTGGTGTTCAACCTTCCCAAGTTCTCTCACGTCACCCCGCTCCTCCGCTCTCTCCACTGGCTTCCAGTTGAAGCTCGCATCCGCTACAAGACCATGGTGCTTGCCTACGGAGCTGTGAGGGGAACGGCACCTCAGTACCTCCAGGCTCTGATCAGGCCCTACACCCAAACAAGGGCACTGCGTTCATCCACCTCTGGCCTGCTCGCCTCCCTACCACTGAGGAAGTACAGTTCCCGCTCAGCCCAGTCAAAACTGTTCGCTGCTCTGGCCCCCAATGGTGGAACAAACTCCCTCACGACGCCAGGACAGCGGAGTCAATCGCCACCTTTCGGAGACACCTGAAACCCCACCTCTTCAAGGAATACCTAGGATAGGGTAAGTAATCCTTCTCACCCCCCTAAAAGATTTAGATGCACTATTGTAAAGTGGCTGTTCCACTGGATGTCATAAGGTGTATGCACCAATTTGTAAGTCGCTCTGGATAAGAGCGTCTGCTAAATGACTTAAATGTAAATGTAAAATATAACAGATGTTGATGAAGTTGTGAAATTGTGTAGCATAACCTCAATGTGAACTGCACCCCAAGTTTCAAACTATACAAAGATAAATTATTCAGTGTTGCCAAATCAGTGAAATAAACCATTCTATTAGTCAAGTTAATAGAAGTTATTTATTTAGTTATGATTAAGTTTGAATAAATGAGTTATTTAGTTTTTTTGGTCATGTGTTCATCAACACCAGGTCGGGGAAGCTCAAACTGCGGAATGGATATATGCATGGCTTTGACAAAAAAAAAGAATCAAGAGGTGAAATTGTAAAAAACATATTTTAAAAAAGGAGAAGGAGAAAAGAGAGATTAAAGGGATTCCATGCTCGATAAGATCTGCAGAGTTGGCCTGCAGGAAGTGATCTCGTACAGTTCAAGTTCTCTGTTTGCATTGAAACTCCAGCCAGTGGAGCAGGCCAATCTGATACACATCTGAAACTTCTTGATCAGATTCTCTTACATAATATACAGACATGCATAGAGGAGCAGACCTAAGTGTTGTTTCCCTACCACTGTGTCAAAAGACAAGGGCAAGGGCTAACCTGACCATCACATTGTTCATTCCAAAAATGAAGATGAATTGATGACAAAAATAATCTGTGGAGTACCTGAAGGTAATGTAACTGAAATAACCTAGAAAACAAATTCATCCAGATATCAACAGCAGGAAGACCCATTCCTCTATATTTGTAGCACTCTAAGCCCTCAGCATGATACTGTATCTAGCCTACTAGCATTATGGAAAACACGATCAGGTTGCCATCTGGAAGCATATTATCCTGAACCAAAATTGTTTGACTTGGAAAAGACCAGTAAGATATTGGACTGTTTGAAATATACTGTGTTTTGCCCCTGGGATGGTCAAAAAAAGCAAGACTGTCACGCCCTGACCTTAGAGAGTCTTTTTATGTCTCTATTTGGTTTGGTCAGGGTGTGATTTGGGTGGGAAATCTATGTTCTGATTTTCTATGTTTTTGTAGGTCTATGTTTTGGCCGGGTATGGTTCTCAATCAGGGACAGCTGTCTATTGTTGTCTCTGATTGGGAATCATACTTAGGCAGCCTTTTCCCTTTGGTCATTGTGGGAAGTTATCTTTGTTAGCTTCACGGTCGTTTGTGTTATTTCTTGTTTTGTTTGGTGACATTTGAAATATTAAAAGGAAAATGCACGCTCACCACGCTGCGCTTTGGTCCACTTCTTCCCATGACGGTTGTGACAAAGCCAGGCTACCTGCCGTGACAGTGATGCAGTAGTGGGCCCTAAAGTATCAAAAACAAAAGGTATACTTAATTTACCCACTATAATAGAATAGATTCAGAGAACAATAACAGCCATTGCTTGAACTGTGACTGTTGGATGACCTGTACAATGGTAGAGTTCCTACTTGTATTGGGAAAGCGGCAATGAACTTCCTTGCTCTTTTTCATCTTGACCCTAAAAAGCCCTGCACACGAAAAAAGTACTTGTCTGCATACTCTTCCATTTCCCTCCGATTTTGTAAACCTGCGTAGTCGCACATCTTGGTCCAATCATCTAACACTCTACCGATGTCATAATGAATTTTGTCCCTCCTGTCTTTTCACATTTTCAGGCGCAGTGTGCCGAGGATGAACTGTGTGCCGCGGATGAACTGTATTCATATATAATGAATAAATCCAGCCACGTATAAACGCTCTAAATGTCACAGACAACAGACCTTTCAAAAAAAAGACCAGATGTTTACAAGAAGCTGGACATGGAATTCAGTACCCATGATGGAGTGTCTCACGGTTGAATATACATCAGAAACAGAATGGAGGGGGGAAAAAAATGTCTAAACGACTAGACTATAGGAGTAATCAGTCCCTGGGACAAAAACAAGGATTTATCTGAGTCGCCACTCTTCCTCTGTCTGCAAAACTGGGATAGTGAAACAGTTTCCATTATTGTGGATGGAGCTGAAGTGGTTGATGTGGTTGGTAGCAGGGTTGCGAGAAATTCCATTAAAAGTTATGAAAACCATATGGCACAAGGGAAAACCACAGTCCAGCACAGCAGCCCCCCTCCTCCACACACTCAGTCATTACCCGCCCCCTCTTCCAAAAACATACAATCCTTTTTCCTTCATGTACCCTCCTTCTTTCTTTCTTTCTTCCCTCCCTCCCCCCTCTTTTCTTTCTCCTGCAGATCAGTTAGAATGCTGCTAACAACGCAGAGGTAGACAAGCAGGGAGCTCAGGAGAAGGCCTCGGACTAAATAACTCTGACTAATAACAGACGTGTTTTGTTCGGGAGAAGTGGTCGAACATTGAAACAAGGAAGAAATAAACTTTTTTAATTAAAAAAGAATAATAATTTAACTTGGAGAGAGAGGTGTAGGGAGGTGGGAAAAAAGACAGTGGTTACAGATGGGGAAGATGATCTGTGCCTTGCGCTCCTTTGCTCTTCTGTGGGCCTGCTGGCTTCCCTGGACTCTGGGACAAGAGCTGCAGGAGCAAGATGCTCTCTGTGCTGCAGGTGGCTGCTACGCCGTCTATTTCCAACGCAAGACTTTTCGGGAGTCAGCAAGGTTCTGCAAGGACAAAGGTGGTTCCCTGGCAACCCTAAAGAGTTCTGAGGAGGTGGCTGTGGTCCATGAGCTCCTGTCGTCTGTGGAGCAACGCGGACCACGGGCCAGGGTCAGACTGTGGATGGGGCTCCATCGCCAGCCCAGGCAGTGCTCTGCCACACGCCCACTCAGGGGATTCCAATGGATCACAGGTGAACAGGACACGCAGTACACCAACTGGCTGAGGGCGGACTCACCTAGTACCTGTGCCGCGCCCCGCTGTGTCGTCATGAGTGTCAACACTGCTGCTGACACCCGGGAGCAGCACGACAACTTCAAGTGGCTGGATGGCTCCTGCTCGCTGACTGTGGATGGATTCATGTGTCACTACACCTACCGGGGGATGTGCCCTTCTCTGAAGAGTGAGGGAGGCGGACCTGCTCTGTATACCACCCCTTTCAGCCTGCTCAGCACCATCCTCACTCACATTCCCTTTGGCTCAGTGGCCACCCTTCCCTGCCCAGATAATGAAGACAGCTTAGGAGACCAGTCTGTTCTTTGCATGCTGAGGGAAGACGGGAGTGTGGGCTGGTCAAAGGATTCCCCCCTCTGCTCTGATGGCCTCCAGGACTGGTGTGAAGAAGAAAATGGTGGCTGTGAACATTTCTGTCAGAATGCTGAAACACAGTATTACTGTGAGTGTTCTGACGGCTTCACACTGGCAGAGGACGGCCATACCTGCCAGCCGAACCATTCCTGTGGCAATGCCAACTGTGAGTTTGATTGTGAGGAGACCGCTAAGGGATTCCGCTGCAAATGTCCAAACGGATACCTGCTGGCACCTGATGGACGCAACTGCCTGGATGTGGATGAGTGTCTCCGGGCCCCCTGCCTTCATATATGCGCCAATTCTCCTGGGACATTTGAGTGCCACTGTAACCAGGGCTATGAGCCCGATGAAGATGGCGAGTGTGTGGATGTTGACGAATGCAACGATTCCAGTCGCTGTGAACACCGATGTGAGAACGTACCCGGTTCCTTTGCCTGCCACTGCCGCCAAGGCTACACTGAGCTGCCCGACGATCCAGGCTTATGCCAGGACGTGGATGAGTGCCAGACCTCCGCCAGCTGCCACCAGAAGTGTCTCAACTATATGGGTGGGTTTGAGTGCTATTGTGAGGCAGGGTATGAGCTGCAGTCAGACCAGTACTCCTGCATGGCTATTCCAGAAGGCGATGACCAGTATTCATCAACAACCACCTCGTCCTACCAAACCTGGGTTACAGACCAAGACTGGGTTACAGACCCCACACGTTTGGAGTGGCTGACAGAGCAGACAGTCCTTGAGAGGCTTCCGACTGACCTAGGCTGGTTTACAGAGGCCCCGCAGGAGGAGACAACATCTACACCGGTTCGTCGCAGGCCGTCGGGTGGCCGTAACTCACACTGGGGTGTTCTCGCACGGAGAAAGCCCGCTCGGAACACTGTCACAGCCTCGCCCAGCTCCTCCTCGCAGGAAGATGATGACACTCAAAGCCAAGCAAGTGATCCCTCAGTGGTGTCCAGGGTTAGTGACAGCCACCGCCCAGCAGTCCAGAATGACAAGGGAACTGGGAGAGTGGTAGAAACCACAGACATAGACTCTGACGCTAAGGCCACCACCACCACGCTCAGAGTCCCATCTCCAGCCCAAACAGTGTTTGCATCAGGGGCCCAGTGGCCTGAGAGTAAAGGCAAAAGGAAGGATGACAAGAGCTGGCTACTAGTAGCACTCCTGGTGCCCTTGTGTGTTTTCATTGTGGTGATGCTGGCTCTAGGCATTGTGTACTGCACGAGCTGTGCTGTAGAACAAAACAAGAGCATCACTGACTGTTACCGGTGGATCAGCACCTCCAAGTCAGAGGGGGAAAACAAGGCGAAATCTCGTGCTTGACCATTAGAGGTGACACTGTCTTTTTAGTGAATAGTTCTGAAAGAGGGGGGTGAATAGGGAACAGGGTTGAATAAAAGGACACAGACAGGATCCAGACCACCCATCTGATGGCCTCTGCCGCCACCACTTGTGAAACTGGACCCCTGCAATACTCCCGTGGAACATCCCAGCGTCTCTGAAGTCCATGTAGGAAGAATGCTTATTTTTGGTGCTCCAAAAATCACGACCACATTTAAATGAAGCAGTGTTTTTTTTTTTGTGTTTTTTTTTTTTGACGTTGTAAAGATATGATAAATGGTCATGAGGACAAGGGGATATGACGTCGTCGAGAGGAAGTGGATCCTATTTCACTGCTGGTGCTTTTTTTTGCCCACCGTCAGAAAATATCTTAAGTAATTGTTCATTCAACAGGTGATAAAGTTAACGGCATTATGTGGAGTAGACCTCGTCGTTGAGGCTGCTCATAATAAACAGAATAAACTTCAGAGTACTAATTTAAGAAACCCAGATGACAAACAATCCCATCACATGAATTGTGTGGAGGTGAAAAGAAACGCTCCAATTATATAATATTTGGATATGTTGCCGTTTGTGATGTTTACCCACGTGTGTTAGTCAGGCCTAATCAAATTGTGTCCTAGATGCACTGAATATGCATTGGATTTGAATAAAGTCAATAAACCATTGCTGTTTTCTTTGATTGATGTACCTCATACCGTGAAATTATTAGGACTATTGTGTAATTTAGACTATCCCAACAGCCTAGTAGTGGTTAGAGTGTTGGCCTACCAACAGAGAGGTTTCAAGTTCAAATCCCTGAGCTGACAAGGTACAGATCTGTCGGTCTTCCACTGAACAGGCAGTTAACCCACTGTTCCTAGGCCGTCATTGAAAATAAGAATTTGTTCTTAACTGACTTGCCTAGTTAAATAAAGGTTAAAAAAAAAAAACAGCAAGAGAAATTCGTGTTTTTATCTGCCTCTTTTTGCCTTTTATTGGGAAACAGCGCCCCCAAGCGGTAGGGCCTAGGCCTATATTTGTAAAAGATTCTAGTAGATTTACAACTGTATCCCTTTCACTAACCAAAAATGTGGGGTTCTCTTCTCCTTAAGTTAAGACTATCTATTAGGTCAGAACACATCATAATCATCAGGACTTTTACTCAGCCTATAGTAAGTGATCATGCTATAATTGCTTATCATATCCATCTACTTATTTTTCCTAATTTTGGTAACACTTCCTATGAATACCCTCTTTATAATGCAGTTGAGTAAAGTAGAGTATAGTTCAGTACAGTGCAGCAAAATAGAGTATAGTTCAGTACAGTACAGTACAATATATGTTACTGTATACTGTCCTCTACTCTAGTGCTCTACTGTACTAAACTCTACTGTACAGTACAGTACAGTACTTTATTGTACTGACCTATACTCTTCTCTAATGGTCTTTACTGTGTACTACACTCTACTGTACTATACTGTAATGTGCTGTCCAAACCAAATGTTTGAAGCAGGCGTTATGATTGGTTCAGAATTGGACGGGCTATATTTCAGATACTTTTCAACGTCCATTACATTAAATGGACACACGACAGAAAGAGAAAGAACACGTGACAGAAGGCAAATTAAATCGATTATGAGCTGAGCATAAAACAGTAGGCCAGTGGAAGGGAGGACAGCAGCAGGTGACCCAACTGTGGTTGGGTCACATTAGCTAATTGATAGGCCTACCTTCACTCGTTACTTCTGTGAACTTGCATTATCCTCCCTCCTCATGAGGGAGAGAAATGAGAAAATATCCTAAAGATGTGGGTTTTTGGTAACAGAATGACAAGACACTCGTCAATGTTTCTTAAACTTACAGAAGGCAAATCATTTCTGCTAAACTAAGCAGTGCTGTGTTGGAGACCATCTAAAGCGAGACCGATTCAAGACCAAGACTGGGAGGGGGAGAATGTGTCCGAAACCGAATCAAGGCGAGACCAGAAAAATGTGAGTCCAATTCAAGATCATGATTGTAATTCTGTCAAATCGCCACCATAAGAGTTCAAAATGTCCATTATTTCTGTGTTCATATTTCAGAAGAATATATATATATATAGACACACTTTAGACACAAATGATCACTAACCCAAAAACAGTGGGGAAGAATGAGGGCCTTCTACACCTTCAAAGAAGGGCTATAAAATAATAAATATTATTATGCTATTCTTTTCAATGATGTTCTGATTTAATCTCTTCAGTTTCTTAAAAGGAAAGTGTTAACACTGAAGAGAAAAAAAGTTCCAATCAGGATCCGGGTGTCACAAGAAGTGGACCAAGGTGCAGCGTGGTAAGCGTACATATTCCTTTTTATTAGAATGTCGCCAACAAAAACAATACAAAACCACCGTGACGCTTAACAGGGCTATGATGTCTCTAACAAAGTTAACTACCCACACTGAAAGGAGGGAAAAAGGGCTACCTAAGTATGATTCCTATTCAGAGACAACGATAGACAGCTGTCCCTGATTGAGAACCATACCCGGCCAAAACATAGAAATAAAGAAACACAGAAAACAAAACATAGAATGCCCACCCCACATCACACCCTGACCTAACCAAATAGAGAAATAAAATGGCTCTCTAAGGTCAGGGCGTGACACCGGGAAGATAAATCTGGCTAGTTAAGTCAGCTATTGGCTAGGCCTTCAGAAGCTAAATAGAAAGCATCTGCCCTGTATTAGAGCAACATTTTGGAGTGACAGTGGAATCAACCAATCACATTTTGACATGTAATGGTTGGGACCGTTTTTTACAAAAAACGAATGGAAACTTTTGCCTTCTCTAAGGTCAACGGGGCACTGCACAATAGTGAGCAGTAGTTTTCCACGGTCTAGCTATCTATCTTTTGTTGTAGGCTAGTTTGCAGCGACTGCAGCAGGTGTTGTCGAAGAGGATGTTGTTGCTAATTTGTTAGCTTCTCCCTTTTCAAGAATAACTTTCAACAACAAGTTAACCTTTTACTACATTGGGCTGAATCAGGGTCACACAGAGTGATTATTGGTACTCTTAAACAAATCAACTTTGAAGCAAAAGTATACACCTCACACACATGGCTATGGGCTTAAAAAAAGAAGACACCTGTACCATGTCAGATATAGAGTTGAAATGTATTCAATTTTGAGGTTGCATCCCAATATTCCACTTTATATAGACGTCACAGAAGACTGAAATGTAAAATATAACAAAACTGTCCAAACGAGTATAACATTGTTGATGCCCGTAGCATTGAATGCAAGGGAAGCCAGCGAGCATTTGGTCTCCCTTGATAAAAAAATAATAATAATTATAACCAATCATCGTTGAGCTAAACGGGGTGAGTGGTCCTGGCGCACCAAAAAAAAAGTGTCAAGGGAAGCCCGTTTGGATTCGCCTATCAAATTGCATTGGGAACATAATGTCATTGCCAGAAACAACTTGAATTGTTGCATCTCGTTGTGTTGTTGTACTCTGGTGGCTAGCTAGCTAGCTAAAATGGTCCCTTTCCTAAATTAGCCATGGATGGAGATACGGATTTGGACTTGTGGTTTTACTTAATTCTCCGTACTGGCCAGTGATTATAACAGAGATTCTGATCCAACCATTAATTCATACATTGCTGTGCTCTCTTGGCCTGAGAAGATGGAAGTTCAATGCGTAGCTAGATCATCTAGTAGTAGATGTAGAAGGCTAATGTTAACTAGCTAAAGTGGCCCACGAATGGAAGTTAGGCTAGCGAGCAAGCATTTTATACAGGTATCCTAGGACAACAAACAATAAAAGCAAATAGTGTATGACATAGTGATAGACAGTTTTGGCAACATGAAAGGGAGGAGGATGGCATTGGCATTTCTCTACATGTAGGGCGAGTCAACATGTGTTTCTACTTGCAAGCATGCACACCCACACACACAGAAATCAGAACCATGGACAGCCACATCATATTACGTTTATGTTGATTGGACTATATTGTTTAATGGTATCTTTTTGTTGTCACTGTACTACACTAAGCATAGGTGATTTGATGATGTTGAAATGTTGAAGATGAAACGATGCTGGAGGCAGCTCCTGTTTTCTTTGTGACTTGCGGCAACTCTCTGTGGTTCTAAGTTAATAGTTGTTTAGTGGTCCAGAAATGAGGGAAACATTAACTTGCTTGACCATGCTGTGGGCCATGTAGGTCATGTAACTAACTGTCTGTTACATGCCATATCCTTTGTTGACTTCACCGGACAGGGGTTGTTCTCTAGTTTTGTGATGAAACAAAAGGTGTGGTTCAATTTATTCTTATTGTATTCTTATTGTCTCGGCCTTTAATCATATGAACTAACAGGATTATAGAGAAAACAACGCAATTATCCCAACACAGGTTGTAATATGACTTTTTTTACTGGCTTCCCCAGTGATTTTACCCACGGATCGCTAAGTGTTGGTATTACCGTTCATGTCATTTCAGCATCATGAACCTGTCACACGCTGAAGGCCTTGGTCCAAAAGGTTCGCCACTGCGCAAACATGTCTATAATCGATATAAAGACTGTTCAGGTATGAATGTTTTAGGAAGGAGTGTATATATTTGGCCTGGCGAAGCACTGTTATGCGCTTACTGAATGGAAGCTGATAATTATGAGTTTTTTAGTACGCTGTTCTCGGCTGGTCTCCAGATGTATTTACGAGTCCTCGCTGTCCGAAACCGAGTTACGACCGAAACTGAGACAAGACCAAGAGATTCAAAATGTGGTATTGAGACCGGACTCGTACTACAACACTAAATAAATATACATGATGTTATTAGTTGACAGGGGTCTTTACTTCAACATGATTGTGTTTTGATATATTTCTAATAGCTTTTAAGACTTTTTCTGGTAGATGTTTTCTAAGACCCCTTTTCCATCTGACAAGAAATGAAAGCCTTTGCTTATTCCAAACTTTTAGGATGGAAAATGGTTGAACATTTTATATATTTGGTTCAGATTTGGACCGACAAAATCCCCCCAAAACATATGGAATTTTAGCTTTCATTTCACAATAAATATTATGTGCTCCTATCAACTTCAAGTTAGTATTTATGGGGCTTTTTACATGGAAATGCAGGATGCCCAGTACTAGCCTAAATTACCAGGCTGTATAAAGCGATTCGCCTATGTCTTGCTTTTGTAATTCATATTATAAATAAATGCTGTTATAATTCACATGTAAAGTACTTTTTGCACACAGTCGTAGATACGAAACAACACCTACAAAAGTAAATTGTTGGAAAAACATTTATCGACGAGGATGGGATTCGAACCCACGCGTGCAGAGCACAATGGATTAGCAGTCCATCGCCTTAACCACTCGGCCACCTCGTCAGTTAAAGTCATTGCGGAAAATATCAGTTTATATACATTTGCTTCACTGTTTAACTTTTAGATGACTTTGTGCCGGTTTACTAGCTACCGTAGTAAAGCTAATGTAGCTATAGATTTATACAACATTCTAAGGTGGGAAAAGCAGTCTCATCTCAGTCAGTTGCCACTGTGCGGTGTGCAAGATAGGCGTCAGCGGAACATTTGATGCTAGTTAGCTGTCAACAGTCTTTGCACAACAGAGCTATGGCAGTTTAACTCACATTTATTGATTACTGTACAGTAAGCTAAAACGTTTCAATCTTTATCATTGTAATAACGTGCAGTATTTAATAGGCTGTACATTAAAGTGTGTTAGTTAAGTTGAGTCCATTACATTTGTTGTAAAATTCACAATATTACTTGTTTTGGAGAGATATATGGACCTTACAGAAATATTGGCTCCATTTCTTCTTGCCTGGAAACCCGATGTTGAATTGGATAGAATTCAATGTCTGGCAGAAAATAGCGTTGGTTTGAATCAGGAAAGTGTCCTCTCACGATCTCTACAAGACATAATGTTGTCTATGAGATACCCTGTAAGAGCCTTATGCATCCAATCAGTGTCATAAGTAAAACAGATTTGGTCATGTGGCAAGTATATTTTTGCCAATGGGATGAGTATCGAATGCCAGCGGAGGTTATACACCATATATACAGAAGTATGTGGACACCCCTTCAAATTAGTTAATTCGGCTATTTCAGCCACACCCGTTTCTGACAGGTGTATAAAATTGAACATACCGCCAAGCAATCTCCATAGACAAACATTTAGCAGTAGAATGGCCTTACTAAAGAGCTAAGTAACTTTCAACGTGGCACCATCATAGGATGCCACCTTTCCAACAAGTCAGTTCGTCAAATGTCTGCCGTGCTAGAGCTGCCCTAATCAACCGTAAGTGCTGTTATTGTTTTTGGTATAATTTATTGCAATGGTCAAAAACTGTACAGCACAAGCAGACTGAACATTTTTTGGGGGTTTTCATGATTTCACACTCACAGCCGAGGTCTTGCAAGGAATCGTGTCGATGACTGTTCTTCCTTCACAGGCTCCTGTTTTGGATTGGACAGTGACTCAAGGAGTGGGATGGGTTTTGTTTGTTGATGTGTCCAGTGACGTGTCCTTAAGTAAAAAAAATACTTGAACGTACTACTTAAGTCGTTTTCGGGGATATCTGTACTTTACTTTACTATTTATATTTTTGACACTCTAGACCCAAACTGCTACAGACCTATATCTATCCTACGCTGCCTTTCTAAGGTATTCGAAAGTCAAGTTAACAGATTACCGACCATTTCGAATCCCACCGTACCTTCTCCGCTATGCAATCTGGTTTCAGATCTGGTCATGGCCACGCTCAAGGTCCTGAACGATATCATCATAACCGCCATCGATAAGAGACATTACTGTGCAGCCGTTTATTCCATGTGTATCTCTGTGTTGTTGTTTGTGTCGAACTGCTTTGCTTTATATTGGCCAGGTTGCAGGTGTAAATGAGAACGTGTTCTCAACTAGCCTACATGGTTAAATAAAGGTAAAATAAAAATAAATACTATTACTTAACTACATTCCTAAAGAAAATGATGAAAATGAAAATTACTCCATACATTTTCCCTGACACCCAAAAGTACTCGTTACATTTTTAATTCTTAGCAGGACAGGAAAATGGTCTAATTC